>NC_142108.1:15212500-15550000 GCF_056152115.1 Neolamprologus brichardi
GGCTGTAATTGCTGTGATTGTGAGGGCAGCCTTGGTATGACAAAGCTGCCACTGTAGCCATGGCTGTACTTGGGCTGTTGCAGTTCTGACTGTGACATATCTGTTAATGAGAAGAACACTGACTGCACGTGTGTGTGTGCAGTGATGAATGTGCTGTAATGGGGTTGGCGGTTTAACACATTTGTCACAGAAGCAAATAGTACAGCCGTACATATTCACAGCACCACAGAGTCAACCTTCGAATGCAGCTGTCTGAAGGCTGAGTGATAACTGTATCCAGCCACAGCTTCACCTATAAGAGCCAGACAGAGCAGCTGCAGCTGTGCTCACAGCCAGCAGCAGTATACAGTCATAAATTTGCCTTTAATATGAGGAACGAGAAAGAATTATGTAAAACAACCCATCATACTGAGCTCCCTTCTCTTTAGTAGCTACAGAGTGTTACCCTTAGCCAGATCTCTATTATAAGTGAACAACAAGGCAACTTTTTTTATGAATCATAAGGAATAAAAAAATAAAATCAAGGGCAAAAACACTGCGTGGGATTTTTATTGACTTGTGTTCATGTTTGTGCATTCCAGCATTCATATGTCACTTTGCAGCCGTTCACAGCTGAGACCAGCCTGTGCAGCTCACCTCTGCTTCTGCCGCGCTCTGATGGCTCATCACACAGCTCATTCCTCTGCAGTCCCTTGAGAACTATATGAAAGCATAAAGAAAAATTATGAAAGGCTAATGTCCACTTTAGAGGAAAATATAGTATAATATTTATAAACTCTCCACTCACTGCATATACTTCTTGCGGAGAGTGTAGACGCACAGATGTAGATGGTAATGCAACTTTAATGAACTCACATGGAAGGGGATACAGTATATACATATTAATGTATGAAAGACATAGTGTTATATCAGCAAAGGCACTTCTGAACTGCATATTTGAAATGTTTTCTGCTTGTCTAAGGTGTTCATCACACTCCTTCAGCACGGGTCCTCGGTCCCTACGCTCTTTGTCGTGTTTTATGTGAGAAACATTGAAAGAAAGGATTTAACCAGTAGTTTTATGAGGCCTTTGGGTGTTTTAAATTTGTGTTTAGCTTTTGTAGTGCAAAATAATAACTTGGAAAAACATGATGGGTACAGTGAGAACTGAAGATGTCCTTTACTCTCAGTGTTGAAGTTAATTGAGTCTGCTCAGACCTTTTTCATGCAAATGAAACACGAGGGCCTTTGCATCACTGCTTCCTAAACATTTTTTCAGGCATGTCTGACAACATAAGGCAAAAAAGTTCATATCCTACCACCAAAGATAAAAAAACAGGATTATAGTTCAGTTTTTTTAGTTAGTTAGCTCGACTCCATCAGAAATCTGTAGTTTTCTCCTGGTCGTGTACGCCACAGCTGCAGTGGCTCTATTCCCCACCAGTGGGGATCACATTTTGAGAACCAGTGACCCCGGTGCCACTGGCACTGTGAAGAAAAGGGCATGTTATTTGTTTACAGAGATTGTGCATCACTTGAATTTGATCATTGTGAAGACGATTATGTAGAATTCTGTTATCTTGTGTGCATAGCAGTCATTTAAGCAGATAATCTGCTCTCTGTTGATCTGATCTTTCTCACAGCTCAAAGCTAGTCAGACTTCATGCTGTCTGTGTGCTGGTTTTTCTTCTTTTTCCTCTTCCAGCTCAGTGCAATTATGAAAGGTTATCGCTTTCTCAATTAGAGACACAAGCACAAGTTTGCACAAATATTAAGGTGACATTCGACAGTGTCTTTGTGGTTTTTACAGAACGAACGCGCCTATCTTTGCAAGGGTAATAGGATATTATAAGGTAAATCTCATTTCCTGTTTTGTGTCTTTTTTCTTTTTCCATTTTAATAGGAGAGGAAGCTTTGTGCATTCCCAACTATTGAGATCTACAGTTCGGATGTCATCAACTATATGGTTCCGCTGTCTCGTCAGACGGACTTCTTTGTACCAGAAATGAAAGAGGAGGTCAGAACAGATGTGAAGGAAGAGGACTCGGACGACGATAGAGGAACCGACATTACAGGTAAAGATTTTACACATCCTCGGATACTGTTAGCTCCCCGGAGGCAATTAGTGACAGCATTAAAAAGATTTCTCAAACAAGAAGAAAGAGCTGTCAATTTGTCTGATTCAAAATATATGGCTCACAAAAATTAAGGGACAATTTTCAGAGCGGAACAACTTTAGTTTAGATTTTTTGTGTGATTTATTTATTTATCTTTTTTAAAATCTAGCCGTCAAAGAATTGATGCTTTCGGTTTTCACTCGCTGTTCTCAATGGATTACAAAATGTATATCAGTAAAGATTTTCAACTTTTAATGTGTCATTCATTGAGATCTGATATGTGATTCAGGTGTTTTCTTAATTTGTTTGATGCGTACATTTTATAAGAAGTTTGTAGGAGAGCGTAAGAGAGTAGTAAGGTAACTAAACTTATCCGATTCCTGTGGTTTAAATTATCACCGGACTGCGCTGATGTGCAGCTATATTCTGCTATTCTCGGATTATGTGACAATAGAGCAAACCTCACCATGTGGCCAGTGGTTTTAACCACAATGAGGTGGTTAGCCTGATGAGTCAATGATGTGTGAAAGCAGCTTTAAAAAAAATCAGGGACAACCAAATGCCACGTGAAAAAGGAGCCATCATGTGGTTATACTGCTGTCGTCTAATTTCAGTCTTACCAAGCATTCATTTCTACTCTGTTGATCCTACAGCTTGTGTCAGTTAAAAACAAACAAAGAGAAAATGTGTAACAACTTTTATTTTGTCTGCCACTGCGCTGACTCCTCTCTCGCCCTGGATCACAGAGGACGGGCGATATCTGAGACTCTGTAATTGCTCTGTCATTACAAGTATGTGCCTTCAAGCGCGATGTCTTCCATGCTGCCATTACTCTTTGAATCACAGCCGACCTGTGGGCTGGTCTCAGAGCCGTATTGACTTAATCAGCGTACAAATCTCCAGAGAACAAAAATGGTGTTGCTCTGTGGGGACAGAGTGAGTGGGGATGGGTTGATTTAAATCAGGTGCCTTAAGAATAGATCATGTGACATCCCTTGTAAGCACAGCTTAAATTTCAGAGACATATATGGAAGAAGGCCTAACATGTTCTGACCATGGTTAGTTGGCAGCCACCTTTAAAATAAAGCGTCATTACATGACAGAGGTGAAGACCACTGTCCATACACAGCAGCTTTATCCGCTGTGGAGACTCTCACATTCTGAGAGGCAAGAGCAAACTGAGAGTCTGAACTATTCACAACTTTAAATGAGTTTGTCAGCATCACCAGACCGAGACAAAGTTTTGATTATTGCTTCCCTAACAAATGAGAAAGTAAATAAGAAAGACCTAAAGTGCCAGAAAGCATTTAAATACGTTAATTCAGATCAAATTAATTCGATTTGCCACATGTCTTAATCACATGAGGAGAAAGTGATTTTGCAACGTTGCACACTCTTACGTTTTCTGCATTCACCCAGTGGTCTCCAAATCTTTTGTTAATTCGTCGCGCCGCCGTGTCTGCGTTAATCCAGCAGACCTTTGTGGCTGTGTGCTCGGTCTGGAGCCATAGCCAAGAGTTAATTAGTTTGGCTTACCATGAAGGCTAGAAGTAGGGAATAGACAGCTAGCCTTGCTCTTTCCAAAGATGTCCCCATCATAACTAATATTACTAATGAACATGTCTCCAAATAGAAATGTAAAAGTTTTATTTTTTTAAGTAGAGGTGACACAGCTATAATACAATGTCAATGAAAGGACACATCTACATGTGAATTTACTTAAAGATGTGTCTGTATAAAAATATTTTAGCCTAAACTTAATAAAATCAAAGAGAGAGGCTGGAGCAAAATAAAAGATATTATGAGTCTCTGTTAGGCTCTAAGATCAGAAGACAAACAGACTCACTCCACACAGACGAGTGGTGTGTCCATTGTGCAAAGCTCAAAGCTAGCCAACAGCAAGGTGGTCAGTGCAATGGCTGTTTTTGGGTGAATAAACACAAATGGGTAGATTTTAGGGAGAATTATTGCCTCTAACCGTTTCCTTATACAGTGACTTACTGGATTCTCCTCTGGCTGCCTGCAAACATTACATTATTGAAAACAAAAGCGTTTGTCGAAGTTTCAAACTATTCTTTTGTTGTAGTATTTCAACTGGTGTGGCACCAGTCTAACGATGATTTATCACATCACTTTATTCTATTCACAAACTAAATCAAAGACAGTTCAATAAACATTGGTCTTACTAAGTGGTACAACAGAATGTATAAACATTTGTCACATTCACTTTAAACACTTTTTTTGGAAAGATGTGATATTTCTTTTTATGCTCCACATTTAACACACAGAGCCTTTTTAATCATTCAGTACAATGCTGACACTGCTAACAATGCTTAGCTACTGTGTGTAGTAGAAATGAAACAATAAGTGGAGTTTGCAGAGAGGTGGATTTTTTATTTATTTATTTTATTTTGAAGAGTTTCTTTTATCAGAGAGTTGTGTGTTCTGCTTTTTCATACTTGTGAAAATTGGCTTGGAAATCAGTTTCTTTGGAAATATTTGTTGAATGCCTTTGAATACCGTTTCTTCCATCAGAGAAATGTTTTTTTACCCACTTCTTGGCAGTTTTTCTTCTTGGCTGTGATCTGTGGTTTTGAATTAGCGTCCATAAATCGTCACTGTGAAAAACAGAATCTATCTTTATTAAATGCCCATTACTCAGAAAGCCAAGATGTGCCCAGTGCTTAAAACATTTCAGAGCATCATTTGGATATCACAAAAGGCTATTTATAGGTAGATCATGAGGAATCTCCAACACTGAGGTCAAATCAGTTTTCTTTAGATAACAGATAAATGAAAAGTTCCCCAAATATTCTGAATGAGTGAGTATTTGCCTTTGATTAAAGAAGTCCTTTTTCTATTGGCAGGGTTGTAGTTAAGGTGGCAGGGTCAGAAGTTTGTATCTGTAGTTCAGCATGCTCCTGGTGGTGCAGTGCTATGGGGAGTATTTTCTTTTCACACTTTGAACCCTGCAGTACCAACTGAGAATCATTTAAACACCACAGCCTACCTGAGTATTGTTGCAGAGCATGTTCATTGCTTTATGACCACAGTGTACCCACCTTCTGATGGTTGCTTCCAGCAGGATAACACGCCAAAGCTCATCTAACTGTAGTTAGATGACCTCAACAGTCACCACATCTCAGTCTAGTAGAGCACCTTTGGGATGTGTTTAAACAGGGGATTTGTCACATGCTAAAAAGGGTTCAAACCAGTATAAGCAAAGTGCAACTCATGAAGTGGCTGGGGAGTGTGTATTGAGTGGCAATCAGAGCAGACACACTATATGTAAGCCGATACCAATTTAATGACGATTGACCATCTGTATATATATTATATATGCGGCTCAGCTCTGCTCATTAATATATTTGAAAATATTAACTGTACATCAGGGCTGTACACTGTTTACTTTAAGACATTTTACTATGATATTACTGCACACTGAAACAATACAACAAATACAACCAAGCAATCCAAATTAAGAAGTTTCATTAAACACAGTGTAAGTGTGTTTTTTATGATGAGCTTCCTTAAAACGCTTGTTCTCTTTGGCTCTCATCTGTAAATATGATGATCTATTAAGTGTATCACTTCTTAATGTATGTTTATGCATCGCAATCCACTCTGCTTATCCAAGCACTAAGGAAGCTTTAGCCCTGTCTGTGTCTAATTGCCTCCTTAAAAATCCTCTTCTCTCTTTCAAACAGTTTGAAGAACAAGACCTTGATTCTCTGCTAATAATCCCAATGGGCCCAATTTAACAACTAATTTAGGCAAATGTTACCTAAAAGACTTTCAGAGGCTTCAACCACACTACCAATTTCAGGACTTGCAGTTGTAGTGAAGGGTGAAAGTTGTCCAGTATGTTGAGGTTTTTCCTTGGGGGGCTGTCCACCCAATTACCCTAAAGAGACCCATTATTTCCTGTAAAACCTTATATTGTAAAATGAATCTTTGGAACAATCTTTTCACTGCAACACACAAATGAAATAGACTATGGATCACTACATTAACCCGTTTATATGCATTTTGAAGCAGCACCACCATGTCAAATAACCACTTTCTGTGCCACCCAAGACTGTTCCCATCGGGTGTGTTTGGACATGCTAGCTAATCAACAGGCTCATAAATAGTTATTATAATGACCTAAATGGACTCCCGTATGTAATATTTCACACTCCAGACAAGATCAGATCTGCTGGATGTGATAATTAGATTGTTGGGATTCAAATAAAAAGAAATGGTGAACCTCACAGAGCAGCTTGGAGACTCCCTGTTTATTGTGTTTGGGTCCCTGATGATAGATTTAGTGCAGACACACTTAGATGTGTGGATGAGATTCATTTGGAGTGTGAAGGCAGAAAGACAATGATGTGGATACAAGTGTTTTAGTGTCTAATGGGATAGTCAAGTCAGATTTGGTTTTATTTGTCAAACACATTTCATTTTAAGGCTGTCCTTCTACTTTGCAGAAACAAATTAAGTTTGTGAAGGTTCTCAGTCATCCAGGTCATTGTAGTCTAAGGAGCTTGGAAAGAAAAGCATTTGGACATCTTTAAGTTGCTTGAAGACGTTTCATCTCTCATCTGAGAAGCTTCTTCAGTTCAGAACTGAAGAAGCTTCTCAGATGAGACGTCTTCAAGCAACTTAAAGAAGTCCAGACGCAAAAATAGACAAGCTTGAGAGTCAAACTTGGTGTGACCACCTATATTCTTTAAGACAGTCTGAACACCTTTAGGCAAGCTTTCTTATCATTTCTTTAAGTAGTCTTCAGGAATAGCTCACCAGGCTCCAGGAGGACATTCAAAGCTTTTGAATGATCATTCAAAGATGATCCCACACTGCTTCATTAATGTTGCGGTCTGAGCTCTGCGGAGGCCAATCCATGACTGCTAGTGTTCCACTCTTTGCTTTTCTACCCAGGTCTGATTTTACTGTACTGATAGTGTGTTTGGGATCATTGTCATGCTGAAAAATGAAACCTTTTCAGATAGTATCACAGTATGTTTGTAAGTCCACCAGTTTTAATGAGATCCCCAACACCACTGACTGAAATGCAGCTTAAGCCATGACAGAGTCTCCACTGTGTTCTACAGATGGCTGTAGAAACACACTGTTTTACCTCTCCACTTATCTGAACCAAAACAATTAGATTTGGATACATCACTCCATAAAACCTCGTGCCACTGATTTTCAGTCGAATTCTTGCATAATTTGTCATACCTCAGCCTTTTCTCCCCGTATCCCTTCCTTAAGAATCCTCATCAGAATTTGAGAGGAGCTTCAGCGAGTAGCAGATGGATCAGCTGAAACTCTTCTGTCAGGTCTTTGCAGGATTTTTTCCTGTTTCGTAAGGACATTACTTTCAGGTGTTATTCATCTGCTGTAGGTTTTAAACCTGCTCTTTCTTCTTTTGCCCTCCAACTGTTTAGTTTTCTCAACGTTTTAAAAGACACACTGCACACCATGCTGAAATATGCCAATTTTTTTAGTTAAAAACTATTTGCGAGTTACCTTGTTGGTGCAAAAGTCTAATTTTATAGCTATCAAACGGATTTATCTTTGGAAATTTTTGTTGATTCAACCAAAGAAATGAAATCAAATGAACTGTTTTTGTGACAAGCTGTTAGTTGCCTAAAAATGTATTTTTTTTTTCTTTTCTTTGCCAAGATGTCTGTTATGTGTAGACACAACAGTGGTTCATCCCTTTAGTTTGGTACTTTTATGGTTAATGATTCATAGATCAGTGTTAAGTGGGTTAACATACAAAAAAGCATTCTCTTTGATACTGGTCAGGTACAAGGACTGAACTGAAAACAAGCGAACAAGCATCCAATGTTCAAAGAAAAACTTTCAAAGACCTTCAGAAAGCCTGGAGAACCTTTTCTCAACACCACTTTAAAATAATTAAAACAAAGTCTGGCTCCTTAGAAGGAAAATATAAAGAAATGAGGAGTGGCTCAAGACTTTTGCGCAGTAATGCATATATGTATAAAATCAAACTTCAACACATTAATTCAGCATGTGATCACAGCTTTATACAGGGAGCCTTTTTAAGAGTTATCGTCACATGGGCTTTTCCTCCACTTCTTTGAAGTATCTTTGAGAAGACCAACTGCGGAAAGATCACTGAGTAATATTTCTTCTGTAGGTGGGAGGTGTGATGTGCTTCTCACATTTCTTGCCCTAATGCCAGTTTTCATTTGTAATTTTAGGGAGGCTAAGCAGAAAAAGCTTTATATCTTTCACGTGTCTCTGCTTACATCTTTGACCCATGCAGAGTATTTTTCTTTCCGTGAACCTTGAACATGTTGTATTTAAACCTTCCAGTAAGTTTTAGTTTTTAAATTTCTCCTAAATAATGCAGATTTTTTTTGGTCCACCTACACAGTACAGCAATAACCTTCCAAATCGCTCGCACAAAAACTCCTATGAATAACATTCATCAGGGACAATAAGTGGTTATTGGGTCACAGTGAATCGTAGATCAAAGGGCAATTAGAATCAGGTTTAGACAGAGAGCATTAGTAAGCTGATCATGTGGGTGAGAAAATCTCCATCAATCAGGTTAATGGACATTCTTTGTGATTACAGATATGCAATATGCACAGCAAGAATATCCCTCTCTGCAAATTATAGTCCATTACACAATTTCATGCAAGTAATGCCAACATGTAAATGACTGGTCTGTGACTTTTGTATAAATAATGTCTCTCAATAATATTTTTGTCCCTCTGAGCTCATCTGATTAGTTAAAGTTGACTGAGCTACATCTGCTGAATTTTAAGTGGTGAGCACTTTTAGGTTTCATGAAGCCAACGTTACATTTCTAATCTGTGATCAAAGGATGGAGGAATATGTAAGTGCATATACCCATATCTTCACATCCTTGCATCATTTTTGATGAGCTTCAATACTAAGCATATTGTTAAGATTACTTACCCAACCAACATTGAGAAGATGATGCTTTTTAACCATATTCGCAGTGTTGCCATGGATCATAAAGTCACGAGATATGACAACCGATTGTGAAGTTGGCTACAGATATATACATGCAGTAACTACTATCTTCCGTAGCTGTTTCCATTGTTTGTGTGCTTTGTGTAAGTAATAGTCTCTGCCTTGCCACCATTATTTGAATATCTGCAGCAATGTCCCAGAGGATGAATCCTAATGACTTTGTTCAGCCACTGACTTCATCTCAAAGTTTTCACATCACAGTATCAGAACACCACCTTGCTGAATTAGCAAAATATTTAGTACAGACTTCCTCTGTTCACCTGTAAAATCAATCATTCAGTTTTAGTCTACGTGAGCTTTCCTGCCTTTCCTCCAATGATTTTATTTTGTTAATTAGTTGTGCATGACCCACTTTCTCACAGCCAATTTCTTCTGTTTTGTTTGTTTTGTTTTGTTTTGTTTTTTTGCATTGATGCAGGTGCAGATTCCCACAGTGATGTGAGCTCAGTAAGCGGTGGCGTGCCCTGGGACAGCAGAGAGACGTCCCTGGCTGTTTCCACAGCCGCTTCCATGGCTTCCTCACTGCCCCTGAGAGACGTTTTGGATGCCAGTGAAGACCTTAAATACAGGGACCATAGCGACAGAGGCTCTAATGACTCAGTGGGCAGTGGCTCCTCCTTTGAAGAGCTTGACATGGATCAGGAGGAGCTGGGGGAAGGTGAAGAGAGGGTGAAGGAATATGGGGAAGAGGAGGACACTCCTGAAGGTGAAGGCGGAGCTAGAGAAGGAGCTGAACTTGCGGCTGAGAAGAAGGAGCGCTTAGGGGAAGGAGAGGAGTAGGGAGGATGCTGAGGAGATAAAGGATGTAGCCACGTAACACTGGCCTGCTGGAGAGCTTCTCAGCTGTGCTGTTGCTGGTTATCTGTCATGTAATCTTGTTGGTGGATCTAAAGCCGTTAATGTAATGACCAACATGCCGTATTTCCGCGCCTTCTAAATCTCTTTTTGAAGCCTGTACTTTCTGTTGTGCTCTAATCTCAGTTCAAAAGAAAAAAGAAAAAGAAAAAAATCCAGATCATGTATCTCTGTCTATACAAACATACACACAACAAATGGGAGATTTAATTAGATATTTCATTTTAATTGTAATCCTGTTTGGATCACTTTTATTCCCTTTCAGATTAGAAGTAACCCTTCAGTTTAAGATTAAGGATTAAAAGCAAAGGGGAAACAGAGTTACCTACTATCATGGATCATCAGAAAGTATATATTGTTTTGCCCATATGTGACAGGTGATATTGCAACCCCGCTCTCAAGGTCAAGTCCTGAGGAAATTTGTGTCACGCGTTTGTGCGCATTACCTGACTTTGGTGTTGTGATGTAACGACTGGGTGAAAAAGTGCAGGCGTTGCCGCTGCTGTAGAAATGTTCATGGTGCTGTTTCATTGTGTTATTTTATACAAGGGGAAATTCTAAAAGCTGAGGTGGAGAAAAAGGTTATTAAAGTAACATCATCAATGCCTCCGGGTCACCAGGACTAAGATTTAGATTAAAGTTCAGACATATTTGTAAGCTTTCCCCCTGAAAGGTGTATAGAATATTTTATTGTCACTCTGCAAAAAAAGGTTAATTGAATTATTTTAATGTTTTTTCTGTGGGCAGTTTGTTCTGCCACATTTCATTTACATTTATGTTGTTGTAGACAAAATTCACCTATTATCTGAAACTAGATGTAACATGTTTGTAGGTTGACGTCGGATATGATGTACGATGCATTGCCATGTCTTCCTGTGTGTAATAAAATTTTCAAAGAAATGTTAGTTTGAGAAGAATAGCAAAAATGGTCTTTTATCCATATTTATTTGTGCGTTTCCCAACAGGGATGCAGGAAGGTAACAAAGTGTGTGTGTGGCAGTCAAAGCTTTCTCTGAAGTTTCATGACTTTACGATGTAACGATTGCTTTGTGGGGCTTACATGTGAATTCATAAGCTGCATAAAAGAGAAATGGTACAAAATAGCCCATAACATCAGTTTTTCAGTGCCGGGTGAGTTAAACAATGCACTGCTTTAAGGGGTTTTTTTTGTTTTGTTTTTTAAGTGAGCAATTTCCGCAGCACCCTTAGGACTGGGGAACTGGGAAACTATTTAATCAGAATGCATAAAATAATACAAATGTAGATACATTTGGAAAGCATAAACACTTAAGATTAGTCTCACAAAATGTTGTTTATCCAAATGCCGGCGCTGCATCGATCGGGTCAACATTTGACTGAGTGGTTTGGCATTTGTTCTACAATTTATTTAATCAGCTGTGTGCACAAAACAACAGGAAGAATAGGCTCCAGCTGACTACTGAAGTTTGATGGACATACTTGTTCTTTAGCCTGCGGTTCTTAATGAGCATCATGACCTATAAGTGTTAATGTTTTGTTTCCAATCCAGCGCCATTGTAACCATGGTAATTTTACTGAGTAATACGCCACTAACCAGAGAGAGAGAGAGAAAAGCCTTTCATGCGCCTGGTCATGCTGTTCGTTTTGAGGATATTGACTTAATTGAAAAAAAGAAAAATGTATTTAGGGCTTGTTAGGAATGCAAGCCAAATTAGATGTGTAGACACCAAAGTCCACTGAAGAAGGATTTCACAGCTACACTCTTCTTTGCATTTGACTTGCAGTTGGAGTATTTGGACAGTGATACGTATTTTGGGAGCAGGTGGAAGAGGCTATGGAAAGGTGGAGGTATGCTCTGGAGAGAAGAATAAAAGCCAGTAGAAGCAAGATGAGATGGTTTGCCAGCAGGAGGAAGAGAAGTGAAGGAGGACGTGCATGGGGTTGGTGCCACAGAGGAGGATGCAGATGATCTGCCGTGTTGACCCCTAAAGGGAGCGGCCAAAGAAGAAGAAGCCCCCATACACCACCACCGACAGTGGATTGGATATAAAACAATCCAGATATGACTGCAATACAGTCCTTCAGCTTCACTTCAAAGTATTATTTAGGAATTACAGCCATTTTTGTACATAATCTCTATATTCGCATGTTCAAAAGCAACTGTACAGTTGTCTGACAAGCATTTTCATGGCCAGGCGAGGTCTGTTTCCACAGTATTTCACAACAAATTAAGCAGATAAAAGATCTAGAGTTGCTTCCATGTGTTGATCTTAAACTGTTAACCCCTCTGGTACACTAACCTGGCAATGAAACTTTTTGTCATTCGATCTTTAAATGACTTCTGAGCCTCTAAAAATAGAGGATTATTTATAAAATGGCTGCAAATCCTAAATAATACTTTTGTTAATCCCACTGAATTACAACTCAGTCTGCACGTCAGTGACATCATGATTACCACAGTAACACAGCACAGTATGTGCAATAGCATATTTGCAGTTTCAAAAATGTTCCACATGCTTTGACGTCACCATAGCAGACTGAAAGAGACTCGAGAAATTTCAAATGGGTACACATGGATACCCTGATGTACCAAAATAGCCAGTTCTTCTAAAAACTCTGCTTCACATTTGGCATATCTAATGTTCAGATGTGTTTTGGCTTTTTAGAGATCTGGAGCCGCACAATGGTGTTAGGCAGAAATGAAATCTTTTATTTAAGCTGCCTTCCATGTTTATTGGACCCATAACATCTATACTGATACTATGCAAAAATCTCATAAGTGTTAACTTTATTATGACATCAGTGTTATTTCTAAACCCTGTTGTTGCAGAAATGTACTGTGTTCATTTTTAACAGATCTTTAAATAATAAAAAGTGACTATAAAAATGCGCAACAGCTAATCTATTACAGTTATTCTATTACAAATGTTATCACCAAAATGTAATATTGGTCTGGCTCCTCAAACTCTCAGGAAATCCTAATAAATGAACAGTAGATGATGGCAGATGATGAAGATGTGATACCTGAGTGTTACTGAACAACCACCATCAACAGAGCGCTGATCTTTTGGTCTTATACAGTGATTCCCACAAATCAAGCACGCAATCTAACCAAGGGCCACTTTTGTTGGAGGGTTCATTATAACACTGTTTTTTCCTTCACTTTGTCCTCGATTGCCTTGCAAGGCTCATACAGAAATATAACCTTATCTGTTGACCAGAAAACGCACAAACCACGCCAGCCTTTAGTAATATTGTCTTTGTTCTGATGAGAGAAAAAAAATGAGCTCAGTGTCTTGTGCGTGACCAGTCTGCGGGGACAGATGCCCTCACCACATGTGTGTTGCACTTTCAGGATCAACTCTGGCACCCCAGCCGTGGTCCAAAGGCAAAAATAAAAATCGGTGAGGAAAAGAGTGCGATGACACACTGGGTCAACAACTGATTTAATTAATTGTGAAACCCACATGGGTGTCACACAGCGTTCGAGGGCGCGGAGATTATTGCCTGTCCATGAAGTTAATTATCAATCTCATTACACTGAAAGAGAGAAAGAGAGAGACGATGTGAAGTCTCAACATACAAATGTAGAAGCCCACGACTGCGTGTGCGAAGCTGCTTTTGACAGGAAGGAGGGGGGGTCCCAGCACATCCCCTCTCCAAGCGCACGTCCCTTGAAACGCATCGGCCTGCCATCTGGGACTGACCTCACACTCATCTCGCGCCGTGTCACAACTTGTTTGCCGATCCCAAATAAAAATTACCACATCTGGAGATAATCAGTCCCCCCCCCCCCCCCGCTCATTTGAACTAAACAGCGGGTGATTCTTTAAAGCCTCTCTCCACTGACATCCACAGTCCGTCAGTTCGCGTCTGGAGGAAGCTACGCAGTCGGTTCATTGGGCTCTAAATGACATAATTTGGCACAGAGTTGCGACGAGGCAGACTGCTATATCCAGGACTGCTCCTGCGTGGAGCAACTGCGTCTTTGTTCAAGTGCGAAAAACCTTCTGAGAGTTCTCCCAGGTTGCTGTGGCCATATCCGCAGCGAGCGCGTTCATCAGCTGATGTAAAAAAAACAACAACAAAAAAACAACATACATATACACATATGTGTCTCGTTGCCAGCTATGGGGGATTTTGCCAGTCGAGTAACAGGTAGAATTTAAACTTTGAGTCGGTTCTCAGGGCGCCAAGTCGATAAACTGGCATCCCACCAGGATAAACAACACCTTTAATGCACGCCGTCTTATTAATCTCTCTCACACTTGGCGCTGAAACAGAGAGAGAACACTCTCTCGCTCAAAGCAGTGATGTGGGCTTCACTTGCATTTATTTCAAGCGCGTTTAGGAGCTGTGACTTTTGAACCGCTGTTTGCAGGAATCGCTCCTCCAGGAATCCGGCGACTCTTTTTGCGGTGTGTGTGTGTGTGTGTGTGTGTGTGTGGCGTTATTATTATTATTTTCAGCACCACGGACAGCTGCCTGGCACGCGGCTCAAACTTCAGGCAGCTACGCTCACCTCCTTCATCCACCCTGCTCCCCAGCTCCTCTGTAGTTCGCAAACACACTTGCTTTAGGCTTTAAAAAGAAAAACTCCAACAGTGGCGCGAAGGATATGCGTTTAGTCTGCACCGAGGATCCACTGCACGGTAGCGCTGGAAACTGAGGAACCGTTGGCAGGTAAGAAAACGTGTTTCTTTTTTCCCCCTTTCTTATTTTCTGGGATTATTTGTGCGTTGAAAGCCTCCAAAGTGCATTTTTCTGAAGTTAAACGAGTTGTTTTGCAAGGAAGGCGCTTAAGTCGCGTTTTGACTTTGTATGGTTGACAAAATTATTCTTATGATGCTGACAAGACATCTGTGGTTTTACACCCTTTAATGCAGCAAGCTACACATGTGGATAGGCATTCATTTCTGGAGCTATTATCTCGATGCTTATCATCATTTTGACCTGATTTTTGTTTGCATCTCTGGCTCCGGGCATAACCATAAGCAGTAAAAGAATGATAAATGAGGGAGGCTGCTGAAAAAACTACTAAACAGGCGATGCAGTAACTACTACACGACAACATCCACCATCTCCCTCACTGGGTTGATCTCCCGTGTGACTTCAAAGTGAGACAAAAACTTGATTGACATTAGTTACATGTAAGAAGAATATGATCTGCACAAAGGAGCTGTTTCTTTTCTTTCCAGGCAAAGGCTTTTACTTGACTCTGGCTCTCTTCCACGGGAAAATGGATTGCTATCTCAAATGTTTCCCTTTGGCACTAAATTGGGCATTTTCATATTAATTCTTCAGCAGCCGAGACTTGTGATGCCCTGTGTGTGTCTAGAAACGGGGTGTCTGTGTAATTATTTGTTCCACAAGCGTCTAAAAAGCATTTTCAAAACTCGTGGGGAATATGAAGAAATGCAAAAGCTGTGCAAACAGTGTGAGGCTGCATCCTTAATACTGGACAAAGGTATTAAAGGAGGCAAAATGCACTGTGGATTATTCCCAGGGGGCATCTGTGTGGCTGCACGTTCAGCAGATAAAACACAAGAAAGAAAGAAAAAAAAGCCTCATTTTTCATGCCTCAGTTTAGTCAAACCCCAGATTTAGATTAAACCAAAAGGTGTACTTATTAGGCTGCTTGATCAACTGTTAATATATCAGATGCATGTATCTGAATTTCTTACATAACAGAATTACAGCAGGCACGCTCCTCTAAGACTAAAAAACTGGAATAATATGTGAGCTCATGCTCTCACGGCTGAAGATGTTGATTACTGTAAATTATTCAGGTCATGGCTGACTGGAGAGGAACACGCTCTGCTGCCATCATCTGAATCCAGAAACAAAAAGTGGCAGAAAGGGGCAAGGCTGTCTAACCTAGTGGTCCCTACACACAGCTCACTCCTGTGTGTGGCCAGGTTCACCTGTTACTCTTCACTTGATGACAACGGGGACTCACTGCCAGTGCGGCACAGGGATAGGGATCCCTAATTACTTTCATTTCTCAGAGCAGTGCAGATAGCAGCGTGAACAAAGACGATACAAAAAAGACTCAAATGCACAGAGAACACAAAACTCTGTGCACGAACTGCGTGCCAGCTTACTCTTATGTAAACATTAGCACCAATGTGTGGTTGACTACCAAGTTATTAATAATGGAGCGTGACTAAACTTTACCCCTTCTGCTTTCTAGATTTCAGTTTCATGTTAAGAGACATCGGTCTTGTTACTTCATCATCATTCAAACCTTTTACAATACACACGAGTTGCATTTGCTACCAGCCACAAGTGATTAAATTCAAGCATGACGACACGCCTGTGCTATCGAAAGGACAGCTTAATAGCTCACCCTTCCATCTGATCACGCAAATACACACATACATGCAGGTGGGATCCACAGACTGATCATATTATGTCTCTACAATACATCTGTTTAGTTAAATATTTAATTTCTCACTCACCAGTGTTAACATAGGAGTTCATCTGCCGATTTAGATTTGGTAATCAGATGGTACATCTGCACCAGTTTTAATAAGGTGCAGTTGCGTTGCACACAGTGAAGACAGAGTGAGCATGAAAGATGGGAAATGACGGAAATGCGGTCTTGGCTCCAATTTTTACAATAAATGGAGAAACCTACAGTTTCATTTCTGTTATATATAAATTAAAATGAAGCTCAAGTCACTATATGGTAATGCAAAATACACAAAGAGACAAAGGACAAAGAGCATTAAGTAAAAAACAAAAAAACAAAGTATTGTTCCTTCAGCTGATTTCTGACGAAGTAGAAATATTTAAACATGGATTCCAGTGAAAGCATACAGGAGCTTCCAGGTAATTAATGATGCGCGTGACTCAGATTAAAAGTGACTGCTGGAGTGATGCTGGGCATATGTGAGAGGTTCCTAGGTGAGTCCTAGGTCAGCTGCACCAATAATTTCCATTGTGAGTCATAATGAACAGCTGTTCAGTCCTTTTACTTCCAACTCGTGCTAAAATAAATTCTGACTTTTGCTTGAACAGGATTATACTTTGTATTTGAGGATTAAGCAATAGGAGTCTGGTTTCTGCTATGGTCTAAGAGAGACCTCTGTATGTGTCTGTGGGAAAAACGTCAGTGTGGAAAGGGGTCAGCCCAATGACCTTGCTCTGCTTCTAATACTGCACATTTACTATAAAAAGAAAGTGTCTTAAAGCATCAAGTGGTGACACCTGGTTTCTGCTGATGAAACATTATGGCCTAACATTATGGCTGATTAGTGTTTGCAGACCCAGTGTTAATGTTAATTAAAACAGCCAACCTTCATTTGCTTTTAGTAACTTAATATAAAGCAGCAGCTCCGCGTGACCAATTGTTCTAAGACTGATTGTAAGATGTTGGTAATCTGTGTTAATAAATTAGATGACAGCTATTTGTAGATTTTGGCAACCAGTCTGACAGTCGGTCCAAGTTGCACTGATTGTCTGGCGACAGTCTCCCACCAGATAGATCGATCGATCGATCAATCAATCAATCAATCAATCAATCAATCAATCAATCAATCAATCAATCAATCAATCAATCAATCAATCAATCAATCAATCAATCAATCAACTTTATTTATAAAGCACTTTAAAACAACCACAGCGGACACAAAGTGCTGTACATTGGAACCATAAAATAAAATTACATAAGATATATATAAAAGCCAAATAAAAGAAAGAAAAAATAAAATAATTAATTAAATAACTAATTTCATGTCAACGGAAAACTAAGTCTCACTGAGGTTAAAAGCCAAAGAATAAAAGTGAAGGGGCCTCTCTAACGTGCAAGGGCAAATTATTCCAAAATTTTGGAGCCATGATAGAGAAGGCCCTGTCCCCTCTGAGCTTACTCCTGGATCTTGGTACCTCCAGGAGCAGCGGGTCAGCTGACCTGAGAGACCGACAGGGTGTGTGGAGATGAAGAAGCTCAGAGAGGTAAGGTGGGGCAAGACTGTGAAAGCATTTAAAAACAAACATAAGAATTTTAAAATGAACTCTAAAAGACACAGGCAGCCAGTGCAGTGAGGCCAGGACAGGGGTTATATGATCTCTTTTACGAGTTCCTGTTAGGAGTCGTGCAGCAGCATTTTTAATCAGCTGCAGATGTGAGAGCAATGACTGACTGACCCCCACATAAAGTGTGTTACAGTAGTCCAGGCGGGAGGAAATAAAAGCATGGATCACTACTTCAAGGTGCTGCCTCGAAAGAAAAGATTTTACTCTTGCCAGTCGCCTTAAATGATAAAAAATGGACTTCACCACTGCTCTGATTTGGTTGTCCAATCTAAAATCACTGTCCAACTTAAAACCAAGATCAGTAACAACAGGTTTAAAATAGACTTCCAGGGGTCCCAAATCCACAGAGGAGGACTCACAGGGACCACTGGGTCCAAACACCAACAACTCTGTTTTCTTTTCATTAAAATTTAAAAAGTTCAGAGCCAACCAAGCTTTAATGTCATCTAGGCATGTCAGGAGAGGTTTTATGGAGATGCCATCCTTCTGCTTCAGTGGCAAATAAATTTGGCAGTCATCGGTATAACAATGAAATGCGATCCCATGCCTTCTAAGGATGGAACCCAGAGGCAATAAATACAGTAAAAACAGTAGTGGCCCTAAAATTGAGCCCTGTGGGACACAGCGTGACAGAAGAGCAGAAGATGATCGGAACCGAGAAGGCTGACAGAGAAAGTTCGATAAATAAGACTTAAACCAATTGAGTGCAGTGCCACCAATATCTACTACATTACTTATTCGAGAAATTAGAATATTGTGGTCTCCGGTCAGTGTTGGGGAGTAACGGAATACATGTACCGCCGTTACGTATTTAAAATACAAAATATGAGTAACTGTATTCCGTTACAGTTACCGTTTAAAAGGGTGGTATTTAGAATACAGTTACTTTGTTGAAATAAATGGATTACACGGCGGTACTTCCCTGTTTCATATTGTCGCGGGTCAGGATTGTCTGGGTTTGTTTGACAGCTATGTTCTGTTGTTCCAGGCGGCAGCGTTACGGTTGCCAGGGTTACAGGGTGACGCTCTCTCTCTGCGTGTTTCCTGGGTGAGAGAGCGCCTGTTGTTGTTGTGCTAAGCTAATAGGCAGAATGCTACAGGTATAGCTCTAAAGAATGTAGCATCATAGGCAGCGTAGTCCGTGCTGCAGGGAGAATGGACTGCCATACACGTTATGTGTCTGTGAGCGAGGGAGGGAGAAAAAGGAAAAGTACGAGCTGTCATCGAGCAAAAACAGGAGCTGGAAGCATGTAAATATAATAATAACCGCTGCAGCCAAGAAGAGTGCCTGACGAGCCCAGTTGTAAGTAAGCTATTAAGACTCGACTATACACCGTGTTCGTGTTTTCCTCCAAAAACAATAAGTTCCGTTGGAGCAGCCTTTCAATGCCTCTCTCTGTCTCTCGCAAGCAAAGTTGACCCAGACAACAAAGTAAAGCTATTTTTCGGCTACGAGCCCGACACAGAACCCACCGTATTAGCCAGAGGTCCCTTTACTACGGTTCGGAGCCGCGGACCTTCAGTAACAGTAATAAAGCACAGCAATAGTACATTCATGTAGTTGTAAACAGCATGATAATATATTAAGTAATCCAAAGTATTCAGAATACGTTACTCTCATTGAGTAACGTAACGGAATACATTACAGAATACATTTTGGGGCATGTATTCTGTAATCTGTAATGGAATACATTTCAAAAGTAACCTTCCCAACACTGTCTCCGGTGTCACAAGCAGCAGTTAGGTCAAGCAGGACAAGGACAACATGGTTACCAGAATCACATGCCAGAAGGATGTCATTAAAAACCTTTAATAATGCAGATCTGTGCTATGAAGGGTTTTAAAACATGACTGAAAAACCTCAGAGATGCCATTATCATCTAGAAAATCTTTCAGTTGACTAAAAACAATTTTCTCTAAAACCTTGGAAAGTAAAGGCAGCTTGGAAACAGGCCTACAGTTCGCTAAAACTGTGTGATCAAGGCCAGGTTTCTTAAGCAGTGGCTGCACTACTGCATGTTTGAAATTTGCAGGAACCACACCAGAAGACAGACTGCTGTTAATAATTGATGACCTGTACAATCACCTTTTCATGACAATAGAGTCCCAGAAGTTGAGGGTGTTGAACAGTTGATCTCTTAGCGACAAGCTGGTCAATGCAACTACTTGCAATCAGCTGCTGAATGCAAAAGATTTCAGTGTAATAATAATAATCCTGGTAACTAAAAGTTTTTATGAGTTGCAAAAAAGTTGGCATCCTACTTTTATTCTAGTGCGCCTGAGTCCTTGGGCCTGTGTTGGTTGTTTCACATAAAGGATTTCATTATTCCTGTCACAGAGTGTACATAAAATATGGATTAAGCTTCTGAGTCAAAAGTCAAGGCAGAAGTACCGTAGATGTGCATGTAATGTCCAAAATGACTGATTGTATAAAAGTGTATGAGAAAACAGCTGTTCACTAGTTTGCCACTTGATTTATGACCTCTGAAAAAAGTCTCACAATAAGTTCATGGTTTCAATCACTAGTTTGATGCCTTTTTAATACTAAACTTTGTGTTCATTATGTAAAGTGTGGACAGCTAATAAAGCAGTTTTGTTCAGCATCCTTGATTTCAAATACACTCCTTCCTTTTCAAAAACCAAGATAGTGACGACCAAAATGCTCAAGTCAAGGCTTTTAAAAATGGGACTTGATGAATAAGGATTTATAACAAACCCCCAAATCATTGTACCAAAATGATTTAGGGTTTTATGTTGCCTTTGTGTTCTTCTTGCCAGCTTGAATTGGATGGTGCTTAGTTGACTAAAATGAGATGACATGTACAAAGCACCAATCACGAAGCTGTATTTGAATAAAAATGTGATGAAAGTTGTTAATTTTCTGTTTTGTTACCAGGCTACTGACAATTTCATTGCATGATACCACACTGAGAAACAGGAAACTCTGAATGCTGAATAATTGAGTAATCACAAGTAATTATTTAGTCTTAATCATTTTTTAAAAAAACAAAACCTTAATAATAATAAATATAATAATGTGTATGTGTTAGTCCCCATAGGGAAATTACTCCTCTGCATTTAACCCATTCACCCAGTGGGCAGCCACCAATGCAGCGCCCGGGGAGCAGTGTGTAGGGACGGTACCTTGCTCAGGGGTACCTCAGGGTAGCTGTTCAGTGGAGTCGAAGCCCCGACCTTCCGATCATGGGGCAACCACTCTACCTACTGAGCTATCCCTGCCCCTTGGATTACCATTTCAGTTTAAGTTTGAAAGAGTCGCTAAATCAAGCCAAATAAAATGTTGAGGTTCACGTTCAGGATTTATTCGTAAAACAAGGAACCAAGAAGGAAACTTAATAACCCTCTGAAATAAACCACTGCTTAATCTTGCAACCTAGCCTGAATACAATAAAACTTTCATATAGCTGAAGAAAAAGCTAATTGAGAAAAATTGGAGCAGGTTTTTAAAAGCAATCCTGCTGTGGGATCTGGATTTGTAGTTACATAAGATCCCAAAATTACTAAATGTGACTTCTCATTTTGTCATATTTCATGTAAAATAATGATTAAAACTTAAAATTCCCCCAGTAGCACGTGTCTCTAGTCCAGTTGCTGGAAAACAGACATCGATCTTTTGTGTTTGTAAAAAACGCAAATCTCTGAAACAACACCAAGCGCCGCACGTCTATCACCGTGCTCGGACCAGTCATAAGCCTGGCAGTAATGATCTCTGAGAGACAAGGGAGTGGATAAATGTTTGATGATGGAAGCAGGATGAGGCTGCTGGGAGTCAAAGAACCATTCAACACAAGCGAGGGATTCCCCCTTCGCAGGTAGAAAGAGGATGAAGAGGAGGCGATAAAGTCAAGTGCAAAAGACAAAGCAAGCTGCTGAAAACAAAACAGGAAGCATACACAGAGGTTTTCCATTTGCAGACTGAGAAAAACTGAAGGAATCAATCTGGAGGTAAAAGTGGAGGCCCACAGTATCCAAGCAGTTAGCTTTTTTCCCTTTTATTTCTGTTGCCTGATTTATTTCAGCCCACCAGTACCATCCCTGTTTTGGAGTGGATGCGCCTGCATTTTTCCAGCTTTTATACTGAAAATAATTCATCAAAAAATTGTTTGATGAAGAGTGATTGCCTTAGAAAAGCTTCTGGTTGCAAAAGCAACACATTGTACTGGGAAATAAGATACGACATTTAGTGTTACACTATAGGACGCGTCAGTGATGCCTAAAGGCAACCTGGGCACTGTGTGGTGTCAGTGGTGCAATTTCAGAGGGAAATTTGAAATGACAGAATAATATTCATCCAGTCATCTGGCAGCAAAATGATGCACTCGAGATTAACGCCCCTCCAGACATCCTGGAACACCGTGAAGCTAAAGAGCTGAGTAATGTCAGATTGGGTTTGGGCCATAAGAGTTTTCTTGACAATAAGCAATAGAATATTAAGAAGCTGATATAGAATTTCAGGTTCTTCCAGCCTGATCTTCCATCTATGATTGGCAATATGTGCATATATATGTTTTGCACTCTTGAGCCCTCTTTCCCATTTACAGACCACCTCCAGCTCGGCCCGCCCCACCCCCAGCCCAGGACCACTCTCTTTGTCAGCAGGAAATGTGATTTTAGGGAAGCCTGACTTCCATTTCCTCTGCTTCCTCTTAGCAAGACTCCAAGTCATTCCACTGGGGATCTCCAACCTGCTCATCCAGACTCATGGCAGCATGTACAGAAAATGACCTCCAGTCTTCAACACTTTCTGTTGCCTGCGGGTGATATTACCATATTAATGCTCCTGGGGCAAATGAGTGTCATAAAAAAAATCACTCTGGATACCATCTTCCTCAAACCTAGCCCCCCCTCTTTATTTCCCTCCACTTTTTTCCCCCTGCCTCTCACATCTGCTATCTTTTGTTGTATTTTCTGCAGCCCCCATTGACTACCCCCCCCAACCCCCCCCATCCCCCTAACCAATTCCTTCGCACAGTCTGGTTTGAAGTGTGTAAGAGGCTGGCAGGCTTTACACTTCAGAATTAAAAAGGCCATCTGGTGGAGACAGAAACGTAGATGGCTGGATAGGAGGGGAGAGGAAAAAATGAGAGGAACAGTTTGTCTTTGAAGTTAACATGCAGACAGAATCCTGGGTGGGGTATTACATCTAAAGTGTAAATATCGCTCTTAGCGTCTGTCATTTAAGTATACACACAGCAGTTTGGAATGGCACCACACCGATCTACAATACAACAAACTGCAAAGCTTAACTGTGAAAAATCTTATTAATTTGCAGAAACTAAAAGTATATGAACAGATAATGAACTTCATATTTGCTGTATAATGTCAAACCTTTCCTTTGACTGTCAATTTCAGATACATTTGTGTCTACATACATAGAATTTGCCTAATTTATTTTGCCCTAAAATAGCAGCATTTTGATGGGATCGGGAATCCCAACCTGTATTCCACATGGACATACTGGAATTTTTAAAAGATTGGTTTTCCAACAGGAGTCTGTCTGTCTGCTACCGTGATAGGTTGCACACCGGAGTGTTCTGAACAGAGAATTGGAGTCCACTGGCAACACACAGGCTCCCAGTGGGAATGCAGGATCAGAAAAGAGACTGACAATGTGTCTGTCAGAAATCCTTTTGTCACCCTTCTCCCTTGAGACTGTGTGCTTAAGTGCTTTGCCAGAGCCATGGCAGACAATTTTTCCCCCCTGCAGAATCTCCAGTAAATACATTTAGTCAGCTTACATCTCAGACATTTGATGAAAACTTGTGCATCGGTGTTTTAATGTGGCAGAGAGCTACACTTTATCCGGAATACACTCTTCAAACATTAGAATGTTCTTATTGTACAAAGTCATATTCCTTCGCTTGTTGTGGTTGCCTTTGTACGTGCGGCAAGTAGCGCAGGCGATTGCACTGGAGTTTCACTTGTTGACAAGCTGCTGAGGGAGCAAATGGAAAGTCTGACACCTACACAATTATTTTGTGCGGAAGAAAAAGGACCTTTTAAGTTTCACCGATGGTTCCTGAAGTGTAACGCTACGTGTCACATCTTGTTTCCCAGTAAAGTATGTCGCACATACACCAGAAGCATCTCCTAGGCGATAATTCTTCATCAAACAATTTTTAAACAACTAAGAATCTGTCAAAGATAACATATTAAAACAATAGCGGTGTTAGCTGCGTCTTTCTGCTGTTTTATTTCAGTCGCGGTTGAGGGTGGGCTGCTGTTTAGAAGGCAAAACATGAAACGCTCTGGCAGGAATTTGATAAGTTTGGTCAGTGAACAGTGCAGGCTTCCCAGTTCTCCCATAAGACCAGGCACCACGCATGATCAGACTGGCCCACTTGTCCTGGTCTGTCTTCCACTTTCCCTTCACCCTCTCCATCTACTGGCAAGTTTCCATGGAAACAACAGAGAAAAAGAGAAAAAAAGAGAGAGGGTAGACAGAGAAACAGAGAAAAACCCCAAAGAACGTGGTCTGCAGCCTGATCCCATTGAGAGCTTTATGTTGTTTTAATAGGTAAGTCAGTATTTTTAAATGGATTTGAAGACATATGCGCATTAATATCCCCCTGCTCTGTTTTCATAATCTCTCATCAATACAGATAATTACTGCTTGTCAGCCTACTTGACTTGGTGAGACAATGGATTTGAGACAGATCATTCTAGCTCAATAATTTACTCCGATAAACTTGTCCCACACTCAACACGCTGCTTAATTAAGCCTCTGGGATTTGTGGGAACTGACACCAGGGAACAGGCGCATAAAACTCTGCGTTGATTAACAACTAAAAGGCTGTGTATGCACAGAGAGCAGAAATATGCATGCACAATCTTTTCAGCAGATTTATAAAGCCACAAGTACGCCTGGCTCTGTTTTGCTGTCACTGTGGAGCTGGGCGCACATTTATAAGCCCCATTTGCACTCCCGCAGTTCACCACACATCGAACACTGATACATGCACAGTCACTGGACATTAGTTGCGCTGGTAAGGTTTTCCATCAGCGCCAGAACAGATGTCATTATGCATAATTGTTATTGCTGTGGACCTTTATTGGATCCATCCATAGTGTGACATTAATGAATTTATAGCTTTCAAAGAGAAACAGACAAAGTTCTAGAGAGCTGAGGATAACATTTAGAGATAACTAATCGCTCAAATGTCAAGAAAAAGAAAAGAATTCGCTTAGTCAGTGACACTATGCTCACCAGACACTTTATTTGATACACCTGTTCAACTCCAATTTAATGCAAATATCTAATCAGCTAATCACATGGCAGCAACTCATTGTACTTCAAGGCTCGCAAAATTTCAAAATCTCTGGTAGCCCTTCGGGCAGGCATTCTTCAGTTTTTGGTAGCCCAAAATAAATTTAAGTAGCCCGAATAAAAAAAGAATTTTTTTTTACGTTTTGTTTCCTTTACAATATTATACTTTAAACGGAAACAAAAATTAATCAAAAAAAATTGTTAAAATACAAATCACAACAACTGTATAAAAATTAAAACCATCAACTCAAATACTTGGTTCTAATTGAACAGAAATTTCTATGAACTTGTAAGAACTGTGTAGAACATGAATCAGTCTGTGTCAGATCCTGAATCTGAAATTTTCACTGAAGTCACGGGTAAGAGGCAAGTGGAACCAAGATCTAGGCCATTTGCTTTTTGAAGTTTGCAAAGACTGCTAAATTCTGCCAATGGTAGTTCACTCTTTGCAATATAGCAGCTGTTCTAAACAGCTTTTTCAGGAGTTCTTGTTGTGCTTGGTTTATTTGTAGTATGTTTTTTTGCAATTGGTGTTTGTTCTGGGAAACATACTGCAGACTGGGCAATAATGCATTTCTTGCATTTCTCATGGGTTCTGATGGGGTCTTTCTTAAAATGACTGGTCCCAGTAACAAAGGCGCTTGTCGACTCAGAAATCAAATGAAACTCACAACACACCTGGCAGAACATCATGATATTTAGCTCGTCATATTCCAGCCACAGAAATTCTTTTGTCCATGAAACCAAAAAAGCTGCGCTTTCTTTTTGCCTCATAGTCTGATTTGTCCAACACGTTCTCACTCCCAAAGCGTAACATTTTAGGCTAGGTGACAAATCGTCAACATATTACGTTTTCGGCTACCCACCACATTCCTAACGACCTCGGAAAAATGAGGAAATGTGAGAACCGTATGGACTCAATCTACACATGTTCGCTCTTTTCCTTCAAATAGCTTAGAAACACGCTATTTAACATCATTTAAGTCCTGTTTAAGGTGAGGAAAAAGGTTATGGTTAGGGCTAGGGATAAGGTTAGGTTTAGGGCTGGAATACAGGGCTGGAACGTTGATTACCGCGGGAGCGTCATTGCACTGGATTTCAGCCATAACCCGCCGCGTACCATAAGAACGCCGAAAGTCTCCTTTCGCGTTCCTAAGGAACGCTGCGGGACGTGACAAAACGTCGCCATGTTACGCCTCGGGAGTGAGAACGGGCTCGATTTGTCATATCTTTTCCGTTTTGTAATCGGCTTTTCTTTGGCTGCCTCTTCTTCACCCTGACCTGTCTTATTTGGCTCTGCAGAACTAAAATACCAGCGTAAATCCTGCTGCTTTTACACACATACTTACATAATGATCAGCGATTCTTTGCGCACTCAACCTCTCACATGTTTAAGCTTGCTGCGAGAGATTTCACTTGTCGCGTTTGAATAGTAAGCTAATGAGTGATAAGACGATGTCAGAGGAATTGGTGCGCAATTAATCGTCACTCACCAATCAGTGCTGCCGCTCTCTATACACCGTTCGCGCGATCGCAAAATGAAAATAAAAGCAAAAAGCAAGCGCAAATTCAAACGCGATTTCAATATGTCACATATTGACAGTGGCTTATCGATGCCAATGACATAATTACTCAGCTACATTGGCGAAAGAATGCAAAAGCACTGACATATATTTTCCTATGATAGCCCGACGGGCAGGGCTGAGTTAGATTTTGGTAGCCCGACTGGAAAAATTGCTAGCCCCGGGACGTCGGGCTAGCGATTTTGCGAGCCCTGTACTTAGGCATGTAGACATTGTCAAGATGCCCTGCTGAAGTTCAAACCGAGCATCAGAATGGGGACAGAAGGTGATTTTAATGCGGTGTGGTTATTGGTGCCAAATGTGCTAGGAATGATCTGCTAGGATTTTCCCACACAATCATCTCTGCTTACAACCAAGGTACGCAGAAGATAGGAAGTAGATAGGCTACAGCAGCAGAAGACCATGCTGGGTGTCGCTCTTCTCAGCTATGAACAGGAAACTGAAGCTCACCAAAACTGGATAATAGAACAGTGGTTTGATAAATCTTGATTTCTGGTGCGACAATCGGATGGTAGGCTCAGATATTTGGTGTAAACAACATACAAGCATAGCTCCATCGTGCCTTGCATCAATGGTTCAGGCTGCTAGTGTTGTAATAGTGTGGGGGGTAATTTCTTGGTACACTTCAGGCCCCCTATTACCAAGTGAGCATCATTTAAACACCAGAATGTTGTTGCTGACGATGTCTGAATCTGTAGGCAAAACATGGTCCAATCTAGTACTAGAAAGATGTACCTAATAAAATGTCTGGTGAGTGTATACTTTGATAATCTCAAAAGTCACAAAGGAACCAGGGTAACTTTGGAGCAATTATGCCACGCTCACATTGACTAATGCTCACGTTTGTAAAAACCACCATCAGGAGAACACTAAACAATCATATTATTATGTAAGAATAAGTTTCTGAACTTATACTCAATCTTATATTTAATGTCCATAATATCACATCATTTAGCCGTGTGACAGACTGGCAAACTGTCCAGGGTATACTCTGCCTCTTGCCTTATGGCAGGTGGGATAGGCTCCAGCCCCCTCGCGACCCTGAATTGGATAAGCAGAAGAGAATGGATGGATAGATATCACATCATATCACACAAGACTGACTGCAGAAGACTCAGTGTACTTTGTGAGTGAGGAGTGACTTTACCACACCTTCTTCAGTAACGCCGTCCAATTATACCAGTTAACAAATGTTAAATTTATAGTTAAAACAGGTTTTTAGAAGGTATGTATGTATTAGCAATGGAATTATACTTGGTTTTAATACACTTAATAATGATTATATATATATAACTATATATAGTAATGTGCATGAAGCTGAGAACTGTTATTTTTCAATGACAACAGCATCATCATATACTGTGTTATATGTTTGTAATGATTACACAAATGAAACAAATCCAGAGAATTTTTTTTAATTTTTTATATTCCAAACTTAAACATAACACACTGTGTGCCCTAAAAACAAAAGGGTGTCTGACCCATCGTTAGAGAACAAGTGCTTTAAATAAACACAGTGTAACTGGCTGTGATTTAACACCCAAATGGCAGCTTCGGTGCACTTTTACTGAACATCTGCACCCACTGCACTGTTTGTCTTGTTCACATTGGTCTTACAAAAATGTTTTTTTATTTTCTAAGAATTTCCCACATTAATTTTGCGTTTCATCAAACCCATGAAAATAAATCATGTTCCAAAACAGTGAGCGAAGACTGAAGTATATTCATGTATCTCTAGATAAAATCCCACTAATTCAATTTGTTGGCAACAAAATCAATTTGCTTGCTCAAAACAGAGTCCTCAAATCCATCTCGTTTTATTTTTGCGCGGATTTTTCTTTTGTTGTGCATAAATATTGTTTTTGTAAGACTCTGTGAGCATTTAATGTGATTTGACAAAATGTTCCTTCGGGACACGATTTGTTATCTCTCTCGACTTTCGGTGTACAGGAGCATGTGCACATGTGATTATAAAAGAGTTGTACAATCATCTGCCTTGGAAGAAAAGCAATGTGAGGTCACAACGATAGAGGGGATGAAATGGAGGGAGAATAGAAAAGCAGAATCAAAAGTGTAGCGTACACGCTCACTAAATGAGGCCCTCGACAATGAGAGATTAACTGTATGCTGCCCGAAAACACGCGATAGCCATTACGGGGATGTTTTTGTTATTCTCAGTGAACTCTGATCTAATGGTGAACCCTGTCCTTAAGCTGCTTTATAAGCTGGCTATTTCAAAGCTAGACATGTCATATAACTCTGGATAAGAGAAACATTGGTCTTTGTGAAAACTGGAAAACAAACTGGAAAAAAAATTGTCTAAGATAGCGAACTCACTCCAGCTGTGTAGCAGCGCGTGTGGTGACAGTTAACAAATGGAGAGTATTTGTTTTCACTGTCTTGCCTGTCATATCTATCATCAATAAGAATCAAAGGACACAAATATTTACTAATGTGTAGATGTCAAATATTTCCGAGGGCTGAGTCTGTCCCTGGCAGACGCACAGTCTGTGAGACAAAGGGATCATTGTACTTCGGCTCAAAAGCTGTGACTGAATTTCTCTGTTTGATCTGCAGGCTGTAATCTACAAACACTCTGAAGAAGAGGATGCGGAGGATGGCAATAATGCTGTAAATGGCCTCTGTCAGAATAAAAACAGTGGAGCTTTGAGATCTGGCGGGGCTGCTGCTGCACCTTCTTTTCTTCAGTGCCGCCGTATTCAAAAGCCGACCGGACGCTGACCAGAAATCGCAGGCGGGACGGTGACTTTGTTTTGCCCAGGGATATGTCATTGGGGAAAGCCCCTGTGTCGGGGGTGCGCCCTCAACCCCGACCCCTCTGGCTGTCCAACCTCAGCCTGCTGTGCTTATGTGTGTCTCTCTTTGCCCAGGCTCCCCAGGGTTTGCCTGTGGTGGGTTACAACACTGACACCAAGAAAGAGATCACGCTGGAGGGAGATTTGATGATCGGTGGCCTGTTCCCTGTGCACCAGAAGGGCGAGGGTGTAGAGGACTGTGGAAAGATCAATGCACAGAGAGGGATCCAGAGACTGGAAGCCATGCTCCTGGCATTAGACGAAATCAACAAGGATGAACACATCCTTCATGGGCTCAGACTGGGAGCTCATATACTGGACACATGCTCCAAGGACACCTATGCTCTGGAGCAATCCCTAGAGTTTGTCAGGGCCTCCCTCACCAAAGTGGATGACAGTGAGTACACGTGCCCTGATGGCTCCTACGCCATCCATGATGATGTCCCTCTGGCTATCTCTGGGGTCATAGGAGGGTCCTACAGCGATGTCTCCATTCAGGTAAGGACTAGTGAAAACAGAAATGTTCATCTTTTTTCATTTGTTATTTTAAAAATGCTTTATGCCAATAAATAAACTGATCAAAATTCTGCATTAAATTTGTCAAAGAGACCATTTTCAAAAGATGAACTTCACTTTTAGCTGTTACTGTAGGCTCGAGAGAGAGCGCCAGAGAGGGGAGGGATTACTAACCCAAGAGTGATTGTGATGGATTGTCATATAACTGTCCATTTAGACTTAAGTACCACGTGCAATTACCCCTTGCGAGATGTTAACACAGGGACTTAATGAGTATCAGTTCCGCAAGAAGGATCTGTTTACCTGTACGCCCATGTGCTTGGCTGATCTAATTTGGAAGCTCTCTTTCTCTTTCCCAGTAATTCACACTTCAGCAGTGGTCCTGTCAGAGGCAGACATGCTACAGATGTTGCACTCAGGACGGGCTGACAGGATGACTAGTGATGGCATGATTACTCTCAGCAGCAGTGCTCCTTTCGGCTCACTCAAGCTGATGCGATGAAAGCTCTGCTAATTGGGCCTCCCAATCTTCAGCTGTAATATGGCTGCCACATAAATGCAATTTCAAGTCATTGTGAAAAGAGATACTGTGCGTCCTGCAGAACTGAGATTTGTAAACATCCACAAATATACATGCCTTCAAAGCATTAATCCAAACTCATCATCCCGGCTCAGCCAGCCAGACGACCCAGTACGCCGTCTCATCTGAAGAGCACGGTTCACCTCACTTGAGATATGCAGCTTCATGTTCCAGATATCTGCTTGTTGGAAGAAAAGAAATACACTTCTGCTCATCCAAAAATCAGGTCGCCGATAAACAACAGACTCTGCAGGAACCCCTGTCAGTGGCAGTGTGCTGTTTGCAGCCTTTCCCCACTGCGTATGGCAGGACAATAGGCTGGGGGAAGCGCCTATGCACACTTTTTAGTCATGATTTGTCTACAATATAGACATGCCCACAATGCTAAGCCAAAAATAATTAATTCCCTGTGAACAGCTGCTTCACTAGCTATAGCGGGCACATGAAAAATCTGTCTCTATTCTGCAAAAAATTGATACGATAACTCCAAAAGTTTTTAAATGAGTAAATGATGGTTAGTAAGTTTGGGAAGGCGCTATGTAAATGCAAACATCTTCATTTACTGTAGTCTTGACATAAAATAATACCAAATATGTAAAGAAATGATACACTTTGCAGGTGGAGAGCTCCTGGAGAGCTATAGGGAAAAGGCTTAAGGAAAGTCGTGCCTATAGCACCTTTAGAGGGAATTCTGTTCAAAAGGAAAGTTTGAAAATAAAGGAGTTGATAAACGAGCTGTAATTTTAGCAAAACTCTGCATCTGGGGCTCCTCAGAGAGTGCCCTTGTCTTGTGGTAATTTATGGGTATGCTATTACAAGCCTGAGGTCTCAGGTCTGCCCTAGCTTCTCGCTGAATAATTCTCATAGTAGAAGAACACCATAGGATACAGATGTATTTTTTTTTCAATACCACAAATAACTTGTAATGAAGTTCAGTCATGAGGTGTCTCTTTCTCACGCCTGGTTGGTGAGCGTGTGATTATGCAAATATATCTGCCCTCCTCTTACACACTTGCTAGCATTTTAAAATGAACTTTAACCACATAGTTATATTTAATCTTCCTAATGTTCTAAAGATTTACTGCTATTTTCTGGGACAGTGTTCTTCCACAAACATATGCATTTGGGACATGAGAAATATGTGATATTTTTGGGCTGCTGCTGGAAATCATCTCCACATAATGTGTCTGTTCTTTGTAACTGCCTCATTTGTATATAATCTATAGCCTGTCAGACCTTTCGGTGAACCAGCCTGAGTGAGTGAAACTTTATAATGTCTGTGCGAATGGCACAGAGTTAATACACATGTGTGTATTTCACCCCAAAGGCAAGGCAGTTACAGGACAAGCAGCATTTATTAGTTTAAAGACGCTTCTCGGTCCGGCGACGTGGCGGAACATGTCGAACTGACAGGTGGTGAGAACGCTGAGTGCTGTCTAAATCTGTCACAATGAAGAAGCGTGTTGTGCTGTGCTGCTGGTGTTGTGGTGTGACAATCGCAGATATGGGGGTGGATCTGGCTGCCAGCCTAGCCATGCTGCAGCTACATGGGCCCAGATTGAGTTAAGTGTGGAGGCGAAGTTTGATGACGCTCTTGCAGGGTAGGTCCTGTCTTTCCCATCTGTGGTTGCAGCCGGGCTGTCTGGTAGATTGGCAGAGGTGTGCATGCACACAGAGGACAAAAAAAAAAGGGGGGGATGGAATGAAAGCTCATGTTTCTCAGAAACGCGGAGACGCCGACGTGCAAATCTGATCACAGAGTGAAGGAGATGGAGTGAGTCACATGGCGTCATGTGGCGTCAAAGCACTTCACAACCCCAAGTCTGTATCTTAAACAGTCTGGGGGAAGTCTGTGATGCCATCTGGATGCTTCGACTAAATGTACATGTAGAAATCGTTGGGTGATTCAAATTTTTAGCCTCGACCATTTTCCCTGCGGAGTATCCAAGCAGTGGGTCATCAGTGCAAGGTGAGTAATGACCTTGTGATGACATGCTCGCTTACATTCAGCATCTTTATTCATGTGTGAAGCACCAACAAGTTACACGTTTACCCTCTGGACATATCATTCTATACTTGAAGCAAAGACACTGAAGCGCTTTGCCAGTCCACATCCGGCGTCACGTTATATAACCGGGGACATTAGCTTTATTACTCTGCAGTGGCCTAAATGGGTGGGTTAAAGAAAGGGTGCATTATATTCTACAATTGCAGTCCAGGAACATCTAGCCTCGGGGCTGGATTCTGATTAATACACGGACGGGACTCCACTTTTTGTTACCCCGACAGCAGTCTTCGGTGCTGAATATGACTCACCGGTATGAGAGCATCCCCAGGCAAAACATAATCACCGGGGCACATTAGAAGAACAACACCTCTGGAATGTCAAATACTCAAGTGCTCACAAAAGAACAATGCTCAGGCATAAAACACGGATAGATTAAGAAACGAAAAAATCAAAAACCTCTGGAACCAATCCGCAAACAATGGAAAATAACACACTGTGATGTTTCAGAGCAGCACACAAAAATTGCTGTCTGGAGGCAGAAACGTGGCTTGTTCCAGGGTATTTGGATAAAAGCGCTTTCTGAATAATGGCAACTTCGTGGATAATTGGAATTTCTTCTGGATTCACAAGGATGCATGCTGGAATAAAAAAAAATGTTGATCTTGATATGAGCAGTCTGGTTGACATTTGAAGACTAAACTGTGTGAGCAAAATAATAGGATATATTTATATATATGAGCTTTCAGCCAGCTCGAGAATTTCATTTTTATCACCCGCAAAGAAGACTATTTTTAGAATTGTCTTCATCTGCAGGTAGACTGTGCCAATCTCCAGAGCATACATGAGTCATATGAAGGATTTAAACATGGATACACACATGACAGAACGCAAACCCCGGAGAATAATAATGATGAAACGTATCGGTAAAGCTATGCTGTGCAAAATGCATTATTCATGGGTAAAAGTGAAGAATGCGCCCTGAAATTGTAAATAATTCACGTATGATTGGATTATTCAGCCACCTGACCAAATCCACTATTTGTGCGGTTGAAATAAATATCATGTTCACCGCACACATACACACACACAAACATCTATATCTATCTTATATGATAGATATGAATGATAACATGACTTAAGGTCAGCTGAACCCCAGTTTTGTTGTTCTGTGTCTGAGGCTTTTTAACACCAGTGTCCGGCTGGATTGTACTGACCATCTCTGGCAGATATGATTTAAATCTAAAAAGATGAAATTGAAATAATGACAAAAAAAAATGAAAATGAATAAAAGTACATGTCAAAGCTGAGTGACTGACATTAAAATGAATGGAAGTGCAGCCGTAGCCTCTCATTTAGTGTAATCTGAATGGCCGCATGGCTCTGGGGGCTTTGAAAGACTATTGCAGCATAAAGGAGACTCGTATTATCCAGCAGCATTAGAGGGCAGGACCTGATCAAAAACAACCTTGCTCCAAGTATGTGACAGCTCATATTTCTATTCTGTTAAAGCTGTTGCCAAGCAACTAAATGATAAGAAATAAACGGATAATGATCCACTGCTAATGATAACACCGTGCGTGTGCCGTGCGTGCATGCATGTCCACTCCCCGTGTGCGCGTTTGCCTGAGTGTTCCACAGTGCTGCAGTGGGCCGTGTGTGTGTGTGATACTGAGTGAAGCTAAGGACTGCTGCTTTGGGAATACAGTGTTATTGCTGTAGAAGCACACAGAAACAGTCTTCTGGGAAGAGCAGATGGGCTTTTCATGTAAAAAAAAGAAAAAAAAAATCATGACATCTCTACAAAGGAGGCCTGATATTTTCTGGACGAGGACACTGTTTCAGTTTCTTATTTCTGTGTTCTTGTATATCTCTCGCTTTTCAATTTTTTCTTTTGAGTACATCTCACCCCCTCACTAGTATATTAAATTCTTTCAGTTCATTACTGCCGTATATACATTGGTGGATGCTTATAATGAACATGGCCAAAATGTTATATCAAGGTCAACGGATGTACAAAAATCAGAATGCTATTAACACTTTCTTATAAACATTTTTTTAAAACTATGAGCTCTGTATGGCAATTAGCTCACTAATATCATTAATATAATTATATATATAGTTATAGTCCCACCCACCTGCTGTTGAAACCTTTTGTTTATGTGGGTCAACCAATCAGAGAAAACTTGATTCGGTGGAGGGGGAGATGATATAAAATGCTTTGTTTCGCCATTGGAGAATTAATAATAATAAAAAAATCAGTGCAACATATGTTCCATATCTCCAAAAGATCAAAGCATATTTTTACATTTGAAATTTGCACATATATATTTTTACTTTTCCGTCATGCAGTCTGAAATCTTTTCATTGTTCTCCTGCCAACTAGCAGTATATGACAGCTGAGAGATCGGCCCAAGTGCTGCTACCAGATGAGGCATGCCCTCACTGCTTGGTAGGAAACCACTTTCACAGTAATCTGCTCAGAACCAGACCCTGAGCTGTAAATCCACACTAGGCCAGTTCTTAATTTTATTAATTAAATAAGATGCTGTCTGAGGCAGCACGATCCCTTATAGCTGAATGTAAGAGACTGGAAGCCATACACTACAGCTAAAACCAAAGGCAGTTATGTATAGTTTAGTATTTTGATCCATTCAAGTAAATTAATTTAATGAGTGTTCAGTTTCCCCTTTGCGCTTTATAGAGCGCTTTGAGTACTCCGGGAGAGTAGAAAAGCGCTATATAAGAATCAGTCCATTTACCATTTACCTTTGCATGAATTTTTAAGATTTCATATTTGTACACCACCTGCTGTCTTTTTTGTCAAAACAAAAACAATAGACAAAATGCCAATCGTTGCCTGCAAAAAGTAAGTAGTAGTAGCAGTGTTAGTGGGGATCCGACACCAAACCGTAAGTTATGTAATTAAGGTTTCAGCTTTTATCTTGGTAAGTGCTATATCAATAAATTTTACTCTCTTAAATGAATTCCGGCACATAAGATATGCAATATCGACCACTAAATTAACCGAATTTACTAAAGATTAAGATTCCCTCTTTAATTTCCAGTACAAAAGTATTAATATTGACATTAAATTAATGTACAACACCAGATATGAAGAAGCACACGCAGGTCTGTCTATATATAGCCATTTATAGAGCCGTTCTCAGGACCTTCTTAAAACCTGCAGGTGCAGGCAGAAAGAAACCCTCCGAGTGCAAATTGTTAAACAGAAAAGACTGCAGGATGAAACCTTTTCTCCTGTAGACACTGACTTAATGTGTTTCACATTGTTCCCTCTTTTGCCACAGATTTTCCAGTGACAGGATTCATTCCTCAAGTTCTTGCCCTCTGCTGTCATATTTTGTATTCCTTTGAACCTGTCGGGAGTTCATTCTCGACTGAGAATCCTTGTGCCGCAGAAGCCAGCTGGCAGAAACCTCCCAGGTTAAAGGAACGTAATGATGTTAAAAAAATAATCAAGATGACAAGAGTAATAAATGGATAAGCAGAAAAAAGAAAAATGGTGATTGTTGAAGTTGCGCGCGCACTATCCTATTTTACCAGTGGCCTCGACCCTAAATTGTCATTTTTTAATACATGCCATATAAACATCAATATAATGATTTCCATTAAGCCTTTTGTATCAGTGTCATGCCTGCCGCTGTGTGATACAAGATTTCATAAGCTACGTGTAAGTGGATTACAGCTCCATTTAACACCCCACAGAGAACTATCACTGTGAGCATTGAAGAATTTCTGCAGCACAGATAAATGTTTTTATTTTTCTAACTGTGCACAGAAAATCATGGCAACAAAACTATGCCGTGAAATGTACTGATACTGCAGGTGGAATATTAGGTACCCTAGACAGATATTTATATAAATGTCATCATTATATCATACTATCATACTGTAGTGACGACAGAAATCAAGCAAAGATTAGGAAAGTTTGTTACAACCGATACTGACAACCTCCTTATAAGCAGCGTGCTAAGTTATAAAAATAATTACAGAGTAATAGAGTTCAGATCAAAGGGGCCAAAACGCAGACACAAAGGAGGCAAGCTGTAACAACCACCTGCATCAAGCTGCAGGTGGTGTAAACCTAAGGGAACCAGAGAACAAAAGGCAGCTGGTGAATTCACATATGAACATTAACACAACGAAATACACTCACCAGTCATTTTGTTAGGTACACCTGTTCAACACAAATATCTAACCAGCCAATCACATGGAAGCAACTCATTACATTTAGGCATATAGACATGATCGAGCTGATGTGCTGAAGTTGAAATTGAGCATCGGAATGGGGAAGAAAAGTGATTTAAGTGACTTTCAGTGGTACCAGATAGGCTGGTTTACCTGTACAACCATCTCGAGGGTTTACAGAGGATGGTCCGGAAAAAAGAAAATATCCAATGAGCAGTAGCTCTCTGGCTGAAAATGCCTGGTTGATGTCAGAAGTCTGAGGAGAATGGGCAGTATACTTGGAGCTGACGTGACTCGATCATTCATTACTACCAAGAAAGCTGAATGCACAACACGCTGAACCTTGAAGCAGATGGACTGAGGCTACAGTTCATTCAGGATCATCAAAACCGGACAATAGAAGATGTTGTCAGGTCCTAATGAGTCTCGATTTCTGTTTCTTTGACACAAACAACATGAAAGCATGGCTCCATCCTGTCTTGTATCGATGGTTCAGGTGGGTGGTAGGTATAATGGCGTGGGAGATATTTTCTTGGCACACTTTGAGCCCCTTAGTACCAACTGAACATTGTGCAAACACCATGACCTGGCTGAATATTGTCGCTAACCATGTCCATCTTTTTATAACCACAGTGTACCCATCTTCTTATGGGAGCTTGCAGCAGGGTAATGTGCCACGTCACAAAGGTCAAATCATCTCAAACTGGTTTCTTGAACATGACAATGAGTTCCCTGCATTCAAATGGCATCCAAAGTCACCAGATCTCAATCCAAGAGAGCATCTTTGGGGGATTAGCATCGTGGATTTGCAGCAGACAAATCTGCAGCAACTGTGTAATCCTATCAAATCAATATAGACAAAAATCTCTGAGGAATGTTTCCAGAACTTTGTTAAATGTATGCCATGAAAAATTGAGTCAAAACAGGGTCCAACCCAGTACCAGCAAGGTATACTTAATGAATTTTCCAGTGAGTATTCTCAGATGACCAATATGGTCTTCCTAGCATCAATAGCACACATCTGTTTCTTTGTCTATAACAGCTCAGAGATGGTTAATACCCTCAGCTTAACAGTCACGGGACTCACAGGCCTCGATGACAGTCTGTTTCTTGCCTACAGGAGCCCTCTTAGACTTTCTGGCTGCTTTTCTGTTAATGCTAAAGTCAGGATGTGAATACAAACTTTAAACTGAACGAAAAACATCTTTCACAGCAATTTATACTTCGAATTTTCTACTTTTCAAGTTCATTTTATATCTCACCAATTAATCATCTTTGAGCATGTAACACATGGTTTAAACCATCAGTACAACCAAAGGAAATTTTAGCCTTTGTTCCTTATATAACAGCGAACACTATGAAGATGTTAAACACATCCAGTTTTTTGTTTTTTGCTTTTTTACTGGTGGGGTTGGGGTGATGGTGGTGATGGTGGTTTTCAGCTTTCTCTGTTAAACTTGGTTTTCAGCTTCAGGTTTTGTGCATGCTCACACATGCATTTCATGTCTCGTATAACTCACAGGGAAGTGATGCATATTCCAATCAGTGATTCTATTAGATGATGATGATAAAATGATGATGATAAAAAGTAAAAATAAAAGTTTGTATAGAACATTTAAGTCTAAAAAAAGACATGAATATAATGCTGCAGAAAAGCATTAATCTTGGGATTTTGAACATGACGGCAGTACATTAGAGGTCTCAAACTGGAAACATTACAGCTTAATAAAAGAGACGTGGAAATCATTTCAGTTTCTAGATAACTTTCTAAAATTACATTTATTGACTGGACAGGTGTTCTTGGTGTGTGCTCTGTGTTCTAGTAGCTGCAGTTCAAACAGTGTATGAAAGACTAGAATCAAGTATAAAAACAAGCAAAGATTTTCTGCATCACCAAATTAATTATGCAACACACTGTTTGTGCTGCTGTAACTTTACAGCTGGGCTTCAATCTTGATGTTACAGTGTAAAACTTGCACAAAAAATGTATTCCACCAGCAGAAAATCCATATTGCAATTAAAACATGTAGTAAATAATCAGTGAAAATGTGGCACTTCAAGCTAATTTTATCAAAAATCAAAAATCAATCAAAAATTCAGGTCAAAACCTTTTCCTGATCAGGTTAGCATTAGTTACCATGGTGATTTAGCCAGGTTAAAAGAGAGCCATTTTCATGACACTAACACATTAACAGATGAAGTCACAGAGAGGGGGGATAGACTGAAAGTGCAAACTTTATACCCTTAGCTAGTCCCTCTTTTCAGGTGCAGCCACTTCTCTGACGACCCACCGAGACTGGGAGAAGCAGGAAGCATAGAGGGTGAGATGTCACACCTGTGATGTCTAGATTGAAAAAAATCAAGATGGTGATAATCAAGGTGCTGCTTAAGTCAGGTGTTGCAGTCCATGACAGAAACACATTGCACAACACAGCTAGTAATATATTAATGACATCAGCAAACCTTGATTCTTTGGAAACATTACTGTCCTTTTTTGTAGTCAGATATCACCAACATGCTGATATCATTATGTAAATATTAAATTAGGAAAGAAATACAGGAGAAACTCAATTTAACACAAAAAAATTGTGAATGTCCCCAATGAATTGTTAGGAAACATTTCCCACTGCAAATATGAAAGAATTATGGAGTACACTGATTAGCTATCATAGGGTGAACTGGTAAATGTAAAAATGATTAATCTGTGTTTACATGTCACTTGCACTCTAAGTTATGCTCTGATTTCTTCCTAAAGCAAGCAAGCACAGTACTGCCAGCTGTTTTACCACATGGAGAGAATGGCTGTCATGACGGTTTATGGAGAGAGATGATTTTATGTAGAAATGTGATTACATATAGGCCTTTCTGCATAATCAGAGTTCCACCAGCTGACCTCAAACTCTCACTGAATACGAACCTTTGAAAAAAAAAATCAGTAAAGTGTTTCAACAGCCTGGATTTTCATAGTGTTTCATTTGCTACACTACAGAAGAAGCAAAATAAAAGCTCTAAATCATCCGCTAGTAAAAGTGTTTGATATTGTGCCTGTTTGAGTGGTGGTAAAAAAACAAGACCAGTGGCACTTGATTGTGCATATCATTTTTTGTGTGAAACATCCTGTCATTCATTTCAATAAAATTAGCAGCCTGGAAATCACTGTGATTGGCTCATTTAACATTCATCTCACTACGATCCAACAGAATTATAAAGCTCTGATGATTTAAATCCAGGCACATCACAGCAGATCTAAGGGGACATTTCAGTGCATTGCTCTGTGTTTCTATAAAGATAAATTCTCATCTAAGAAGTGTCTGCCTATGTTATTTGATGTGACCTGCTTTTTCCTTGCTACTCACTGTTTTCCATCCAAATCAAGCGATTTGTTACCAATAACTTGCAATTTGCATATTGGCTACTACCTATAGGAATACTATTCTAGCCTCACATATATGTGCTTTTACTTTGTCTCCGTTTCATGATTTTGATACATCAAAGCACTTAAATTAGTGCCATTATTTTCAAATAGATGTCAAAATAATACTACAGTTAAAATGGCAATAAACTGTAGTTCCACTATTATAAACTGCTTGTAACGTAAACCAGGTTGCTCTCACTACAGCTACATCCAGATAATATATAGTAATGATAGAAGAAATCACACTGGATGAGCTGGAATGTGAATTTCCTTTCTGACTTTTTTAAGAATGACTCATTGGCATTCAGGATGCAGCACCATGAGTGTGCTGGTGTGAGAGTCGGCATTAAAGTGCGCCATAATTAGGTTGGCATTCTTTTGACTGATCAGACTGACTCCCCTTAGGCTCCCACAGAAGTGCCTGAAGCAAAAGTTAGTCAGGGGCGGCTTCTGCACACACAGCATGAAGTGTCACAACACTGACAAAGCTTATTACACAGAAAATACAAAGTTTTGAGATTCTTTGATACTTTGACGTCATTTCACTCTCATCCCTACCCTCGGTTTCACTCTACTCCTGTCTCGTCATGCTTCTTTCTTCTCTCATCAGAAACTTTTCTGAAAATGTGTTCCTTCTTATTCTGTTTACTGTGTGTACCACCTGTAGCCACTCAGCCACTTGTGCTCCACACGTTTATTGTTTATTTTTTGTTGAAAGCATTACAGATCAAAAATAATGAGGTAGACAGGCAGTCACTGCAATTATTAAAGACATACAAGGATCTCACCACTGATTCAACAGCAGTGTTAAGTTTTAAAGAGACTAGCAAGGGTCCGTTTAAGAAATAGGAGCCTGGATGAAGGGAGACTAATTGCATCTGCAGGGGGAAAAGACGTAGTGTAGTTAATTTCGTTAATATATTTAATAATAGGCAATTATAACAATTCCCACCGATGGTCCGTGTATGTTTTCTGTGTAGCTTTAACAACTTAATCGCTTCAGTCTGAAAGAAAAAACGTAGTTGTGACAAAAATATTGTGAACCCTTTGAGATTTTCTGCATAAATGCAGCTGCATATCATTGCATTCAAAAATACAATCCAATTGTGTTACACATTGTGATTTATTTACTGAAGACAATGATCTAATATTATGTATCTCTCAGAGGCAAAAGCATGGGAATGTTTGTTTCAGGTGACTGTGGATCAGACCTGCTCATTAGTTTTGAGGGATTTTAGTTCCTCAATGCTAATCCCAGGTTTCAGTGCTGAGCAGGTTCAAACCAGGATGTTGGTGGGTTTTCTTACGTGAACTCTTTGCTCCGTCAGATTTGTTTTCTTTGTTTGTTTCTTTGACCATTATTTTATAGAATAACTCATGTGCTGGGGGTCGTTGCATTGTTGCCTGGCATTTTAAACTCAGTTCATATACAGGTTTTTGCCTAATGTTTGCCTCTAGTATTTAGTGGTTTAATTCACAATTCATTATTTCATCCATGATGGAGAAAGCTCACCTGGCCCAGATGCAGGAAAATAAGCCCAAACCTTGATACTACCACTACCTTGCCTAACCCTAACCCTAACCAGAAACTTCTATTTTGATCTCTTTCTTTCATAAATCATTTGTCAAACAGCTTTCTGGCTCGATCACTTGACCTTTAGCAGCCCTGGATTGAAGACTATTGTTTTTGTTGTAGCCAGTGAAAGAGGGTTGTCGTTGCAGAGGAGGTGCCCTGGGTTTGTGATGACCTCCCGGGCTATTATAAGCTTCATTTGTATTTCTTATTTGTACACAGTCTGTTTAACAGTAAATGGGTGCAGTCTAAACCTTTTAGGCTCTATAACCCTTTCCATCCTGATACATGTGTTATGAAAATCTAACTGCCTTATATCCCTGGTCGTTAAATAGAAGTGGATTCTGATTCCAGAGCTTTCCTACTTTTCACACTCACAGATTTATAGTGAAGTACCTATTCCTCAATTAATACACAAATAAATAAATAGTATTTGCTTTATTTGTTTAACCATGGTCTCCTTATCTACTTTTTATTACTATTTATTGCATGAACATCTATTCTGGTCTGTTCTGGTTATATTTATGTAGAAATATAGAAAAGTGGAACTGCATGTTCATATTATCAATAGTTCATAAAGGCTTATTTGTTGTCTTTCCCTTCCTCCAGGTTGCCAACCTGCTGCGACTTTTCCAGATCCCTCAGATCAGCTATGCTTCAACCAGTGCCAAGCTAAGCGACAAGTCCCGCTATGACTACTTTGCCCGCACCGTGCCCCCCGATTTCTACCAGGCTAAGGCCATGGCAGAGATCCTACGTTACTTTAACTGGACATACGTATCGACAGTGGCATCAGAAGGTGACTACGGTGAGACTGGCATTGATGCCTTCCAACAGGAAGCTCGTGCCCGCCAAATCTGCATTGCCACCTCGGCCAAGGTGAGCCGCTCCATGAGCCGGTGGAGTTATGAAAACGTGATCCGCTCCCTGCAGCAGAAGTCCACCGCCAAGGTGGTCATTCTGTTTACCCGCAGCGAAGATGCCCGTGAGCTGCTGGTAGCAGCCAACCGCATGAATGTGACCTTTACCTGGGTGGCAAGCGATGGCTGGGGAGCCCAGGAGAGCGTGGTGAGGGGAAGTGAAGCTGTGGCAGATGGGGCGTTCACCATTGAACTTTCCTCCTATCAAATTCCCAAGTTTAATGATTACTTCACCTCCTTACATCCATACAACAATACCAGAAATCCCTGGTTCAGAGAGTTTTGGGAAAACCAGTTCCAGTGCAGCCTCCATGATCTAGGCTGTGGGAAACACTCGCTCCGGGAGGTTCCATTTCAACCAGAATCCAAGATCATGTTTGTAGTGAATGCTGTCTATGCAATGGCTACTGCCTTACATAACATGAGACAAGCCTTGTGCCCAAACTCCACCAAGGTGTGCGATGCTCTTAAACCTGGCAATGGACGAAAATTTTACAGAGACTATATTCTCAAGGTCAAAATTGATGGTGAGTGAATCTTAATGAACTAACATTACTTAAGCAAAGCTTTAAAGAAATATGTTTGTCATTATTTGAACATCTGTATATAAAACTAAATATAACTCCAGGTACCAATGCATGTACTAGATGGTGCCAAATTGAGTTAAATCAATTTAGATTTCCATAAAATGTTGAATTTAAGACTAAGTCTGCACGTTTATTCACTGCACCCAGAGAACATTTCTATAATGATTCAATTAGCAGAGATGAAACAATTTCCTCACCCTCATGCTCGGAGGCTGCTTTTGTCATGCATGCAAGTGTGAAAAGAGCAATGGATTATTCAGTTTAAAACAAATCAGACACAGCTTAAAAAATATAACTTGTTTCCTGCTTGTCTACACAAAGCTGCAGCACAAAACAAGTGTCAACTACTGTAACAGCATCAGTTCACACACATCGTAAGTGATTGGCTCTCCAATATAAATGCTCCTACTTGTGCAAATTAGCTTTGATTTATGGAAATACTGACATTTTCATTGATATGAGATGAATGCGGAGCGTCGTGTTTGTATCCAGCTGTGCTGCATTTCACGATTTCTAAATTAAAAAAAAACATAAATAAATAAATAATAAAATACCCAAAGGATTTTTACTATCCAGAGAATTAAAATTGGATGAAAGGCCTTAAATTAGTCTATCCCATGAGACGCTGCAACACTCTAAGGAGAAAACACACAAAAACAGGTGGACCACTAAACTACGTGTGATAGATACGTAGGCTGTAAATGAAAATACTGAATAAGGAACCCTACAGTGTATGTAAAAGAATGGCTGTTGCAGACTGAAGCAGTTACTTGATTGCAATTTTATTAACTGTAATTTTAAGAAATAATAAGTTGAGTAATATATTAGTATTGTAACTTTTAATAATAAGATTAAATGAGTAACGGTGATTAAAAATTGACCTCATACTCCAGTAAACAATAAAAGGCATCATTTACAACCTTTTAAAATGTTATTTAAATAAATGAAAAAATAGCAGGTAGATTAACCAGTACTGAAAATTATCACTAACGGCTGGCCCAAACACTAATTTTTATATGCTGGTAACCTTTCAATTTTTCAGATGATAGCTCATTTCTTCTTTGATTTCCATGAATTTACATTTTGCCATATAAGGTCCTGTGTGTTCTGAATCTCCATGCTATTGTTCCATCCAGGAACAGACTCAGACTGTGACTTCCATCATGTAAATTGCCAGTTTGCACCTGTGTCCTTTCACAGTCATGGAGTCTATATTGAGGGGCACATATTAAAAGATAAGACTCTCCTTTCAGAACAAACAGAATGAGTTGCATAACATATGAGTTCCCAGTCCACACTGTTGTTGCTCCGAAACAATTGAATAGTTAAAATGTTACAAAGTTGACCAATTTAGATATTTATACCTTACATTTTATACCGTAGTCCTCTTTAAAGTACTCTTTATGATGATTTTTTTTACATCTGTTACTATTACACAATATTTTTTCTCTATTCCTTTCAGCCCCCTTTCGTCCTCCAGACAGAGACAATATAGTCCGCTTTGATACTTTTGGAGACAGCCTTGGTCGTTACAACATCTTTCACTATCACAAAGACGGGGAACGCTATGTCTACCGTAAAGTCGGCTACTGGGCTCAAAGCCTGAGCCTGAACCACAGCCTGATTCCCTGGCCTGGTGATGTTGTGCCCACCTCCCAGTGTAGTGACCCCTGCAGGAAGAATGAGGTGAAGAGTATGCAGCCGGGAGATGTGTGCTGCTGGATCTGTATCCCCTGTCAGCCCTACCAGTACTTGCACGATGAGTTTACCTGTGCTGACTGCAGCTTTGGACAGTGGCCCCTGGCCAACCTGACAGGCTGTTATGATCTGCCTGAGGAGTACATCCGCTGGGAAGATGCTTGGGCCATTGGCCCTGTCACCATTGCATGTCTAGGGATCATGTGTACACTCTTTGTTATTGGCCTCTTCCTTAAACACAATGAGACACCAGTAGTGAAGGCTAGTGGACGTGAGCTCTCCTACATTCTTCTGCTTGGAGTGCTGATGTGCTATTGCATGACATTCATCTACATCGCCAAACCTTCCACAGCTGTGTGCACGCTACGCCGGCTAGGCTTAGGCACCTCTTTTGCCGTTTGCTACTCAGCCCTCTTAACCAAGACCAATCGCATTGCTCGGATCTTCAGTGGAGTGAAGGATGGAGCCCAGAGGCCTCGTTTTATCAGCCCAGCTTCCCAGGTTGCCATCTGTGGTGCTCTGATCTCTTGCCAGCTGGTAGTGGTGGTGGTCTGGCTGCTGGTGGAGACCCCAGGGGTGAGGAAGGAAGTGAACCCAGAGAGGAGAGATGTGGTCACCCTGAAGTGTAACAGCAAGGACTCCAGCATGCTCATGTCTCTCACTTATAACTGCATCCTCATTATCCTCTGCACAGTCTACGCCTTCAAAACCCGCAAATGCCCCGAGAACTTCAATGAGGCCAAGTTCATCGGCTTTACCATGTACACCACCTGCATCATCTGGCTGGCTTTCCAGCCCATTTTCTATGTTACTGCCAGTGACTACAGGGTGAGTTAACTGAGCTTATACCTGCTCCTCGAGCAGGCACACACAGCCCTTTTAATGGAAGTTGGGGAATGCACAGACTTCTTACTATCACTGACTGTTAATTAATTCTTCTCTAAATCACACACACGGGATGGTAATCATTTGCAATAAATTATTTATTCAGATGGCTTTAGATTTCTATAGTCTGACCAGAATACATCCTTGTAGATAATGATAATTTTTTCTGGGCTTGAATTTCAATTTTATATGCAATGCCAGTTAATATCGATTCAGTTGTCAGCAATATCTGCATTGCCTGTGGCTCCCAACAATATGTATTCTTTATTACAGTTGCTTCAATTTTTTACGATTATCAGCACACTTTCACTACCTTATTTTACCTCTAATGTTTAAATAATAATGTGGGGAGTGAGAGCAACCCATTAATGAGACTATGCACCTCATGTAAAACTTTAACAGAACTTCAAAGATAGAAGTCTTTTCCCTCTCTGGGGAAAATGTGCTGTGCGCTATGGTTTTGGTTACATTGTTTTCACTCTCATTTTATACACTACTTATGATTAAATGAAATAACTGGCAGGCAGACAGCCAGCCAGACATCTGCTGAATAGGATCATACACTGAACTGATAGAATTTCAGAGAAAAGGTGGTCTGAGTTGTGTGGGTTCATCCCACTGGGATCTGAACAACGTGCAATGAGACAGAGGCAGAAGGGAGAAAGACAGCGGAACCTCCTGACACAGCTGCCTCTACAGAAACATGGCGAAGACAGGCTAGACCATGAGGGCTGCTAGGGAACTGAAAGTCCCTGTGAGTCCCTGTGCGTAGCTGTGTGGAATGGAGTGTGAAAGACTGGGCTGCTGAGTCCCAGCTGTGCTTTCTGTCTTGGGACTGTAGTGAGGCTCAGAGGAACCCTTCCTCCAGGCCCCGTAGGCAACGCAATTCGCAGCCTGAACAGGCTCATCAGATAGACGCAAATCTCCCCTTTGACCGATGAATAATTACTGAAGCAACTGAGTTGGCACAGTGTCTCTAGTTTTTCACAGGCAGGGACACATTACCAGCGTTCTCCTTGCTTTACACTTCTTCTCAAATTGTTGCCACAGCCTGATGCAAACCTCCAGCTGAATAACAAATACAGATCTGTAGTAGGCAGTCATGAAATGTTAAACTAAGCTAAATACAATCTACTGAGCCATGAATAACACATTTGATTACCAAATGAAATATTTAAGATGCTCTCCACACCGCTGGGGGAAGAGGGCTCCTCTCTTATGCCAGTGCTGGTCATCTCAGCAGCAAATGCAAGCTAATTAAATAGCTACTACTGTTAAAATTCAAAGTGCTTCTATGAAATCACTGAAGGCTACAGAAAATACTTAAAGTAACTACTGCTTGTGAAGTCTATCAAGAAGAGTGTTTAGACAGATATTTCCTAAATTTGATTTCCTTCAGCTCCAAACTCCATCAATTTGCTTCCCCTTATCCCTTTCAGGGTCACGGGGGGCGCTGCAGCCTATCCCAGCTGTGTTAGGGCGAGAGGCAGGGTACACCTGCCTTCAGCTAAAATTAGTGTAACGCCACTAAATATATAGTAACCATATAGATATATAGATAGACACAATCAGACTAAGCAAGAGGTGAACCACAAATTCCTTGAAAACCAAACGCATAGCAAGTAACTGTTCACTGTCCAAAGTTTAATGTTCAGCAGTTTGAAAAACAAACAAAAAACCCCTCTCTCGACATCTAAATATCGAATAAATATTAAACTGATCTTTAAATTACTTGTGACTTTAGCAAATTCAGCATCCATGCCAGACTTGGAAGACTTCAGTAAAGCTTTTCAATAAACGCACAGTAAAACCTGCAATAAAAAGAAGAAATTTCATCTCTCATCTCAGAGGGTCTCTGTAGGGATTAGGTTAGCTGAACACAGACACAGAGACAATGCTGTATTTGTGCAACAAAAACAGCACCATCAAAGGTCAACACAGCGAAAAACAAGGTTGAAGAGAGACTGTAGCAGCCATGCTCTATATCCATACTCCAGAATATAACACATCTGGGGAAATATAAGGGGAAAAGCAGATTCCTTGTCCTCTTCTTCCTTGTGCTCTTTCACTGCAACAACTTGTGAATTATTAAAACCACTTAACAGGTTATTTCTATGCAGTATTGTCCACGGTGTTATTCAAAACCAAAAGTATTTAGCCTTTGTCCGCATTGGGATTGGTGAGATTATTATTTTTAAACAGCCTCCATGCATCCGTACGTTACACTTACTCCATGCTTTCAAAACTACAGCTTAGATATATAGTGAAAAAATGGGAATCTGAGGCTTTGTGAATTTACACTACAACACAGCACCTGAGCCTGTCAGTGTGCACTGTATTTCAAAGATGGTGTGAGGAGAATCTTAATGTTGAATTCACTGCAGATGGCAACTTAGAAAACTCGATGCAACTAAAGGTCAGTTTAGTGATATAGCTGTTTCACACTACATGGTACATGACCACACATAGTGATAACCACTATGTTTCAAAAGTGTGAAATACAGTATACATATCAATAATGTCCTGTAGATATTTTTCTTGATTAGTCATAAAATATATATTCAAGTCATGAATTTACAGAGAGAGTAAGAAACCGACGCAGTAATTAAACAATATTCCTTCAACATAAACCAGGTAAACTGACGCTGTGCCAGTTACATCTCTGTCTCAACTCGCATAGCTTTTTCTGTGGAGCTGTCAGTGCACAGCATCACACTTGGTACCCACAATATTTTAATACCGATATTAGCATTCAGGTTGATGACAGACACCTGCTGCGTCTCGCGAAAAAGAAATGCACCTGCCATGTTGCTGTGTTATATCTTCTCACTGAAAAAAAACTAAAAAGACGACTGTGAAAGCGTTGGAAAGCAAGAAGCAGACTGAAGATGCATAGCAAGATGTGGGCAGGGTGAGCCGAAAAGGAGCGAGGGTTACGCAGTTGATTGACAAGCAAATAAACAGATCGCTTAACACCTCTAATTAGAAATCCCAGCTGATAAACAATCCCCTTCCTCCTCTGTAGCACCTGGCTTTGATTCTGAATTATGAAAGACGTACTTATCATTTCTTTTCTGACTTCAGGGTTTTTTTTTTTGTTCAGAATGAATACTCTTGAGCTGCAAAAATGGTCCTCCATATACAGAGTTAGCAACTTTCGGGCGTTTTCAACCACAGGTGTGAAATTAAGAGTAGCACTTCTGAGGTATACGGGAATTCCCTCAACGCTTGGCAATCTAGAAATGTGACTTTTTTTTTTTTCTCTTACTGTACATATTTTTGTACCTCTAAAACACAACAGTTTGGAGTTTTACCTTTTGTTTCCTCCTCCAGGTACAGACCACTACCATGTGTATCTCGGTCAGTCTCAGTGGGTCGGTGGTACTGGGTTGCCTCTTTGCTCCCAAGATCCACATCATCCTGTTCCAGCCACAGAAGAATGTCAGTACACTCAGGGTGAACACCACCCGCTTCAGTGTAAACACTGGCCCCGGCTCCAGTTTTTCTCAAGGTACCACCCAAGATACAGCAAAACTCGTGAAACTGAAACAAATATTAAATAATAATAATACAATTGATATTATTATGAAAATATTGGTACATGCTTTATCACTGTGTCACACTTGTCTGTCATACTTCTGACACTGCGAGTTATTAATAGTTAACCTTTTTTTTTTTGTCTTTTTTAAGTCATACATAATAAAAAAAAACCCAAAACCAAACAAAACCTTTTAAAATACCAAAAATGGCCCCATACAAGAAAATCCCTGATGGTGCAGATCTGGTGTAGCCAAAAATAAATTAATAAGTTTAATAAGTAAATAAAAAATCAAAGTCTGTTTATTTAGAACATTTCTATAAGATATTAACAGAAAGTGTGCTGTGTTATTATGATAATTAAGTGAAAATACAGTGCTTCAATATACATATCATAAGTAGAAAAAACCAAGCTGCATTGCACTCCACATCATCCATGAGTTAATTATCATGCTTCAAAGGGGCATCTGGGACCCAGGTGCCCCTTTGGGTTGTTACATAGTACAGTAATTTTGGCTTATATCACAAACTGTAACTACACTGCTGACATTACACAAAATATCCTATTTTTTATGTTTTGCAGCAACGGCCTCCAATGTTGTTCCAACAGTGTGTAATGGACGAGAGGTGGTGGACTCCACAACATCCTCTTTGTGAAGATCAGCTGAGTTATATTTTATTTTATTTTTTGCCAAGCATTGTAAACAAAGTTATATAATCACTAGTCCTGAGTCAGGTGTCTCAGATATCGAAGAGGTCACACAGATGATCGTCCTGACTTTGTTGTCCTCAAAGTGCTGTGAGTACAATGTCCCAATTATTTTCTTTTGTTCTTCTACTCGTAGCATATTTGAAATGAGATGCCAATAAAGTCGCATATAGCCCTTGTTTTTGAGGATTTTACTTGCAACAATGGAGTAAATTATAGTAAATCTGTTAAATGTAATATATACAAGACGTTTTTAATGTAGATTCTGGTGAACCAGTTTGTGCTTTCTTGTAATTTATGTAAATAAAATGTGTTTTTTATTAAAACTGAAATGATTCAAAGTCTGTTCCTTTGCACGCCATATTGAGATTCATATTGTAGAGGGTAACATATGCAAAAAAACATTGCCAATAATCTAAAAATGTGAAATAAACCTTCAATTTTCAGTAGCCAAATCAGTCAAATATGCTGTAAATCTGCTGTCATGTTATGTTATAACATGAAATTTTCACCCTTGGCAAGTGCAGGATTCATCTAAATGCAAAACAGAGTACACATATGCAGTGTTTTTGCACTGTGCCTCTCATTTCCCCTAACTCCAGTAATTTATTCACAGGACTATGCAAAGCACTGATGTGACCAGAAGAACATTTTGGGACTCAGTGTCTTATTTATCTTCACACTTGGACAAAAGAAGCAACCCAGCAATGAATACAAAAGTCAACTTTCACAACTCTTTAAAATAATAGTGTGCAAATTAAACCTCCATCAGCTGGGATCTGAAATCTTTGGTGCCCAAATTTTAACAGCTTAAATCTACACCATCTGCCTAGACCAAACAGCCACTGAAATGAGAATTACCTGCACAAATATCATCTGTTGACATGAGATAAAATTCACCAAAGCTGTCCTGGACCCGGCCCATACAGTATCAACGATTTAACACTGCCATCTTGTGTCCACATTTTTTTCATTTGTCTTAATTTGACCAACATGCACGCAGCTTTGGGGTTTATCCAAATATAGAACATTTCCATATGAAGGAAGTCAATGAATAATTGCAGTTCTGCTTCAGTAGATCTGCTCACTGAACATCATCAAACTGCTGTTTTTACGTGGGACAGGCCAAACATGCTGTTCCTTACTGTGAAAGACAGGCTCGCAATATATCAAGCATATTATCAAGACACAGACACAATTTTGTGGGGGTAATTAATTTTCGGTATTGCCTGATTGTGCAATACAGTTAATTGCAGCAATCCTGTTAAACTCTTGAACTGATAGTCTCACCCTCATGAGGAAAACCACCACTGTGCATGTAGCTCATTCATTTTAGTTCATCATGTTAGGCAGCTTTTAAACAGACTTTCTGGATTTTTATTAAGTTAAGTTACAACTAAACTGCTTAAGAGACAAAGGTTGTCCAATATGTTTGTCTAACCCTTGGACAAACACAAAGGTCACATGGTACCCTGCTGTCTCAACAATCCCTTTATTAGGTTGCTAGAAATAAACATGTATACATGGCACAGACATGTATACATGTCTACACAACAAATTTCCCAAGTGTGGGACTAATAAAGGTTATCTTATCTTATATTATGCATGCGATTAACTTATTAGAGCAGTTGAAAAGTGGCTGATGAGTGTAAACTGTACATTAATGAATTGTCACACACCACCACCACCAATGTTTTTTTCTCTGCAACCTATTCACTCCATAATTTTAGCATAAAATATGTATATAAGTTAAAAATGACTGCAATAATTTTTTCATCGAGTTGCAGTAAGTGTAACGTGTTCAATCTCACACATTTAATGTCAAAATATACTGAACTGGAAACATCAGGTAATTAATATTTTTGCTTAGCAAGACTGTTTGCTAGGGGTTTTTTTAAGTTAAGGGAGCTGTCAAAATGATATTATATAGCAATTTGCTACTACATAAAATTCTATGAATATAAAAAGATTTAAGCTAATATATAAAATATATTTTCCATGAAAATCCGAAAAAGAAACGCACAGTTGTGAAGCTCCTACTGTTGTTAATCGTGGACCGGATGAAGGGAAAGCAACGTGATTAAACCTTTGAGAAAGTACCTCTGTTATATTATATAGCTATAGGTAGGGCACAAATAGTCACAGGATTTAAAAGACCAGTTCATTTTGGCCTTGGTCCTCGCTTAATCCACCTGTGAAAGGCACAAACGAGCCTCACACCGGACTCAGCTAGCTAGGTGGCGGTATAGCCGTTTGTTCGCTCCGTTGACTCCAGCAGCAGAGGAGGAGGAGGGCACAACTCAGCTCCAGCACTTCCGCGTTTTGTAAAGTGATTGTAAACTTACAGAAAATCATAGACACTCACTTACAGCCGGTGTTCTGCTTTGGTGACGAGGAATATCTTTGAGTCTGCTGTTAGCATCATTTATCGTTACAAGGTGAGTCCCGTACACAGGGGAATTCTTGTTGTTTTTATGATAAATAACAAGGGGCGGAACTGGTCCAGTGTCTGCGCTGCTTCAAAACATATCAAAACTACTGTTGCAGTGTCGGGTGTTGTTTTTACTAATGGCAGATAGTCTGTAATTATCGGTAACGGATGTGTGGGGAGTACTTCGGCTTGTTCTGGTGAACAGTCAGAGATGGTTGTATGAGTAGTGCAGGCATGCCTGAACTTGTCCAGTCATAATGTCCAGAGACCAAAGTGATAAATTTGTGTACAGGCCTTTCAGTTAGGACCATGGCACCAAAGAGACGAGCTGCTTCTGCTGCCAAGGCTGGTGGAAAGAAGGTCAAACAGGAGCCTGAAACACCAAAAGCCAAAGATGCCTTTACCTCTGCAAAGGAAGCCCTACTGGCTGCAGGGCCACAAGTAAAAAGCAACAAGAAGGTGGATGAACACTGTTCATTGTCATCCTGTGGAGAGGTAGGACACGTGAAGTAGGGCTTGTTAGTGCAGGAACAGAAAGCTGATTTTGATAAATGTTCTCTGATGTCTTCACCAGGTGTATGAGGATTGTGACTGCATGCTCAATCAGACAAATATCGGACATAACAACAATAAGTTTTATGTCATCCAAGTTGTTAAAGCAAACAACAAGTACTATTCATGGAACAGATGGGGCAGAGTGGTGAGTTTGTTCTACTGTTTTTTTAAATGCATTTTGGTCTGTTAATTCATGTACACGCCCACACTATGTGTATATATATTTATACATATATATGTATATATGTTTATACATATATATATATGTATAGATAGATAGATAGATAGATAGATAGATAGATAGATAGATAGATAGATAGATAGATAGATAGATAGATTGATTCTTTTTCTAAAGGGCTTTGGGGGGAAAAAGCAGACATTATTGATTTTTAACCCCAAATGCTTATTGCTGTGTGTTGACATATTAGCATCACTGTTAGTGCTTCATTTCTAACCTGGTTTCAGGGGGAAGTCGGACAGAGTAAACTTAGTTCGCCCTTTGATAAGGCTGAAAATGCTGTCAAGGACTTTGAGAAGAAGTTTAAGGACAAGACAAAGAACAACTGGAGCGACCGAATGAATTTTGTCTCTCACCCTGGGAAGTACACCTTGATAGAGGTGGATGGAGAGCAAGATGCTGAAATCAAGGTAATTTGAATACCTGTATGATTAGATCAAGGAGCATTGAGCGTGGTTATGAAACCTCAAATTGTTAAAATCACAGTAGGAGAAGCAAAGTCTCTAAAAATAAATAAATAATGCAAATTCTTCAACTGCGTCTCTAATATTTTAGACTTTTGACACTCTGTATGAGCTTTAGCAGAATCTCCCTGTGCGTTTTCTTGGACATTGCAGGTAGACTGTGTTGATGGCAAGCCAGCCCAGGTTGCAAAGAACGCCCTACCTTGTACCCTCGATGAAGCTACACAGAGCCTCATTAAGCTCATTTTCAGCAATGACATGTTCAAGGAGGCGATGGAATGTATGAACCTAGGTGGGTGTGTCTCACTTTTAAAAGTTTTCACACGACAGATCCAGTCTGCAAACACTCTTTGTATTTAAAATACCAGTTGTGTAATGTACCTGTGAAGCTGAAATGGGTGCGTACTTTAAAAATACTCCTGTGTATTAAGCCTAACTTGTATTTCTAAGAACTGTAGGAAACAATAAAGGATGCGATGTAAATGATTAAACATTGTTACAAACAAAGGGTAAAGTCTACATCTGCATATCTTCCCTCATCTCAGCATTTTGGACGTATATGATCAATGTTCAGAGCTTTGCTAGCTGCAGTAGGCAGAAAGCTAGAAAAGGCAAAAATGAAGAGATAAAACAGTAAAAGCAATCCTAGGCTTAAAACTCGATAGGCTTCTCTCTGCACCTTTGTCCTCTGTGCATCTGCACGTGTTTCATAGCTCTAAAAATAAGTGAGTGCTGGCTTCTGGCTTCACACATTATTATGCTTAACCCACTGCACCTCCATAACTTGTTTCCTGTGAAGACTTAATAGTAACTATCTGATTTGGTCTGAAAGGTTGTGTGGTTTACGAGAGTGTCCTGTTTTGACTATACTTTTCTAAACCCTGAAATCAAAGTCGAAAGAAGGCTCAATTGTGTAGTTTCCTCTATGAGCACACTAGCACACTGAGCACACTTCATCTGAAAACAACCTAACCTTACATTTTTGTTTCTCATTTGGAAACCTTTTAAATTGCATTAAAAACACTTTTTTAGTCAAGTGTTTTTAGTGCAATCCTGGGCACAAAAATGACAAAAACATGCAATGATCTGCTTGAGAATTGTGTTTTTTGTATGTGGTTATTACGCAGACATCAAAAAGATGCCTTTGGGCAAGCTCAGCAAGGTCCAGATTGCAAAAGGCTTTGAGGTTTTGGAGGAGATTGACGCTGCTATGAATCAAAAAAGTGGAAAAGGACGTCTAGAAGAGCTTTCCTCAAAATTCTACACCACAATCCCACATAACTTTGGCAGGAACAGACCGCCTACTATTAATGATAAAGAGATTGTGGAGAAGAAAAAAGAGATGCTTTTGGTAAGATTTTCTGGTTCATAAATTAGGAGAAGCTTTGTCTTGCTGTGCTGTGTTCTCATTCCTAAAGTCTGTTCCCTGTTGTGTGTTTTTTACAGGTGCTGGCTGACATTGAGCTTGCCCAGACTCTGAAGTCAGAAACTGAGAAGGCTCAAGAAGAGATGATACAGACGGTTCCTCACCCTATAGACCAAGACTACAATTCTCTCAAATGCAAGCTGACTCTGATGGAAAAGAACACAGAAATGTTCAAGGTACTGTCTCTTACGTGACTAAGTCTTATAAATACAAAGTTTTTGGACTGCTGCTTATCTCAGATCTGCTATTCATGTTGTTTTATACAATAGTAGCAGTTGTGTTATTTCCCTCTTTGTGTTTTCGCATTTGAAGATCATAGAAAATTACCTGAAAGCGACTTCAGGTGACTATTACAAACCAAAAATTCTCAATGTTTGGGAAGTCGATCGAGAGACAGAGGTAGGCACTACAGCCAGTTTTATTAAGTCAAACACAGGAAACGGGCATCCTCTGACCGAAAGCACATGTTCCGCATTGCAGGGGCAGCGCTTTAATGAGAACAATAATCTGGACAATCGGCGTCTGCTGTGGCATGGTACGAACATAGCAGTGGTTGCAGCTATCCTGAAGAGTGGTCTGAGGATAATGCCCCATTCGGGAGGCCGTGTCGGTTGTGGTATCTATTTTGCCTCTGAAAACAGCAAGTCTGCAGGTTACGGTAAGGCTAGAAGCAAGAAACAAGACAATTTTGAGTCTTTATTGGAGTCATAACATTGTACTTTTCACTTTCTGTCCATCTTCAGTGCGCCCTTCCAAAAATACAGGAGTGATGTTTCTCAGTGAGGTCGCCCTTGGCAAAGAACATACCATTACCAGAGACGATTGTTCCTTGAGGACGCCTCCAGCCGGGTGTGATAGTGTGGTGGCACGAGGCATTGTCGAACCAGGTGCAGTACTTTTTAAGTTTTATACGGTAAAATAATACCTTTTATAAAGAAATATACAATGTCACAAAGTAAACTATCAGCATATTGAGAGATCTGCGTGCCTTTTGTCCTTGAAATTGTTTGGCAGTTTGGATGAAGTTTAATTTCTACTGGTAACTCATGGCAAATTCATTAAAAGAAACTTGCTATTCATGTTATCCGATTATGTCAGTTTCCCCCAAATGAATAAAAATATAAACATTTGAAAATCAGAGTGGCAGTAGCTTTTCTGTGTGGAGCTTGCGTGATCTCCCTGTGCTAGTTGCCTTACCTCCAGCCCAAAGACATGCATGTTAGGTGAAATGGTGACTCTAAATAGGCTGCAGGTGTTCATGTAAGCACCTTGTGGCCTGTAGTGCACTTTGAATGATCAATTAGTCTGGGAAAAGTGCAATATGAATGCCACCTCCTGTCAATTTTATTATATCACTTTGTGATTCTTTGATTTCAGATGCGTCCAAGGACATCTTCATCACCCTGGAGGGTAAGAAGGTTGCTGTGCCTCAGGGTAAGCCAATAAAGCGACCCCAGTTTTCTGATAGCCACTTCAGCAACAGTGAATATCTCATCTACAAAGAGAGTCAGTGCCGCCTTCGCTACCTGCTGGAGCTAAACATGTATGGCTAATTCTAACCAAAGAAAAATGAAGGTCCTTTTGTTTGTTTCTTGGTGATGGACTTCCTACTGTCCTTCTGATAAGGCTATGGTCTAATGCAGTGAATGTGGATCTGTTCATTTTAGATGCACTTTTCTGTGCCTTACGCTTATGTTTGTGTAGTTTGCAAGTTTTTATACATACTTTAAAAAATGTAAAGCTAATTTACAATGAAGAGCATGGTGGTCTTTGCACATTTTTGTTTTTGAATTGAGTTAGTGGTTCTAAAACTGGAGGGCTGGACTACAATGTGAAAAATGTAAAGTGAAAACTGATTTCAATTCATGTGATTTTCTTTTTTAAGAAAAAACAGTAATGTTCAAGTTTTTAGTTGTTGAGAAGCAGTGGATGACTTCTTACAACTAATGAGGTGGAGCCTGCCAGTTTGAGAACCATTGAATTACATATTGAACCTCACGTTCTGTTTGGCGTCTCAGTTCTGTTTCTATAGGGTTTACATATTTGCATACGCATCATTTTGTCTAAGTGACAACGAAGGACACAGTCCTGTGCTTCAGAAAGAAAGGGTCTTGAATGTGCACCTATATATGCATTTTGAGTAGTGATAAATTAAGATAAACTGGTGTGGGAAAGAGGCATAAATGGTACCTATACAAAGACATATTTATGAAAATGTAAAATGCAAATTTTTAGGTAACATTGAAGAACTGTTACAAATGTAAGAATGTTTCAAGGAGTTTTCTGCTTTGTAAGCCAGTCCCACTATGCCTTATTGGTTTATTCCAAATACAACCACATGGTGTCATTAATGAGAAACTCCATTTTAGATTAAAAACAATGTTCTATGACATTACGTGAATATAGAATATACTGAAGTGTCCCTGAAACATCTCTTATTATGAAGGCAAACAGTTAAAATGATGCCATAATGGTAATGCACTGACTGTGATTGTAAACAAGTAATCCATAAATAAAGAATAAATCATCTAAAATGTTTACTGGTTGTTTGGATATCTTCTCTTTCGAATTCATAATGTTTCTCATATAATGCTATGTTTATGTGTTATGTAGAGTGCTTAACAAATTTATTAGTCCACCACCCAATGTAATGATTAATCCACCAGCATGTGCAGACTCTTTAATCGGACTAATATTTTTAATGCTAAAGTAAAGTTATTGTTATTATCTGTGAATTTATCCAAAAATGTATTATCTTACAGAAAAGTGGAAAATGTAGTATAGCATATTGGTGAAGATTAAGATCCCAGATTACAGCTACTTACTTAGATTCATGACACGAAAAATTAGTTTTAGTGGTTGAATGTTATCCTTGATTAATTCTCAGAGGGGTCCAGTGGGTCAGCTTAAAAATGTATTTTATTTTTTTTTTAAATTACATTTTTTTTTAGTTTTAAACATGGTTTTTTTGTGTGTGTATTTGTGGTTTCTTTTTTATAACAGGTGGTTTAATGGTTTTTTTTAAGCGCTGTATTTGTTATTGCAAAGGGATTAAAGGACTCATTTTGCAAGATACTAGCTCACATTGTGTTTGCTGCAAACACTGCTTATCATTTATTTATTAATGTTTAGGAAAGTTCGTATTATGCGAGTGATGTTCTCTACAGGTATACTATAATCCAGCTCAGTGAAACATATAGTTTAAGATGTATGAATAGTTTTTGGAGTAGATGTAAATTGAAAATATTTAAAGTCAAATAGATGTAAAAAGAAAACAGTTGCAGTGCCAACGTAAGCTACATTAAAAACAGAAATAAATCTTTGAACTGGTGGCTGTTAGGACCCAGGAGAGACTGGGCTCTGGAGGAAGACAGAGGAGTGTGTGTCTGCTTGAAAAAACAAAAAACACATCACTCACACAATCACACAATACAATGTGTGACAGTCACCGCCATACACAGCATCAAACAGCAATAGGGGTGTTACTAGAGGAAGGGAGCAGGAAGAGAAGAAGCATCATTTAAAAATGGAAAACCGTCATGGAATTGGGAATATACCTGTCTAGCAGCTCTGAAACTCTCCTCTTAAACTTTTCATGTGGAATTAACAAGAACAACAAAAAAGCTGGGACTGCATAAACAATATGTGGGATTTAGGCTATAGTGGTGTCAGCGCTGACACTTGGTTAACCTATTCAGATTTAACTATGGTGTAGAAACAGAGTGGTTCATGGGTAAGTTATTTCAGTTTGATCTCATTTTTCAGTGCTCTATTTGTTTCTTTATTAAGCATACAAAAATACAAAATGCAGTCAATAAATATATTTTCCCCACAATAACATATGAAGGCACAGAAATCTTTGAAAGTGTACCATTGCAATCTATTTCAGTATCTGGTAGTGGTACTAGTGTGTTCCTACAGCAGGTCTAAAGTAGTAACTTGTACTTGTCTACATTTTACCATAACAATGGGTTTATAATTTCAGTTACTTTTATTAGTGTGTCTACCAAAATCTACCAAATCTACCAAAATTTGTTCAGTCACAGTTGTGATTATAATAACTTCTACATCACATCATCTCCTTGTAATTGATCCTGACATTGCAAATACAACAAAAGGAGTCAATAATTCCTTCCTGATGAAAACAAAAGGCCGTGTGAACAAAGGTTTATCAGATTGCAGTTAGATCTAAATCAGTCAGTCTGTAAAACCTCTTAGAGTACTGGCTGTTAATGGATTAGACTTTTTAAAGAGAAACAACTCTCCTCACAACTCTTTAATTTAACAGCAGTTTAGTAAGCTGACTGAACGTTGTATAACCATTGTTTTTACTCTAAACGTTTCAAAGTTTACCCATCAATATGTTTACACCAGCTGCTATTACTCTTATGACCTTTTAACAAGTCACAGTGAGGAATTAAATGACTGTGGAAATTTAATTGCAATATATTTCTCAATTAATTCATATTAAATAAAATTGCATGACATTATATGGACAGAGGCGATCACATACACAGAAATAAAAAGCATACCTTTTTAATAGGTACATAAATACGCTTGTAAAGTCTATACTACTTTAAAATGTTTATTGATGTTTTATGAGAATTTTTCATTTCCTTTCAACACAGATCCACATATGAAGAAATCTGAGATAAAAATGGAGGAAGCTGCGATTTAATAATGGCTGACAAGACCAGGTCCATGTTAGCCTCTGTGGCAAATCATTCTGTTCTGAATCTTACAACTGCCCAGTGGGAACCCAATCCTACCGTTCCTGCTGATGTGGGTGTTGTCACAAGCTCTCAGTCACAGATCAAAGATCTTTTCGGTTTGTTCTGCATGGTTACCCTCAACCTCATTGCTTTGTTGGCCAACACTGGTGTGATGGTGGCGATTGCTCGTGCGCCTCACCTTAAGAGGTTTGCCTTTGTGTGCCACCTGTGTGCAGTTGACTTGTTGTGTGCCATCCTCCTGATGCCTCTGGGGATCATATCCAGCTCGCCGTTCTTTGGAACTGTTGTGTTCACTGTTCTGGAGTGTCAGGTTTACATCTTTCTTAACGTTTTCCTCATTTGTCTGTCCATTCTCACCATCACAGCCATCAGTGTAGAACGTTACTTCTATATTGTGCACCCAATGCGTTATGAAGTCAAGATGACCATCAATCTTGCTATCGGTGTCATGTTACTGATCTGGGTTAAGTCAGTCCTCTTGGCTATTGTCACACTGTTTGGATGGCCAGCTTACGGACCTCAGAGCTCGATTGCAGCGGCTCACTGCTCTCTTCACGCGAGCCACAGTCGCCTAAGAGGAGTATTTGCAGTGCTATTTAGTGTGGTTTGTTTCATGGCTCCAGCAGTGGTTATCTTTGCTGTTTACTGTGCTGTGTACAAGGTGGCTCGTTCTGCAGCCCTGCAGCAAGCCCCTGCAGTAACAACATGGGCAAATGCAAGCCCTGCCAAGGATCGCTCTGACTCCATCAACAGCCAGACTACCATGATCACTACCACCCGTACTCTGCCACAAAGACTTTCTCCAGAGAGGGCATTCAGTGGAGGCAAAGCTGCACTGACTTTGGTATTCATCGTAGGCCAGTTCCTGGTTTGTTGGCTGCCCTACTTCATCTTCCACCTACAGATGTCTCTGACTGGTTCCATGCAGAGCCCTGGGGACTTGGAGGAAGCTGTCACCTGGCTGGCCTACTCCTCGTTTGCTGTCAACCCATTCTTCTACGGCCTGTTGAACAGACAGATCAGAGAGGAGCTGGTAAAGTTTAGACGTTGCTGCCTTACACAGCCTTTGGAGTTTGGGGCATCAAGCCAAGAGGGTTCGTTTCAGGAAAACTTCCTGCAGTTCATCCAAAGAACCACTAGTACAACTGAAACTCGATCCAACTGTGCCAACTCCAGTCCCCAACCATCCACTAACCATACTGTGGATCAAGTAAATAAGATACCTGGACAAATACCAGAAGAGCATGCTTAAACAATGATGAGCAGAAGTTGTGTACTACAGAGCTAATATGTAGTCACTGTCACTGTTCGTTGTTTTTGCAAGACATTTTATCTTTATCAATATGTTTCTGCAGGCCACTGCAGGCCACTTTTGAAGGAATAAGTGATGGTGGACAAAATCCAGTGGCCTCTATAAACAAAAGGAACAGTTACAATAATGCTTTTAACATACATATGGACATTGATAGTATTGTTTTAAGATAGTATTGGAAAAAATCTGTTCAAGTACAAATATAATGTTTTGGATATTTTATCTTTTAATTATGATAAGTGTTCCTATTTAGGTCAAGGGACTGTGGTTGTACTGTAACCTGAATTATTGAAATGATGATCTATTCTCCCACGTAAATTTACCTTTCTCTGATTTCTCTGATTTTAACAGTTTTTGTGGTAATTTTATATAAATGTAAATGTAAATCTGGAATGAATGTAAATCTGGAATACTGCAATAATAAGGTCTTGAGAGTTGGTTGCCGGTTTCCTCTCAATAACAAGTATATTATATATCTCAATAATAATGTATATTTAAATGCTATTTTTGTGTTGACATTTTTAAAGTGCTAAATGTTTCCAAGCTGTGGGCCTTTCTATTTAATATTCAGGAGCTTGTGGTTATCATATATGACCAAATAATCCCGTGGAAGTGCCAATGCTCTCTGTGTTCAGAGGTCAAATGAACCTGAGGGCTAATACCTTTGAGTTCTTCTGTGCAACAGATATGCTGATGGATCGTGGGCATCAGCTGGCTCTGTCGTCATGGAAATTGAGTGACTGGAGGTGACTCGCACAGCACCAGCGGCCTTTCAGCTGGATGTATACTTAAGAATCAGATCCTGATTGGAGTTTGCTAATTCACATCTAAAAGGTCTAAAACTTCAGATACGGATCAATAACATGCAAAGAAAGACTGAAGGTAGATCACAGAAGTCCCTGCAAATATGGACTACTATAATAGTGGGTATGGTGAGGAAACGATAGTGAATTTACAATAGAAATCATTACTGGGCAATGATTATGGTCTGAGAGTGGTGACAAAGTGCTATTTTATGACCCCTGCTGTTTGTGTTAGTCTTTCACAAACAGGGAAAAAGACAGAATAGTGTGGTTACAGCAAATAACGACTAACACCATTTCACTTGCTGTGCTATACACGATGCACCACTCTTACCTTACTGTAGCTGTATATTTAATCCCTGGGTAAATGCCGTGGTAGCTTTTTTTATTTTATTTTAACCAGGTGGATATTAATGACGCAGAAGTACACATGGGAGCATAAAGGACTCTATTATTCAAATGTACAGTTCTGAGATTATAATAATAATACGCACAATTTAGGACTCACACACATCAATCAAGAGATTAATAGTAGGACACACAGTAAAACATTGATGCAAAAATAAATTGTGTAAATGCTGACATCTTTGGGGATAATGTAAACCGCCGACTACTGTACATTTTTACTGTGACCTCAGTATTTTCTCATGACAAGCACAAAATCTTTACGTTCGAATCATTAATTAATAAGTTGTTGTTATTCTGCTTTTTTCCCCCAGTTAGGCTGTTTTCAGCCTTTGTTGTTGTAATGTTTCCAGTGTTTGTGTGTGTTTGCCTTGAGGACAGCTGGTAAAATTTTGATTACAACAGTTTTCCATAATCAAAGCATTTTTTTTTCATAAATAAAGAAAAAAGAATAGAAGGTGCATTTATAGTTTACATAGCTTAATAAACTCTTTTGAGAATACAGTAGCACCAATTTAAAAATGCAAAGCTTCAACACATCACAGCATCACAGCACTGTATTATACATTTTACAGTAACAAATTTTACTTGTAAATTACAGTAAACATACCATAAATTAACGAGAACGCTGCTGGAAGTAAACGTGGATGTACACTCTGAAGATCTTAATACTAGCAATCCTATAATACAGTCTTATACTTTAATGAGGAATTTTCTTACCGTGCAGTCTGGATCACCATCATATTATTTCTCACGACCACACACACACACACAGCTGGTGTGGAAACAGCTTTGAAATGTACGAGTATTTCTTTTACAGTAACAGGAAAAAGGTCGGACAGAAGTCTGACCTCTCTCTTCAAATCTGACAGAGCTGTAGGGAGTTTAAAACAGCAGCGGGTTATTGGTGTTGGGTGCTTTTGTGCCTATTTGCTGATGTTCATATTATGTGTGGATCTACCACCCTTTGAATCTGAGAATGTAATTCTAGAGGTTCAAGACCTGTCAATAGTTTATATCTGCGCAGATAGAGGAAATTGAAGGATGGGGTGGGGGAAGAAAAGCTTGTTTTAAGATATTTGTAAAGTGTTATCTCATCCGGCTGAATAGTGGCAAAGGGAAGAACACTCACTTTGACACACACATTTCAAAGGCCTGATCTGGAATAAACTGATCACAGACAACACAGACGTATGCACTCTTTGATGTTTTTATTTTGCAGCTGGCGTGAAAATAAAAATTCCAGTCACGAAGATTTGAGGTATTTCAAATCACAGTGTGCCTGCCTCCTTAACAGATCTTCAGGCAATTCATCTGGGCCTGTGAGCTACAGACAGAGAGGACATAGTGTAATACAGCTATGATGAATGTTGTGAAGAATTCTAGCTCAACACAAATCATGACCTAGACTGTTGTTTTCAGGTTTTATTTTGTACAGTTTTAATACATTTTCAGAAAATAGCAATAAAACATACAATACTATAAGTCATACCACTATGGCCTGGGCTTTGCTATTCGTTTTATTTAATATTATGTTTTCATTTATTGTTTGCCATTTTCACAAAGCATGTGCACACAGAACCTAATCTGGATAAAGTACACTTGATATTTTAATTCTTGTTGGGTATTTTAGCAGTATACCCAACCAAGTACTTGTGCAGTGCTTATGCTATCTTTTCAAACTGTAAGTATACACTGCTTTACTGTGATTTTCCTCTTAATTTTTCTTGATGATATGACTTTGATTAAAATGATAATTTTATAAGCTAGATTAAACTATGTAAGCAACTTTTAATAATAAGTGAATCTACTGACTGTGAACACAATCATATAACACAGTCTTCCAGGGGCTTTTCATCACAGTGGTTGCCAAACACTATTAATCATCAGCTAATCAGATCCTGCCAACACTACCACAGTACTGCATCCCAAGCATGTGGGGAAAAAGACCAATTTAAGCATGTGTGAGTGGAATAGCTGATTTAAGTAACAGGGATGTATTAAAAAAAATGCAATGAAGAACCATGACCAACAGAGTGTGCTACATACCAGTCAATCCTCCTCACATCCTTTTATTTTGACGTCTCTAACAAGACCAAGACTTGAAATAATTTTCAACACATAACAGGATAGACGTTGTCTGCAGTGTCTGGCTGTGTTCTTTTTCACAGAATATTAAGTCTTATACAGATGCGACAGTGCTGTCTATGGCCAAATCTGACACTCTTTACAGCACAGTTGTATCTGGTTGTGCCCAGAATATAAATTGAAAGATACATTTGATTAATTCAGAGGGCAGTACCAAAGAACATGTTAAAAACACGCCTACGCCACACACGTAAGTGACAGAATCCTTCAGCGATACATTTTTAAAGGTCAGGGGAGAAAAAGTCACAACCTACAACAAAATATAGAAATACACTTAATATGATATGAAATCAATACATAAAGCTCACACTGTAATTTGATGCTTTGAAATGAATGAGGATTTATTTTGTGAGGACAATTTAAAGACTCTAAGGTTTGAGGGTTTTTTTTTTCTTGATACAAGGAGCCATGCTGAAGCTAAAAAAAAAAGTGACTACACACAGGCACGGTTTTACAATAGACAAAAGAATACAAAATAAAAATCAGTGGGACAGCTTACTTTATGCTGTGAGGGATAGGGACTGCTAGCAAGAAGCTGCTGATTTGGTGAGGAGTCTATATTTGATTGACCAACACTGCCAAACACTGTCGCTGTGATGAAGTAACTCTGTAATGTGAGTGCCAGAGTACTCCCCCTGATCATCACCCAGGCAATATTTAAGCAGGAAGTCAGGACTGATTTGATTCCACAAGTGATGGCTATTTCTCATGCAGGCACAAATGAGACTTATAATGTAGGGTGTCACAAAATGTCAAAGCGTGCCTGTAAAAGCCAATAAAGGCATTCCTCTACAGCAGTCAGTTCAGTCAGCAGAATACTATGTTCCACCTGGGTGCTAGCAACAAGCCAGCCGTCCTCCTGCTCTTCCTCCCTGTTTTCGATGATACCATTCAGACACACAGCGCAGCTTATTGAACATGGAGGACGAAAGATTGAAACACAAAAGACCATTGGGCGAACTGCTGGAAGTAAAGGTGGATGTTCACTCTGAAGCTCTGGACTTCATCCACAGTGACACGAGGCCTGTGATTTATGACAGGGATCCCAAAAAAGTCAACAGCAGCCTTAAGGTAACCAATGTGCAACCAGCATAAACCTGAGCAGAGAATACACAGTACAGGACACGAGACAGGGAGCACTAAATCTTAGTAACTAAATCTGTGTTTCAGATTTAGTTATTAAGCTGTTGTTGTACAGGTGATTCATCCAATTAAAAAGTTTGTAAGAGTAAATTGTTATCCAGTTTGGATAAATTCAGTCCTTGTTGAAAACTTTCCTTATGCTTAATTTCCACTCAATGAAAGAGGAATTACCAGTTTAATAATAACGTGTTTCCCAATACTGACCTCAAGTGGACATATGCACATACTCTAATAGTGCTATTAGTGACATGTAAATGATTTTTTATTGTTAGTCATTAATAAAAATTGTGGAGTGAGTGTATTGAAATTTTACTGGAATCTGAGGAAGAGCATGGCAGAAATAGTTTTGGACCACTGTCATAAAGTATTGTTTTGTTTCTCTGATACAGTAACACATTCATTTACCTCATCTCTCATGATCATTTTCTGATATTTGTAACATGCAAACGGCATTCATGCCAGCATAGGAATCACTTACAGTCTCCCTGTTTGTGTCTGGAGGTTATGTTTGAGGATGTGATTGCAGAACCCCCCTCTGTGCGGAGCTTTGATAAAGTGTGGCTATGGAGTCACGCCCTGTTTGAGGTGTCCAGACTATGGTGCTACCGATTCATCTCTCTCCTGCTGGCTGTGCCAGTCTCACTGGCAGCAGGGCTCCTCTTTGCTGTGCTCAGCTGCCTGCATATCTGGTAGGACACTTACACTGTGACAAGCAGACTTACAGACAAGACTGAATAGCTGCACTAGTTTTCTGCTAAGTAAGAATCTTTAGGCAGAAATGGTTGTCACGTTTTCTCTGATACATTCAGGGGACTCCGTCCAGGAGTCCAAAATGATTTTTACTTCCTTTTTATTAAATGAGCTCATATTTTGTCCTCTTCTTTGTGTCCTTCAGGTTGATCGTGCCATGTGTGCAGCTCCTTCTCATCAATATGCGCTGGGTTCAGACTGTGTGGGCCAGCATACTGAACATTTTTATCAGTCCATTCTTTACCAGTAATGGAAAGTGCTGTGGTCAAATCACCATCCTTCTGGCAAAAGATGAAAACTGATGGAAACACACTGTGTGGAAACGATTGGTTAAAACAGCAATTATGGCACATGAACAGCGGCAACAGACTGCAAACTAATTCTGCTGGGAGGGAAATGATCATCTGTATTTTAACCATCTGTGATTATTCTATGTTTTTATTCACTTATCGTGTAATTTGTCATGCTGAAATATATAATTCGTTTACTGTTTTCTAAATATAATAGTGCATTATGCATAAAACCTTTTGGCTGTCTAGATAAGGGCAACACAAAAAGCATACACTGGGGGGAATTAATAAATAATAATTCAATAATAAATTATATTAAAAACCTCCTTAATACACATGTAAAAGAAGTATCCACTGAAAGCAAAGTGAATGACAAATATTGCAATTAATTTGCAAAAGATATCCACCCGTAAAATTTGAACTGATTATAAAAACAGATTAGGAGGCCTTAAGAGCTCTAGTAGAGCACTGGACAGTCCTCTGGATGGACTGATGTGTATGTGAGGTTAATGAAGACTATATGAATGCAAATATGTAAAAAAAAAAAAGTTTTAACACCTGCTAACAACTTTAGGTTTAAGGTTTTGAATCCAGCTATATGTTGTAGTATCTACTAAACAAGATGATAGCTGAAGGTGGAGACCAACAACTAATTTCACTCTGATTTATTTTTCTATGGAAAAAGGTTCCTCAGAATCTTCTTTTAGCTTGATTGGAAGTAACACATTTATAACAGAAAGCCTCCTGTGTTAAATGTAGTGTAAATCGAAAGGAGTGGAAGTTTAAGAGCCAGAAGGTGTGCAACCTTGGAACCTGTCTGCCATTATCTGTGGATGATAGTCAAATACAGACCATCATCTGCATATTCAAATAGAGACCTCTGATTGCCTAGGCACCCAATCACATCTGCATATTCCAATTTAGATACACCAATTAACCTGGCAGGCAAATTTTTGGATTGTAGAAGAAAGCCCAATTACCCATGCAGACATGCAGAACATGCAAAACTAACTATTGAACCAGCGTGCTACCCCTTGTGTTTAAAAATTAAAACAAATCTGTAAATGTTGTGATTCACCTCATTTGTACAGCTTGTAGGATCAAACCTAATATTTGATTAAACAAATTAAGAATTTATTGTTATTGGAAATTCATTTCATTATAAATCATATTTTGTATTTGTCTCAAGTTACACACCCAGCAGTGCTCATTGCAAAGGGAGCACCACCTGTGTGCATAATATAACCTGAGTTAGTGATACTTACTCTACCCACTACATTCTATATGAGTCTAAATATAGGCATGAGACTCGCTTGTGTCTGTGTACATTAAATGAAAGACAAGAGCCAGTGCAGTCTCAGCTAACTGCGCTGACACCCATGGAGACAGAGGTATGCCCACCGTGACTCTCTGCAGAGCTATTTCTGTCCGTCTGCCTCAGTGCCAAGAATACACCCCTAATTGGCTTGGCACCCAATCACATGCATTCTGATCTCATTCCGCCTCTCCCTCTTCATCTCCGTCTCTACCAACGGGAAACTGGGACAAGTAATGCCAATCCTTGATCCACAGTCGAGCTTCCTGTACTTCTCTTACACGGAACTGTTTGAGATACATAGCAACATAGAGCTGCCGGTGCTGCTGGTGGTGCTGAGAGCCTTTGAAACAATTTTCATAACAGCAATCTCTGCGCTGCCTTCTATTCCCCACCTCCTTTTTTTTTGTTGCAGCAATAGTGTATGAGTTTGTTTAGGGAATATACTAATATAGAAAGCTATGACTGATAGCAACAACTGCAGAGCTTAGGAAAGACTGAAGCCTGTTTTATTTTGGGGTCTATTGAATTTTATGTATTCCCTGTCACTAGATCAGAAGTATACGAGAAGGCTACGGACATGCATTTGTGTGGGCTCGTCATGCTCTGTACCACAGCGTATAGAAAGTAATGACTGAGTCTCATTGTTGTTATGATTACCATTATGAAAGTAAACATATCGATTAGAATATAAAAGCTAAATTGTTTTTGTTATCACTTTTCTGCCTTAGCCTCCAATGATGGAGCAGTATTTTCTTCAGTATTTGAGCACTCTGTTGTGTGTCCAAAGACTTCATATTTTTTAGTGAAACATTGGAAATTGCAAACATATTCAGCATGTAATGGCAAAACCTTCCCGACAAGCCCTCTAAAAGAATATACAGTGCCTCATATAATTTATAATACAAATTCTAAGCTGTGAAAAATAGGACATGGAGGATGAGTCTGAGTGTTAAGGTGAACATTAATTAATTACATTACCATTACATTAATGGAACAGAGTGCTGTTATCATTGATTGTTAACGTGAAAACATGTTAAAGTCAATCCTCTAAACTTAACTTCAGTCTTAAGACTGTGTGTAGTAACTAAAGCCACAGGATGAGACTTTCTGCCTCACTTTCTAGTGGAAGTTGGGGCCTCTGTGCAAACCCGGCCCAGTCAGCCCAACAACCCTGTGTGAAATGTGACACAACCCTGGGTTCTCCTTTAAGACATTCCTTTTATGTCTGTGTGCATTACATTGTGTGCAAGTGTGTGAGTGTAAACCTTCTCTGTGCGTGTGGGGTGGGGTGGGGTCAGGCCTCCATTTTTATCAGGGCGTCTGCAGCAGCTGTCCCCTGGCATGTCAGCGGGAGCGGCACAGTAGTGATACTAGGGTCAGAAGCGAACTGAGGCTGCTGCGCGCAGGTTGATTAAAGGTTTATCTTCACTTTCTTCATCCAGGACCTGCAGCTCGACCATGGCGGATCAGTACCAGTACAACACTAATGAGGAGAAGTTTGTGAAGGACAGCCATACCAAAGAGATAGATCTGATTAACAGAGATCCCAAGCAGATCAATGAGGACGTGGTGAAGGTTTGTGCAGCATGGACACGACACCCTGCCATTTACAGCTTTAAGAATCCGTCATCTGTTTTTGCATGTATGGAAATGTGGATTTTTTTAAGTGGTTGCTGGAAAAAAAAAGAAGTGATAACATATGAGTGTAATGGCAAAAAGAAAATAGACCAAGAGCTATTCCTGTTGCTTGTGCAGAACGCAAAGTTTATTTTAGGAAAGGGGCAGGACAGCCTGAAACTGATACACTGTGCCACAATGTGTTATTTAAGTTACTGTTTATACTGTGATTGTTGCCATGTTGTCACCACAAAATCCTTTATGTAAGGACAGAACCCACCATACTTTAGATTATATATTGTTTGACTAAAGGTAAACATTTAAACAATGAGGATTGCGAAAGTGTGTAGTGTGTAAGCTCATGACTGATTTACAGGCTTGCTTTTGTCAGTTTTCAGAAAATTATACAACAGTAACTCATAATAACTGAAATATTTATCAAACTGTAAGGGCTATCTCTAATCCATTTACTCCTGCATAGATAGTACTTTTATTGATGAATTAGCACTTATAATGTAATCCAATTCTTTACTAACACTTCATATTCTTTGCTTTTTTATTAAACCAAAATGATTTATGATCCATGAAAACGCTATCCCTCAATTAGTCACAGAATCCTTCAGAGGATTTGACAGCTTGTGTATGAACCACGTGCGTGTTAGGTTGTTCTAAAATTACACTGCTTTTTGCTTTACATATGCCTCTAATAGTACTCTAATGCCTGAAATGGCCCAGACCATGCAGAAAAATATAGAACAGCAGTGCATTCATTCATTCATTTGTTCGTTCAAAGTATAATCTCACCCCGCTATCTCTGCGGGAAACAGCCTTTTTACTCCCAAATTGATCATAACCAATGTTCTGGAAGCAAAGAAAATGCTTTAGATGTGGACATGATCACTTTCTAGCTTGAATAACATTTCATCACTGAGCCTGAGCTGAAAAAGCAGCTCACCAAGACTGCACTTTAGAAAACTAAAAAACAAATTAGACCAATGTAAAGTAGCTCTCATGAATTTTACACGAGTTTATCTTCGGTTTGTGCTGCAATAAAGCTTTTAGAATTATTACGATGCTGCATTAAACACACTCCTCAGTTTTTCTCTGTTTGAAAGACACAAAGTGCAACAAACAGTTATTTTCTCTGCATGCGCCAACACTGCAGCTTTCTGAGGCATATGATTATTAATTATTAAGCATGTCTTTGCCATGTGCATGACGCTTGCTCTAATAGCATTGTGCTCTTGTGTATCGGTATTAATGAATGGCTTTTTAAAATGTCTTATTAGGTGGAGTTTGAGGATGTCATTGCAGAGCCTGATGGTACACACAGCCTGGATGGGGTGTGGAAGCTCAGCTACACCACTTTCACTGTTTCCAAATACTGGTGCTACCGCGTTTTGTCTGCTGTCTTTGGTATCCCCGTGGCCCTGCTCTGGGGCTTCCTGTTTGCCTGCATCTCCTTCTGCCACATCTGGGCTGTGGTGCCCTGCATCAAGAGCTGCCTGATTGAGTCGCAGTGCGTGAGCCGCATCTACTCCCTTTGCATCCAGACCTTCTGCGATCCCTTCTTTGAAGCCTTGGGCAAGATCTTCAGCAGTGTTCGCGTGGCACTGCGCAAAGAAGTCTAAGAACTCCTGCAGTAGTGTTTGTAGCGTGATCGGATGAAGCGTGGTATCTTTTTATACACCAGAAGATCAGACTTGGCATCTTGCTTGCTGCCTAATACTCTTCCTCCACCTTGACATGACATGTTGTTCCCCACCCTCCCAGTGTCTGACTCATCAATCTGAATCCTGATATGCCCACTGTGGGTTTTGCCAGCAGAAGTTCTGTGACAGCTGAAGCAGGCAGTGTGGTTCTCCGACAGCTCTGGCACTTCTGGAGAAAGGCCCTGTCTAGATACGACTGCCCTCATGTATTATTTGTTACACAAAATGCTCGGACAATGTCTACTGGTTCACTGCACATGAAACGAACTGCACGACACTGCTGTAACCTGAGGATGCTGCTGCTTTATTGAATAGCATTTGGCCATCTTAAAATTGATGCTGTACGATCCTGCATCTGGAATTGTTTCACTTGAATTAAATGAATGGATCTTATTGTTAATACTTTAATGTGAGTGAAAGAATTTATCTTTGTCTGATCCGATTTCTTTGTGTATTCTGATGTAATTTCCCCCTAATTTCTGATTAGTGTACAAAACATAATAGTTGTTTTGAAGACTTACAAATGCATACATGTGTCAAACAGACACTTCCTCTATTCAAAGTGTGATGAGATGAATAATAAACATGCTTATTTGCGTATTTTTGTCAATTCTAAACATCTAAGTTGGAGTGAAGTAAAAATTCTTTGTGAGATCTGTGTTAATTTTTCACAGTGTTTTTCTTTTTTGTTTTTGTTTTTGTTTTTTTAGACCTGCAGTCTGAGAAGCAAAAAGATTACAAAAATACCTTAAACTGGACAGAAAATCGTTTTGCTGACTATGTTGCACCAGAGTTTGAGTGTATTGTGTGCATTTTTCAAAACCTTCTGAGAGGCGTCAGAAAAGACCTGTGCCTAACATCTGTTTCACTGATACTGTCCTTCTGGAAGAGGTGACCTGTGACCCACCAGAGGTTGCTGTTGTGTATCTTTCATGTGCTTTTCTTTTGTGTCTGAGATCCACGATCAATAATTCATTGTCACCACACTCATTTTTTCTTAGCTATAAATCACTTTTGTCCACATACCATAGTACTGAGAAATAGCAGACTCTTCAAGACATTATCCCACTGTTTAATGCTAAGCCTTATGTAGTTATGCAATCACATTTTATTAAAACGAAATGGCTTTAATCACTTTCATTTTACTAGAATGATGCTCTTAATTTGTCAGACTTAATTAGGTTAAGCTCTCTTCACACATCACACATTTTAATAACCAAGACTCACATTTTAAACTCACAGACTTTAGTGCTGTGATACCAAACATATGTTTACTGCAAGATTAAACCTTTTCATGACCGAGACGACAGTCTCGAGATGACAGTCTCGGTCGTTGTGTCCTTGGGCAAGACACTTCACCTACCGCCTACTGGTGTTGGCCAGAAGGGCCGATGGCGCGATATGGCAGCCTCACTTCTGTCAGTCTGCCCCAGGACAGCTGTGGCTACAACTGTAGCTTGCCTCCACCAGTGTGTGAATGTGAGAGTGAATGGGTGGATGACTGGGTGTGTAAAGCGCTTTGGGGTCCCTAGGTGGGACTAGTAAAAGCGCTATACAAATACAGGCCATTTACCATTTACCATTTCACTGATTTTTACAATTCTTACACTGAATTGTCAGGTTGAATACACTGGAAAGCAGATTAAAAGGAAATGCAGGGCTTTATTATCAAAAACAAATTGTCAGTTTCATGAGCACAAAATTTATGCTGCTGAATCACTGGAAAAAAAGGCAGTTAGCAAGTAAAGTATATGACTTAAAAAATATAAATACTAATTTTTTACATTTTTCATTTACATATTTTTTCTGCCTCTTGCGAAACATGAATTAAAAAAGCAGAATCACACACACTGATTGGCCTCCATATTTATTTTTAATTAATGTACCCATAAAGTACTTGTGAATGAGCAGTTATTGATGTGGTCAATAACTGCTCATTTATGAGTCATTTAATAATAATGGTGCCATTAGTGGCTTTAAACATTAGCACAGTAACAAGGTTACGAATGACTGAATCCATACACAGTATACCTGTTTAATAGAAAGATTGGCCTTTGCATTAGGTACACCTTGCTAGTACATGTTAGATTGCTTTTTGCCTTCAGAACTGCATTAATGGTTTGTGGCACAGTTTCAGCAAGGTGCTGAATCATTCCTCAGAGATTTTGCTCCACATTGACATGATAGCATCACACAGCTGCTGCAGATTTGCTGGCTGCACATTCATTATGAAAACCTCTCATTCCATCATATCTCTAAGGTGCTCTACTGCACTGCGATTTGGTGACTGTGGAGGCCATTTGAGTACAGTGAACTCATTGTCATGGTCAAGAAACCAGTTTGAGATGAGTTGAACTTGTGCCATGGTGCATTATCCTGCTGGAAGCAGTCATCAGCAGATGGATAACTGTGGTCATAAAGTGATACGGTTGGCAGCAATACTCGGGTAACTATATGCCACTCGTGACACTCTTAATTTCCCAATAAGTTGGGGATAAATAAAATGATTGGAATCGGAATCTGTCACAATCATCAGAGCAAACAATGTTTTTTCCAATCTTCCATTGTGCAATTTTGGTGGGTCCGTGTGAACTGTAGCCTCGATTTCCTGTTTTTGGATGACAGGAGTGGCACCTACAGTTGTATGATCTTCTTCTTCATCCTGATGCTCGGTTCCAACTCCAGCAGGTTGTCTTGATCAAATCCACATGCCTAAATACATTGAATTGCTGCCATGTGATTAATTGATTCAATATTTGCATTAATGAGCATTCGAACAGTTGTACCTGAAAAAGTGGCCAATTAGTGTTCAAGGTAAATATTAGCTTACTCAAATCCATCATTTTGACTCTTCATTATTAAATCTAAAGCTTGGCTCGATCAGTATAAGGCAGTTGAATAATAATGAAGCTTGCCTTTTACACATCTGAGGAATGTTGCTGTACTTTCAGTATTATTTATTCATATTTAATTATAATATTCATTGTATCATACAGTTGTGGCTTTTCATTCAAGTCCCTTCTGACTACCAGTATTGATAACCATTGTGCTGTAATTAACAAATCCAGACTGTCAACACGTCAGAGTTATTTAGTCACAGCTTATTTTATTTTCATGTCATGCAGCAACTGTTGCCTTCAGGTGTCTGACAGAAACATGAGACACTCATTAGTGTATAAAGTCTCAACCAGGTCAGGTCTCAACCCTATACTGAATTTTGTGGCTAAAACAGGATGTTCCCAACTTGAATGTTATGCCAAGAATCTTTTTAGACTCTTTTCAGGAGGCAAAAGGAAAACTAACCAGCTGTGTTTAAATAATTCTATCATACGTGTATTTTTGGTTGCTTTCATTCTTTATTGTTTTAACATGTTTTTTGAAAATATTTACCAGTGACAGTCATTGTATCTCACATCTAACAAGAACTCAAGTAACGTTTTACATGTTTTACAGGTATGCAGTCTACTGAAAATGTGACAAAATGAACAATGTGGTGCGCAGTATTTACAACAGAAGAACAATTTCATCATAACACAACATGACAAGTAGGATCCAGAAGCTCTGCTGGTGACACTAACTGAACCCATGCTGTGGCTGACAGCGCTTAGAAGCTTTGTAAATACTGTACTTTTTCTGCATTGCAAACATATACTGTACATCTAAAATGAAAAGTGTAAGAAGAAAATACAACAAAAAATCAGCTGAAGATACAGCTTAGTCTGTGATTATCTCTCTGTGAGTTTTAAACAGCAACACTTTACCCCCTAGGAATACTCGGCTGAAGATTTCCTTTTATCACAATTCCTTTTCCACTTCACTCTGATATAAAACAGAAAAAAAATTAAGACTTTTGTTGTCTTCCCACTTCTAAACAGCAAGCCTCAGTGAGGAGGCATTAAAGAAATCAAACTGCTGGATATTTTATGGTCTACAGCACGTAGTGAGCGGCTGAGGGCACAGCGAGAGGAGGGGAATGGAGGGCCCGGAGCTTATGTGGTAGAAGTCTGTGTGATGCTCCTCTGACTGCTAGTGCTCTTAATGGCAAAGGTTGAAGAGTTGCTCTTGTGACTGGAGTTAAAGTCACGCTCACAGTGGCACTGGGATGACTTGAGGTAGCGGGTGGAACAGCAAAGAAGATTCTGCCTAAGATCCTGGAACAGATGCCCGGCAAAGCACATATAGATCCAGGGGTTGCAGCAGCTGTTGAGGCTGGCCAGCAGCATGGAGATAATGAAGGGCATGGCTGCGTGTGGGGAGAGAGAAAAGTTACAAAGATGAAAGATTTACACCGTGTTACACTGATATTGACCATAACTGTGATATTTAAAATAAATATTGATATCATGTTCAATTCTATTCTATTCTTTTTATAGTGTGACAAATCACTCCCTTTCAACAAGAAGAAATCAACAGAACAAGACTCGGGGGAGGGGGGGGGGGGGGGAGAGACGACGACAGTCAGCTGGAGGTGAGGATGTGTTGATAATATTGAAATATCTGCAGTTTTTCTTCTTGAAATCTTTTGTGCATTTTCCTTCATATCATCATATTATGAGTTTAATTCATTTGCAAAAACAAACAAACTTACAAACTGAAAGATACTTTTTTAAGTTAATGATGGGGTAAAAATTTTGATACGATGGCAGCCACAGATTAAACCAACCTGCAGTCATCTGTAATATTTGCTTGGCTTCCTTTAAAAATTTCCTAAAAAATAGTCAACATTTAAAAATTTTGACTAATGGCAATTGGTCTGGCATTATAATTGCAACCTCAGTCATCATTAAACGTCACACGGTGACTCGAGCAGTACTTGATACCTGAAATAAAATTGCTTGTGCCGACACATTTGACATATTCCTGAAGATGCATTCCTGCTGAAAACAGCTCCTGTTTCAGGATGCTGGCAGAGTAAGAAGGGGGAATATACAACACAAAGAATTGAAATGGTGAATTATTTAAAGAAGAAAAGTGATGACTTTCTGAAACAAAGGGAATTCCTGCAAAGAGGAACAGTTAGAATAAGAGAAGTGAAAATGGCTCCCCTGCAGTGTCATTACCTTACACTAAGAAATCTGCAGAAGCGTGCAAAATGAAGTTTACACCTTTCACATGACATTTAACAAATGAGTAGTGGAATATATATAATTACTTTACACCCTGTATTTAACCTAATCTCACTGATTTGCTGATCTTTTCTTCAGTGTGTTTATGCTCCTCCCATTTTCATGTTGTCTTTAATTTCTAAGCTTGAAAGAAAGAAAAAATCAATGTAAATGCTCTTTGGAAGGGAGTGAAAGTCACATGCATGATTAAAGGTAGTTGACTGATAGCCATTAAGGGTTGGATTTATGCCTCAAAGAACTTCTTTTAGAGGGTCATGGATGTTACGATTTGAGCAATAGTGTGTGAAACAGCCAGAGCATAATATCAGCTAGCAGTTTTCAGACATTTATTATCAGAGCAGCGAGAGCACGGCCTGCACTGATGCTGAATAATAGGAACTACTCCCAAAAAGGCTTTAATAAATTAGCTCCTGGTGTCTTTCACAAGGAAATAATAAATCACTCAGCAAATGAAAAGAATAAGAAGCATCATCTCCTGGGTGGTACATCCGTCTGGCTGCCACAACTGATAATAGCCAGCACATAAGACTTCTGAGCAATTCATTACTGAGATGACCCAATACTGAGTCTTTTTTCCTGTGGGCAAACAAACATCAGCAGTAATCTCATTTTGATCATTACAATATGTGATATTTATGAGTAAATTGCATTTTTCACTTCACATCTTGTCCTTTAAAAAGTGTAACACTTGGAGATTGAACAATGGGGCTTTGTGTTCCTCAAGCTCTTAATCAATAGTATATAGAGTGTGAGCCGGTGTCTGAGGGCAGCAGGCTCAGTGGGGAGATGTTTGTGTTAAATTTTCTTTCGGGTTTTTTTTTGGGTGGGGTGATTCTGTGAGTGTCTGACTCAGGCTTTAACCTTCTTCTGTTTTTGTCCTCAACATAATGAAATCTGTCTGGTTGTTAAATGTGAAATCACAGATGCTGCTGATGTCCTTCTAGCAAACCTGAGAGGAATGGGACATTTTAGTATCCTATGACATTTCCAGAAATAGCTTTGATAAGCCTAACCAGGTGCTAAAAATGGTCAAATTCTCATCTGTGAAAGGTCCTGCCTCCTTAACATGAATAATAACGCTGACATCTCAGTAGTTTGGGAGGAATTTGGAAAAAGACTCACTAGCTTTGAGGACATATTCCTACACTAAATGTGTGTATGCTGCACAACCATATACAGCATTCAAATGCTTTGTTCAAATGACAGCAAGGGAATACTTTGGTTTCTCTGCAAGCTAAGCGAGAGAAGATGGATATCACTGTGCTGTCTGCACTGGAGCTGCTTTGCTTAACGTAGTCTAAGGAGCTTGGAAAGAAAAGCGACTGGATTTCGTCAAGTTTCTTGAACACGTTTCACCTCTCATCTGAGAAGCTTCTTCAGTTATAAGACCAAATGGTGGAGAGTCCCAAATTTTAAGCCCTAGTTGGAGTTGTTCCTTAATAAGACATCCCCTCTGTTCAAAGATAGTCGTTCACAGTGGACATAAATGTCTTATTTTACTCCTCTTTCAAACCATCTGTCTTCTCTGTCCAAAATGTGAAAAATAGCATCCTTGAAAGAGTGACCTTTGTCCTTTAGATACAGATGTACAGCTGAGTCTTGTCCTGTTGAGGTGGCTCTTCTATGTCGTGCCATGCATTTATGGAGAGGCTGTTTGGTTTCTCCAATGTACAGGTCTGAGCACTCCTCGCTGCACTGCACAGAATCCACTACATTGTTTAGCTTGTTTGAGAGTTTTGTCCTTGGGATGAACCAGTTTTTTTCTGAGTGTGTGGCTGGGTCTGAAGTGCACTGGGATGTTGTGTTTGGAGAAGATTCTCCTGAGTTTCTCTCGATAAACCTGCTTCATAAGGCATGACAATGTTGTTGGCTCATGTGATGAGGCAAATGATTCAACGACCCTCTTAAGGGACACTCCCACTAGGGCTTAAATACCTGGGACTCTCCATAATTTGGTCTTAGAACTGAAGAAGCTTCTCAAATGAGACGTGAAACATCTACAAGAAACTTAGAGAAGTCAAGTTGCTTTTCTTTCCCAGATCCTTAGATTACCTGGATGACCAAGAACCTAAGCAGACATTTTGCTTAGCATATTGACTAGAAAAAACAGGAAACAGCTTGCCTGACTCTATCCACTTGTAGTCAAGAGTGTTACATCTTTTTATTAATAATTTTATCTAATTAACTGAATATGTGAAAATGGAAATCTGAAAGGAACACATTTAAATTAGTTGTTTAACCAGTATGTCAAAAATGTTTTCTGGCCTTTAATTATAGAAGGAATGGCAGGCAGTTACTGGCAAAGCCTGAATTTTTTGGGGACAAAGCGGGGTAACTGTTTCTCTCTGAATCTCCCCATTTTCTAAATTGTATATCTCTTAAAATTAGAAGAGAAATATGCAAAAGTTGTTTATTCCCATGAGCAGTGATTCAGTTTTATTGTATGATCCTTACCAATTGTCCAGTGTAATACAAAGCACAATCTGTCATCTCCTTGTATCCCAACCAAATATTAGATTAAAGAAATGAATGATTATACCATTTGAAAACTGACAAGCATTTGCTGATTCTTTTTAAAACATATATTAAATAACTCTCTTCCCGTTGTTTCTTAAGCACTCTGGTCTGGGTTAACTTAAAAAAATTTATTATGACTTTAATGAAAAGTTTATCTGCACACGCACACATGGATGGCATTCCTGTCTCCTTTTGTGCATAAACACTGGCGTGTGTCACTGCCAGTTCTGCCCTTTCTGAGTGCTGTTCACTTTCAATCATCAACCTGCACTGATGGAGCCTACTGCAAAAGAAAATAAATGAATCACTTCATTTTCCATTCACAGGACGAAGCACTCTTTTCTCGCTTCTCTGACACTGACTATGGTGCCCTTACACCAATTAGCCTTTTCAGCAAACTATCGCGCAATAAGCCTCTTATTTTAAAACTTAAGTGTAAGTATAAACATCTGGTGTGAACAATGGAGCTTAAGGAAGTTCCGGTCAGCCGAACCCTTTAATGCAAACGCACAGAAGCAGAAGAACAGAAAGAACCGTAACACCAGACAATGTTCCCCTTTTCTCAGGGGGGCATCATGACAGTTTCTTTCATCTTATGTGTGGAAAAAGACAAATTTTTCATGGTCACTAAAGAACACATGATTTAGTGACAAAAAACAGGTTTTGCAATGCCCTTTGGCTGTTTATTTTTATTCACAATGAGATGCAAGCACATTATTTTGCAACTCTCTCGGATTAATGGCTGAAATTTAATTTCCTTAATCACCAAGGTGATAAATATGCGCTTTTAATCTTTTCTGCTTAAAGAATGTCGCTCAGATGTGCAAATGTATTGTGACTCATTAAAGCTTATGATGTTGAGTGGGTGTGGACATAGTCCCGCCGATCCATACACACCGAGACCAAATACAGTAGATGGCTGTTTAGTGGCCATTGTGGCTAAATGTCAGTGTACCCCACAGGCGCAAATGAAAGCTGCTGAGCGCGTGGTGGCGCACACTAATTTGGTTAATGATTAGCAATCACTCAGTCTCTGCAGTGCAGGGAGGCTCAAAAGAAACTTGAAAAACCCTGCTTTGCCCTTTAAAAACCCAAACACTGATGTTTCTAACCGCAAAAATGTGTTTTATGAGATGAGAAAACATTACTGAAAACAGTAAAATGAATTCACTGGTTTCCTGCCTAGAATGTGCCAGTCACATGATGGCAATACACATTTAAACCTTTTAATTACGTAGTCCCAGGTGTATCAGTGGAAATTATATATTTTGTTAAAATCACGTGAATATCTCACATTGGCTTTGCGTTTCCAAACGTTTATGTGAAACTCTTTCCTCGTTTTTGACTACGATGACCTGGATGACTGAGAACCTTCATAGACATCTTTCCTCGTTTTGTTTTCTTTGCGTTTGTTTCACCGTAAAACCTCTACCCAATCTTTACCCCACCCTGTACAGTTTGCCGTTCTAGTAAAAACAGAACCAGGTTTTCTTTGAGTCATTATAAAACGTAAGACACGAAGCACCCGAGTACGCACGGCTTAAATTGTGTTTTCTTTGTCAGTCTGTTTCAACTAACTCGAGCTCTGGTGCACAAATTAACGAGGACCAGATTAAAAATAAATAAATAAATAAATAAATAAATAAATAAATAAATAAATAAATTTTGTCATTTGTAAATACTGTGTGGATGGTGCGTAAAGGAGTGGTGGGAATAGCATGTTTTAAATTAATGTAAGTGCGTAAGGACGCGTGGAGCACGATATCCTTTGCGCACTGGCGCGAACTTGACATATTATTAAACTTAAACATTGATCCTACCCTCACGGGGGGCTGCTGGATCCCACGCAGACCACATCTGAACTGAGAAAAAGGGGGTCCAGCAGACGATGTAAGCCACCACGATCACAAAAGTCATCTTCACTGTCGTGATCTTCGCCTTGGAGATGAGCTTTACGCTGCTTACACGGGCCAGTGTGTTGCTTTTGGTGGTTTTAGGCGTCAGGTTTATGCACTGCTCCCGTCTGGTTTTCAGTTTAAAGTTTTGCCATATTTTAAAGCTTATCAACCCATAACAAATGCTCAGTATGGCCACTGGAATTATGTATATGGTAAGGCTGATCCATGTGATGTAAGCTTTGGCTCCCCAAGGTTTCACGAAGTCGCCCCAGCAGTCATACACCCCTGATCCGGCCGAACCAACCTCCCTCAGGGAAAAGATGAACATCTGGGGGATACTGAAGAGCAGACTCAGGATCCAGGAAAATATGACATATAAACGGTCTTTTCTCCTGTGCAATGAACGGAGGGGCTGACAAATTGCCAAACACCTGTCTATAGACATCAAAACTAACATATAAGTGGAGGCGAACATCCCAACGACCTGCAGGTATTTCACCAACCGGCACAAGATGTCTGGTCCATAGAACCGAAATGTAATGTCCCAGATAAGTTGAGGGAGAACTTGAAATATCGCCACAACCAGATCGGCGATGCTCAGGTGTTTCATAAAATAATACATACGAGACTGGCTGTGTTTGGTTGTGTGGATAGCCAACAGGACGCACAGGTTACCCGCGAGCGCCAGAAAGAGGACCAAGGCGAGCACAGTCACCTCCACCCTCGCCACTTCTTCATTCCGCTTCAAGGGGTTTGTCTGATTCAAACCACCGGTTCCGTTAATGAGACTCGAGTTCCTCCAAGATTCATTGAATTGCCAAATGTCACTTTCATTTGAAATACTTTCCATTGCTGCAGTCTCGTCCTCCGCTGATGCGTCAGGGTTGTGCAGTCATGCAATAGCTGAAAGAGTCACCTGGAGGGTCTTTAAGTCTTCCGTGCGTCCTCACCAGTGGCAAGACATAACCCTGCTCAAAAACGTTTCCTTAATAATAAAGAAAGGAACTCGTTCTTTGAATCTCAATCACCCATACCTTTTCCCCTCTGAAAGCAGGATGTGAGTGTGAGAGGGAAGCAAATGTTTCCACTTATCTAAATCATATAGAACAGTTCACAAAAAGTCCATTGAAAAAGAAACGTTAGCTGAAGAAGGGAACAGTAGCGACCAACAACAGGATCTAAAATATAAGGATCTCACTGGTCAAGGTAACATCCCAAAACAAAAATCATTCTTTCTCAATTAAGAGGCTGTGGTCTTGAAAATATACATTCATCTGTTTTCAAAATTAAGATTAAGGCATGCAAATTAAAATGTTACAGTGAGGGGTGAAAAGCTATAGAAATGGAAAGCTCCACCATGATCTGCGGTAAGAATCCGAATGACCGGCACTACAGCATAAGCCCCTATTATAAGATCCCCAGTTCAGTAAAAACAGACAACAGCCTTACTCATCACCAACACTACCACTAGGTGGCTATATGCACTATTCAGTAGTAACGTCGATGGTGGTTGCAGCTCCGAGTACCAACTCTCCTCCAGATCTGCAATAAATCACGGAGCTCATTTTATAACCAACCAGCCTCATTGATGAAGATTGTTTGTTGTCAGATTTAATATCAAGAAAGCTATGAAGAAAACACTAGCTCCAAATTGAAGTCTGATATAGAAGATATATTAAGCTGTTTTCATATTTTGAAACCACCTGGGAAGTCAGAGTGAAATATGTTTTTATTCTGCTGGAGACCTGAAGGGATCCTGATGTCAAGACACCCAGAGTCAAATTTTGGAACAGCTAGATAAGTAAACATGTGTTTAATAAACACAAGCTCATTCACAGGCTAAATGTCAGTGCAGGCACATACAGGTGAATAACTTTTTAAAAAATTGTGCCATAAAACACATTTGTATAACTTAAAATCAAAAACGTGTTGATTGTATGTATGAAATGACATTTAAAAAAGAAAAAGAAAGCAATTCATTTTTATAAGGCACGCCATAAATGGTAATGGATTCAGTCTTGTGACATCATCTTCGCCCTTTGAAGCTGATCTGGTTATGAATGGGAGGAAGTGCTGGCTGGCATATGAAATGTCTGAAGCACAAGCTTTTTAGGAGAGGCACTGAGACCTGACAAAGAACTATTCTTAAAGGCACCTTGGTGCTCTCAGCATATGCTTTTTATTGGCTGAATCAAAAGGCATCTTAGACCAGATGCATGACTCGGCTGCTTTAAGTTTTGGAAATGTCTTCCTGATTTTCTACGGGTCCCTTTAAACTGTCCAGTAGGACAAGAATAACACTGGTTTTGCTTATGTGACCAGCATTCTTCTTCTTTTATTCTTCTTTCTATAATCATATATATATATATATATATATATATATATATATATGATTATATAATAAAGGAAGACAGAATGATGACCCCACACACATGGGGATAAGTGTGAGGGACCAAGCAGCCAAAGCAAAGAGGACAAAGGCAAAAAAGTATCTTCAAAAAGGGTTTTCTTTATTTTAACCCTCAAAAAGCCCAAAATTAACAACATTCAAAAATATACTTGCAGGCCCATAAAAGAGGTCAACTAAATATAACTCTACAAAAAGTAATTTCCAGAAACTTAAACAAAACAAAGTGAGACACAACTTAACTCACAAACTGACCTAATTACAAAGACACATGAGGGTAGCTTTTATAATGATTTGGCCAAACCATTTACACACAATAGGGGGGAAAACAAAAACACACTAATATTAACTAAGCACAGAATAACCTAACTAAACCTAAAACACCCCTGCTCCTGGTAAGCCCATGGTTGGTCCTGCTGAGCAGGCATTTTGTTCCCAGAGTCCTCAGACAGGAAACAGCCACCGCCCAAACCCAGGTAACTCAAAGTAAGAGAAACATAATTAATATAACAAAACATTTTAGAAAAACCACACAATGCTACTATGTGCGCGCCTCATAATATCAGTGTTAGGTTTAACCAAATGATTAATGAATTATATTAATGAAGAAAACTGCAAAGCGAACTAATAAAGTGAAAAAATGGACTGATTTACCCCTTTGTGGCTGATGCCATCACAAGAAGACATTTGCCTTTAAAATGTTCATATCCATGTGTTACATTGGCCTGATTCCTCTGAACATATACTTCTTTTTTCTTCCTACATGTGCTGCCAAGAGCAGCACTGCACTGGGATTTAGGGATTCAAATGACAATGGTGATTAATACTACTTAAGCGTGAAGGGTGTTGCGCAAGTCCTACACCAACATGAAAACTGTTATAGATTAATTTGGAGAGTTAGTGCAGAAATGAAAGACCAAAAAAAAAAGAAAAGAAAACACAGAAGGATTTGTGCTAAACATCATGTGAAATACTAAATAATGTGTGCCACTCTCTCTGTGATAGAGAAATAATATACACCATTAACCATGTGAAACTGACAGTGTAGATGATTACACTTAATGAGTCCTGAGGTTTGCTGTTTTCATGACCACATTAAAAAAAAAAACATATGAAAATGCTCTTTTATGTGATTTATTTGACAGAGTTTAATGAAAAATAGGATTTGTCTGCTACTGCACGCTGTTTACATTTCCAACAACACAGCCTTGAAAGCCTTGTGGGAAAATATATCTATGCCACAGGGTCCTTCCCACTTTTGTGGTTTTGGGTTTGGAAAAAGGCAGAGGCACCCCGGAGTTTGAAAGCAGTTACGTAAAAAAAAAGAAGATGGCTTAGCAGCGACTGTAAATTAAGAAGACAAAGAAGAAAAGAAGGGTAACGATGAATTGAATCTACTGTGCAATCTGCAGTGAAAATATTTAATGTGGTTGTTAACTACATCTCTGGTGAGATGCTTAGAGTGTGTCAGCAAGTAATGAAACAGGGGAGGTCTGAAAATAACAGAATAGCAAGAGAAATTGTCCCAATATATCAGAAGTGAAAATGGAAAAGTTTAACACATCCAGTACATCACAATCTGCAGCTCTGCAGAAAGTTTGATGAGTACTAAAACGTTTCATGGAAGAAGATGTGGATTAAAGTGAGAAATGTTTGCAAAATGGTTCTGAAAATGAAAAGCACATCTCTAGTCCATCAGGGCTGCGAAGCTTTAAGGGGAGGGTTTGTCAGAGGCTGTGTCTTGATGCTATCTGACAACAGAGAAAGGCTGAAGCCACACTGCCAAGTCTGGGCCTTATAAGTGAGTTACCGAAAAAGGCAGACAACGTAAAAGATATTTGTGCAAACAGACATATGTAGAGGAGTAATCTTAGCTTCAGGGATGTGTTAAATAAATCCAGTACACCCAAAAAGTTATTCTATTTAAAAGCCATTGCCATAGTAACAATGACAAATGCAGATTTTAACCCCTTAACAACTAGTGTATCATATTTCATACATGAGTATTTGAGTCTTCTACATCACCAGTGTGGACCTTAAAACCTAAATAATTAGCAAAATATATCATTTGAAACCAATAAATTGGAAAAAAAGGAAGGCACAAAAAAGGAAAATGTATGCAAATTAAAACTCATATATACAAAATGATATTTAATTTATTAAAAAAACACACCAGAAGATTCAATAAACACTTAATTTTCAACAAACTGGGGCAAAAATAAATAAGATAAAATACATTTCTGTTATGTTTCTGTCTACAGGTAGAGGTGCTCATTCTGAGAACAGATTGGTCCTCATCAGGACGTATTAACAAAAACGTGTTCTGGCTAGTGTCTATTGAAGCAATTGTGGTGTAGCATGAAATAATAAAACCCTGCAAGTCATAAAGCGAGCCAACCTTACTGTACACCTTTGTGTTTGCAGATAACAAATTATCACTGCTGATCTCATAGACAATATTCTAATTTTCTATTATGCGTCAATGTCTGTAGCTCCGTAATGCTTGTAACTTAAATTTAAAATACAAAAAAAAAAATGTTTCCATGGTATTTTCTTTTTGTTTTCAATTCGGGTAAACCCCCTGGTGCTAAACTTGGAAACAGTTGGCTTCACGAGGGCAGCCTAATTTGAAGTTAATTCTGTTATATGCTCAGGTGACATGAAACCTTTTGATGTGAGGAAGAAGCACAGATTGAGTCAGAGCTGCAGGCTGCCTGAAGAACACAGCTTCATGTTGTGCATCTATTAAAAGCGAGGCCACTGAAATGTGACACTGGTATTGTGCGGTTTATCTGTTGATCGTGTTTTAGCGTTTAATTTGTGTAGTTTTGGTCAAAAATAGAAAAAAAAATCAAGCAACAAATCATCAAAGTCGTGCTTATGGGTCGAACTAGGTGTGGATAATTGTGAATTCATTTCGAGTGCTAAGCAGCAGGAAGTCTGGTTCGAAGTTTGTGCTTGATTGATTGTTTGAAAAGGAAAGAAGGCTGCAACAGTTACAGGTTTGTGTGACAAAGCAGAGAGCAGAGTGTTAGACGGATCTTTCCCCCATGAAGAGAGAAAAATTGACAAGGCTCAGAGTCCAGGTTCCTTGTGGTGAGGACAGACCGTCATGGAAACATTAGGAAAGTAAGAAAGATTACAGATGGAAAATATGATGGTCTAGAATTTCCTGATATTAGCAACGTTAAAGGAGAAAATTCATTGGAAACTATTGGAGGGGATTTGCATAAGGACTTACCCGTGTCTGGGTGATGAAGGAGAACAGGATGGCAAATGTGGATGGATGCATATGTACAATGTTATAATTCAAAAAGACTCAGCTCAGAGGCAAATTACAGCCGACTGGTCTACAGAGAATACCGTATAATAAAAGGTCTTCACATAGTCTAACTGCGGTGATTTAATTTGCAGACATTTATTGCATCACAAGCAGGAGTAAAATAAAATAATGTTTCCCAGTACAGCATTTATGACCTCACTAATACACACTATTGTTTAAAAATCTGAACATTATAACTCGTGTTAAGACAACATTTGTGAATGTGCTATTGTATTGAATATATTGCTCAGGTTTTCCTAATAATGTACAGCGCTTTACAAAAGTCTCAATATTTGCTATGACCACTTTTTTTTTCTTTAACACCTTTAAACCTGAACTCTCTTGTTATTTCTTTAAGTAGTCCTCAGGAATAGTTCACCAGGCTTCTTGAACGGCATCCAACGCTCTTTTTTTTGGATGATGGCTGCCTTTTGTTCTGTTCTCTTTCAAGATGATCCCACACTGCTTCAATAATGTTGAAATTAGGACTTTGTGGAGGCCAATCCATGGCTGATAGTACTCCACTGTGTGTTTTTCTACCCAGGTATGCTTGTACTGCACTGGCAGTTTGTTTGGGATCATTGTCATGTTAAAAAGTGAAGCCACTGCCAATCAGATGTTTCCTAATTCCATCAGTTTTGGCAAGCTCTCCAACAGCACAGGCTGAAACGCAGTTCTCGACCATGACCATGAGTCTCCACCGTGTTTACAGATGGCTGTAGACCAGGGATGTCAAACTCATTTTACATCGTGGGCCACATACAGCTCACTTTGTTTTCAAATGGGCCAGAATGGAGAAAAGCCACAGTGTGCTTTTAACAGCACGTCTCAGTTTTTCTACAAGACAAAGAAATGCTACTTAGTTAATGACAGAGATCTGTTGGCACAACTCTTTGGACTTTAAAAAATCGTAAATTGTAAATTACAGAAAAAGTTCTGGCAGCTCATTACCCAGACTGTCCTGTTATTATAAAGCAGAACGTTTGTATGTTTGCACATATTGTAAAAAAAAAGTCAGATCTTTATAGTAGATCGTAAAAGCAAAACAAACAAACAGAAAAGGAACTTTTCTCTCATTTAATTGATTATCTGTTACTTGATTACTCTTGTATAGTATGAAAGGTTGTATGTGTGACTCTAAAGACATGCAGTGAGCCAATTCTGGCTCCTGGACCTCTCTTTTGACCTCTTCCTGTACATATTTATGACAATTTCAATAAAAAAAATATGCATTAATCACTTGATCAGAGCTGTTGTCAACACCCTTCCACTGAGAACAGTAGATGTTTCAGCTTCAGGTCCAGATGCATGTCTCAGGTCCTAGCTCAGGTCTTTGCTGGATATTTCCCTCTTACATGACTTAGATTAGATTAGATTACTTAGATAGATTTTTTTTTTAAGGCTTGCCACTTATTCTTTTCTCCTCCACTTGTCCAACTTCCTCAATGCTTTTTTTTTTAAGTAGACACTGCACACAATGCTGAGATATACTAAGATTTTAGCTAATAATTCTGTGCAAATCATCTTATTGGTGCAAAAATTCTATTTTCATGTCAAATTGTGTAATTTTCAAAACTGGTTCATCCCTTGAGTCAGATGCCTTTTTTTTATGCTTAAATAATTTATATGCCAATTTTTAGTGTCTTAATAAACAAAAAAACATTCCTCTGAAAATGGTCGGGTGTAAAGACTGCACCCGCTGCCTGAAGAGAAAACTACTGCTCATGGCCACTCTTTGGAAGCAAAATATAAAGACATGAGGGTTAGCTCAAGACTGCACGGTACTGTATATTGTATTATACTATACATAACTAGAACTATATATTTATAGGATCTTAAGTTTACACACAAATCATGGCTTTAAAACTTAAAGTATCGATCTTTTTTTGCAGAAATATTTGCACAAAATCACTCATATAGTGCTAAGTGTTTAATAAAATTAATATATCCAACTTTTACAAAGGCGGATACATGTTGTTTAAGATTTTTTGTGTGTGCCTTAAACATCATATTACTTTTTAATTGATTTTATTTAGATAGTACTGCATTTGTTTTCTTACCTTTTAGCCTGTCTTCATTCCACTGTGGTGTGAATTTCCCATGTCACAGTAGAAAGATGTGACAGATGTTTTCTGTTTGTACAGACATACAGCTGATATGGCACTGAGACAACTGTTGTAAAAACAGTATAAGTTTACAGATAGTTGTGGACATTGGAGCTATAGTAAACGCAGGCAATGCTTTTTTTCCGAAGCGCTGATAAATTTGCTGTGATCACATTGAGCCTCATTAAAACAAGTTTGGTTTCCACGTTTTCTGCCCACTAAAACCTATTCAGCATATGTATCCCATCCTCATGACTGATTCCACTTGCTCAGCACTTCTCTGTGCTGTTCCCACACATCTTGGGCTTTCAGTTGACAGATCTAATTAGAGACAAGGTTCAGGCTCAAACTTCTATTGAAGTAGGATGCAAGGAATCTGCTCGCTAATACTTTTGGCTCCTGCTGCTTTTGTAATAACTCAGATCATGATGTTCTCAGTCATTTTCCTCTGGGTGATCTTGTGTCATTCGAGGCATGTAAAAGCATAACAATGCACTCTAAAGTGTTGCGGGATTCTGCCACTCCTGGCTCAGTGGGAGTATGATATATTCTGCATGCTAATGTCACTTAAACCATTACTGAGAAACGTTACCTTCACAGAGGAGAGGACGTTAGTGATTTCTGAGATTACAGCCATGGGTGTCGGTGGCTTGATAGATTGTCTAAACAAGCAAACTAAGTCATGCATCACACCAGCTCGAGGCATCTCTCACTCAAACATGGAGCTGCAATAGCTGGAACTTGTTGGATAACAGACTTGTTGTACGATATTGCATGCAGAGTTCTTGATGTGGACCTCAGCTTTGCGGAAATGCCCTACTTCATTACAGGAGCTTCCTGAGTTCAGGCTATTTTAAAAGACATCTTCTTATAGAACAATAAAACAATAAGACCTCATGTAGTGTGTCTGGAAAACTTACGTACATGTGGGTTTGCTGGCTTTGAAGGGAATTTACAGGATCTTGAATTTAAAAAAAAAAAAAAAAGCAAACGACTAAACAATAACTCTTCCCAATTCCAGCTTCACGTTTGTTGGACGAAACACACATTGTTCGATTCAGCCTACCGACAAAATCCACAAATAACATCTGGCCTGTTTGCCAAGAAAACAGTGATTATGGGATCTCTACAGATGGCTCCTGTCACGAAAGGGTGAAGAATGGATCACTTTTAATCACAGTCTGCGTTGATGTCAGATAAACGTAATTGTTTTTTCCACATGCGCAGTGCCTTAGTATATAAAAGCAGAGGTGTTCGCCTTATTATCTTTATGACCAGTCAACTGTATTTTCTTTCCTCTTGCTTTTATTGGTGAGATGAATCAAAGGCATGGCCACGATGAACGACGTGTCAGCCATTACAGCCCACCTTTGTAGTGTACCTCTAATAAAAAAAGCACATTGTAATGTTTACATCTAAAACTAGTCAAATTAACCAACCTTTGCATTTCTGAAAAGTACAAAATAAATAAATAAATAAATAAATAAAAATCTGAATATATTAGGTGATGCTAGCAGCTCATTAGCAACTGCCATATTTTTGGTGACCCCTGACCTTTTATGGAGTCAAGATTTTAATTTGATAGACATTTTGATTAATGACCAACAGCATGGTGTTACATACAAGTTTATCAGTTCGCCATCTTAACTAGCTTAATTTTTTTGATGCTACTTTTTTCCCCACTTTTTTATGACACCACCCTCTAGTGGTGCAATATGGTATATAACATTACAGGACACGGCAATCTACAACTACTGTTTTTGTTCAGTTATTTTGCCTGATTTGCTGAAGTATGGCACATATTTTAATAACCTCGGATATTCTAACAAACGTTTATGTTAACTTCATGCAGCTGTTCCTCAGACATGCAAATATTTGACACACAAGCATTGAAACAAGTAAAAATTGTGAAAGGCACGACAGATAACATTATTCCATTTACACCGTGACCTCAAAGCAAAGGAAAAACAAGGCAGTGACGGGAGCAGCAATACTGAGATGCAGCCACTGTTTGAGTGTTAGACACACTGTTAGTCACACTCAGTGTGACAGTGTTTAGAGTATGTTATTAGTGAATGGAGCAAACGGCAGAGTCGGGTTTATGGCAATCACAGACTGTAACCACCACGCATGCACCTGCCGCACCATCAGTATAAATGATCAGTAATTCTTTCTTTGCCCATATTTAGGTAGTGCTCTTCTAATAATGTGCAGCCAAAAACAAATCCTTCACACTGATATTTGCAACGTGACTGAAAATGAGACTGAAAAAATATTCACTTCTTTTCTTTTTCCTCTCTTTGTTTGATATAACTGGGTTGATATTTTATGTTCGTTGCCTCAAACAGCCTCAGAAATGAAACACCAGGATTTGGTGGCATTGGGTAAAGCCGGTGTTTCTTTCAAATTATTCAAAATACCTCGGACACAGACTTGTGCAAGAAAACTGTGCTGAGACTAGTAGCACTGAGACGTACGTGAGGGAGGATAATTACAGCTCTTTGAACAACTGGTAGGTCCCTTTTCTCGGACCATTACCTCCAAATACACCAGTTGGCCGGTGGCCTTTGGACTGTTTGTTATCCTCTGTGTGTTTGTGTATTGGTGTATCTTGGAGGTTTTGGAGTCTATAATATGGCTACATGGGATAAAAAAAAAATACCCTAAAAACAGAAAACAAAAACTACATCATTGCATTTAATACATAATAGCTTTTAATTTCTAATGTAAATGTAGTATAAATGAAAGATTACTTCTTCTACCAGCCAGCAATCATCAGTAGAGCTGACGTGCTCGTGTCTCGTGAACGTGTCTGTGCATTTTTAAACTTTTAAGTGTTTGTGCTGCTTCCGCTTTTACGTGCAAAGCGAAAGGTTCAAGTTCATTGGTTTCTTAAACGACAAATTACACCAACCTGTCGGGAAAAACAAGTTTATTATAGTTCAAACAACAAAATCTATTCACTGAGCCGTTTTCTTAACTGCTTATCTGATTTAGGGTCATGGGGGACTACAATATCAATACAGAAATGCAATACTAAGCGAACACGAAATGTACACAGCAACAATGTAAACAAATCCATAATCTAATGCAATCAAAATAAACACTGAGGTGGATATAATAAACCGCAAAGCTTCGAGGGATACTATCAACATTCTAAGTACTTCACAGAATCAGCTGCCTGTTCTTGACTTCTGATCGGGTTGAGAAACTTTTAAAAATTATTGCGTTGTCTCTTTGGACTTTATATGCTTGCAACTAAAAAATAGGAAACTTCTGAGAATTTAAAGGAGATATAAACCATACAGGCTTGCTTTTATTATCTTTTGAAGGTTACATATGCTGTCTAAGAATTCTTTTTCCATAGTCATTAAGTGAGCATTCAGTTTTGCTTATTTAAACTGTGTTGTGGTTTTATATTTGCAGCAGCCCAATCAGGACTGCTTTTGTTTTTTATATATATTTTGAATCTTGGCCTTTATGTATAGAGGCCAAATGTTTAAATATGTTTAAATGTTGTATTATTGCTGTTTTTAATTTACCTCAGACTATATCTCCACTCATGCTTATTTCTCTCCTTTTGCTATCGTCCCCCAGCTCTCACCTTCTCACCCTCTGTATCATCCTTGTACAGTCACCAAAAGGTAAATGCAACAGTGAAACAGAATCTACAGCATAGAAACTGGGGAAAAAAAACATTAGAAGACAATGTTATTTTTATGAGGGGTTCAGCTGAAATTTAGGTGTGCTTGGGCACCCCCCAAAAAGGGTCTAAGCTCACCAATGGCTAATGTTAATGTGTGCACAAGGGAGTTAATGTAGTTACATAAGTTTTACTGACCTCTTGAAATTGTATAGAGCAGGGACAAAGCTTCCTGGTTTGAAAAACTAAGTCAATGCACAAGTTTCTTAAACCTGCATTCTTCTAAAGCTACCAAAGTGTGTGTCAGTCACTCAGTTTGGCTCATACTGAATAAGAAAATTAAGTGTGTTTTGCAAATCTTGCTCATACTATATTCCAAAATGGAGCTTTATTGGTTTTATGAAACCACAAGTGGTTGACTAATGAGCAGTCATTAGCGAATGAGCAGTTTGACAGAAAGCGCCACCGAAACAAGAGGGCAATGGTGTCAATGCTCATCCCGAGACTTCAAAATAAATATCTGACAGCAAAGTGTTTAAATATTCCCAAGAAGAGACAGCTAAGTTAATTTTACTGATATTACATTTACACTGATAGTTATATAACTTTCTCAAAGAGCCACAAGTTTCTTAGTGCACCCTCTATCCAGCCAAGCTTCATGGTTCAGCAGTCATATGAGCGTAACAAAGTTATTGTTAGACAGTGGGAAGCAATCATGAAAGTGAACTTTTTCTCATCATCCTGCCCAACACCAAAGAGAATAGAATCAGAGGTCAATAATCCCATTTAATTGAAACAAAACATAATCCTCTTACCAAATGAAAGCTATTATTAGCTTATCAGTAAGTACTCTATCACCCCATTGAGAGCAAGACTGAGGATCATGCTTAGCCTGCATTAGTGTCAGATTTTGTCTTCAGTTTGAGCAGCCGAGGGTCTATTATGCCCATAATTTTCAGATCATTTTCCCTTCATTATCTTCTATTCGAAAAGAGAAAATTCAGAGCAGAATGAAGTCGAGCAAAAGCCAACTCAAACATCAACAGCACTGCTGGAATTAACTCATAAGGCTTTAAAACACTGATATGTCTGCATTGTTTAATGTGTACCCTCAGATGCAATTAGACTCCCTAACTTTAAAGAACCAAGAGTGAGTATCCTTGTAACAAAAACCTGCAATTGATGTTTCTCTCTAAAATGTAAAGAATTCTAATTCATAGCTTTTCTCAGTCTTAACAAAGTGGTTTGGAAATTGCTTTTGGTGGCGAGAAAGCAAGGACAACTTGGATCTTTAATTGGTTTATGAATAGATGCATGTCAGGGTCCCATACTTTACATGATACCTGGTTCATCTGCCTCAGTAGGAAATCTACCTCTTAGCAGGTTGATGTCCTTATTAAGATAAGATAAGATAAGATAAAACTTTATTCATCCCTCGGGTGGGTTCCTCTGGGAAATTTGTTTTCCAAAAAGCACAGCACCGACATAAGTTACAGAGTTAAGAATATTATATATATATATATATATATATATATACATATATATATACACACACACACACACACACACACACACACACACACACACATATATAAATACAAATACAAAGACATATATAGATAAAATATACAAAGGGGATAAATAGAATAAATAGGAATAAAAATACAAGTGAATTGCACATTCAAGTATGGAGTCTATTGCACCGCTGATTATTAACAAAAAGTATTGCACAAAAGGTGATTGCACAGTGAAGTGGAGAGGCACTACAGCTCAGTTGTTCCCCCCTCCTTTGTCCTCCTGTTTCCCCTCCCTCTCCCCTCCAGAGAGGAGTTAAACAGTTTGATGGCGTGAGGGACAAAGGAGTTTTTAAGTCTGTTGGTTCTTGTCTTTGGGAGAAGCAACCTGTCACTGAACAGACTCTTCTGGTTGTTTATGGCCGTGTGCAGAGGATGCCCAGCATTGTCCATAATGTCCAGCAGTTTCTTTAGTGTCCTTTTCTCTGCCACTGTCACCAGAGTGTCCAGCTTCATGCCGACCACAGAGCTAGCCTTCCTGATCAGTTTTTCCAGCCTGGATGAGTCCTTCTTTGCTGTGCTGCTCCCCCAGCACACCACAGCATAGAACAGTACTCCAGCAACCACCGACTGGTAAAACATCCTCAGGAGCTTCCTGCAGATGTTAAAAGACCTCAGCCTCCTGAGGAAGTACAGTCGGCTTTGGGCTTTTTTGTACAGGTGCTCTGTGTTGCATGACCAGTCCAGTTTATTGTCCACCCACAGCCCGAGGTACTTGTACTTGTTGACCACCTCCACCTCCTCCCCCTCTATCTGAACCGGCAGTGGACCTGCTCTGGACCTCCCAAAGTCCACAACCAGTTCCTTAGTCTTTGAGGTGTTGAGTTGCAGGTGGTTTGTGTGACTCCATTGTCCCTTTACATAGGAATTCATCATGTTTTCAATTAAGTGTCAGTATTTTTCACACAGCGGCTATTGACCTTTAGCTAAAAACAAACCCCTATCCCATTGAATTACTAGATTAATGTTGTTTATCAAGCTTCCTGCTCTTGCACAGGGCATAAGCAGCTAATAGATGAGGCAGGTTTAATGTTTTCATTCTGGATGTTTTTCTTTAATGTGTAGCCCCACAAAATATCATTAGCATGCGGTACCTAGCCCCAGAAGGACATTTTTAGTCACTGTTGAAGGTGATAAGCTAATTAGCCTGATGACAAATGCCAGATGCTAAATGAAAGAAAAGGACATCATGGTACAGTTTGTGGTTACAGCCCCATGGCATGACCTGACAATCATTGATTTTTATTCTCATTCTAGCTTAGCTAGCTCTATGAACAGCACCCGAGCAGATGGATTGCACAAGCAGCCAACCTGACAAGCATTTGGTTCACTAAATTCACAAATCAAATCAACCAATTTAAGCATAAACAACATATTTTAAATCACATAATGAACTGGTATGTGTAACAATACAATGTAATACAATACAATGTGTGTGTGTGCATACAATCACGCACACATAATATGCTCATAGAGGAATGTAGCCACAGTTACAAAGCTATCTGTAACTGATGACATTGTATGCAAAACAGGAGAAACATTTTCTCTACATGCAGAAGTAGATCAATGAATTCATCACTCACCAGGACAGCTGCGGCAACTGACTCTAAGAGCAGATAAACTCAACACATTTCCATTTGTTCTGCCATTTTTTTGAATAAGATCATGCTTTTAAACTAGCTGCACAAGCTGAAGAATGACTTTTTTTTGGGTTCCAAAGACACACATGGGGATTAATTCCCAAAGTATGACTCGAATAGGACCATATGCTCCAAAATCAGTGTCCTCCTCAGCCATCCTGCTGTGTTTGCACAAAGCTACCGGTTTGTTAACATGAGCTTACCTGTTGCTGCAAAAACTTACCGGCAATAAGGGTGTTCAAGTTTTTCATTATCAAATTTTATGATTTCATTTTATTTGGTTGTAAAAGTATGTTAGTAAAATTCAGCTGAGGGGACACAGCAACCTTTATGGACAGGCCTGGACCCCTGGGGCCCATCTTAATGCTGACACTGGCAAGCAACTCTGAGAGCCTTCTGTGGAGTAGCAAGAACTGCTTGCTTTACCTTGAGCTTCATCTAAAAACACAACACGTTCCATCTGTGGAGCTTTCCAGTTCTATGCATCCACTTTGGACATTTCATTTTAGCAATTAAGGTGCTTCTTGTTGAAGGACAGAACTGGGTACTATGCTTCAATTTAGACCAAACAAGGAAGTCCACCATTTTTATTTCTAAATCCATCATGCCCTCTTATTGTGCCCACACAGGGACATGTCTTTACTAATTTGTTCCAGTTCTTTATAATCAGGAGCACAAACGAGACTACTAGGGAATACTAGGGAGTGGATACTTTAGACTTCTCAAGACTTGCCTCAAAGCTGTACATACAATTAACCAGGAATGCTATTGTGAAAGTTATTGAGCTATTTTGTGACTTACAGATGAATGACTAATTCTGACAAATTCCAGTTGCTAATTAGAGTAAACATTAAGTAGTATGACATTATGAACAATTAAAAAACAAACAAAAAACCTGCATACCCTCTTTATGGGTACCAAGCACTTCAGCATAACCAAGTGTTACAATTTGGCCCTGATACAGCCACACCAAAAAGGAAATACTACTGACAGATTCATTTATTATCTTATTTTACTCTTTTGGTACTATGACCCCACATCGAATAATGTAAAAAAGGAAATACTGTTAATTCTAAGGTTTGATCAGGTCATGATAAAAAATGATGAAGTTCTTATCAGGTCTCAAAATCTGGTAAATAAAACCTCAGATAAACGACACATGACTTATTACACTTTGCCATTATTTATTTAACAAACACTGAGCCAAAATGCAGTAGCAGTGTGTGGGAAAACTAAGTACACCCAATGGTTTAATAACTCTGTTTTTCACATCGTTGTAGGAGATGTGCTTTCATTTAACATCGCTCCCTTAAGGTCCCACCATAGCAATCAGGTTGAGTGGACTGGACTTTGACTGGGCCATTGCAACACTGTGGTTCAGCCTTTTTCTAATTTTACTGTCAGGAACTTTTTTGCAGATTTTTGTACAGTCTGTCCTTGGGATGGATTTACTGGGCTGTCCAATCCTGGGAAGATCGACAGCTGCTGTTAACGTTTTCCACTCATAAAAAATTGTTTACACAATAGAACGATGACCACAGACTGTTTAGAAACGTTTCTTTCCTCATTGGCATGATGTTAACACATGATTATCAGTTAATCAGGTGCATTTGATTAGCAGCGCCTGGCTGAACCTTACCCTCTTCATAATGGTGCACTTAGATGTTCACACGCTGCTTTTACTTTTTGGCTCATTATTTTTCTAACTAAATAAATAAATAACAACACGGTGTAATATTTCATATTTTTTGTTTATGTGAGATTGCATTTACTGAAATTTTGAACCCACTAAGGACCAGATTATGTTTCATTATGTCCTCATACATAACACTTTCAAATTTACAAATGGTGGTGTCTCTTTTTACCATGACTGTATAAGCAGGCTACACCACATGCTTACCCCTGTTGATGAGCTCCCGATGGATATACTTGTTTTTCTTTACTGATTCTTCCAGCTTGCGTGGAACACAGAGAGTAACTGGATCCAATTTAATTTGTTAGCTGACTTCCTGTCTTATTCAAACCTATTTACAAACTATGCTCAGCATGATGGAGCTTCAACTGAAATAATTGCCAATAAGACACGTACAACTAATTTAGAAACAAGACAAGCTTAAATAAGGAAATTATAGATGGCAATGAGGAAGAGACAGAGCTTTAAATTAATTTCATTTATAATAGCATAGCTTACTGCATTCATCTCAGTGTTTGGGACAGTGTTTCATTAGATCAGTGTTTTCCCATTTTTACCTGGATGCACTTGGGGCCCAGTTTCATGCATAGGTGTCACTTCTATTATGATAACTTTCCTCATATTTTCAACTAATTATATCATGGAGGATGTCCTGTGGGAAAGTAGAAAATAGATTTCTTCCTAATGATTTCATAAAACATCTTTATCTTGAATCTGATTTGGGGGCTAATAAGCTAAAATTAGTCACAGGAAAGCAGCATACTATGCCTTGAATAAGATTAGACATTAATATTATTATTATTGTGTGACAATGAATGTCTCTGATATACAGATCTGGACCAGGGCATCAATGAGCTCCTGGATCTGCTAAGCTCTGAAATGCAACCTGGCAGCATCGGATGGTCAAAAACATGATGTTCCAGAGGTGTTCCACTGGATTTAGGTCAGGTGCGTGTGGGGGCCAGTCAATGGCGTCGATTCCTTCATCCTCTGGGAACTGCCTGCATACTCTCACCCAGGGGACCAGGCATTGCCATGCACCAGGAGAAACCCAGGATCCTGTAGAGGTCTGTGTGTCCCTCCATGGATATGCCTCCTCAGAACCAACCCCCCACCAAACCAGTCAAGCTGAACCATATTACAGGCAGCATAATGTTCTCCACAGCTTCTGCAGACCATTTCACATCTCTCACTCAGGCTTATCAGACTCCTGGGCAGTGAACACAGGGCCCTGTAGAGGACACTGGGCCCTCAGATTCAGAGTTCATATTGTAGCTTTGGCAGTGGCCATCCTTTTCCTCTGTGCACAAAGGAACAAATACTTGTCATGCTGTTGGGTTAAGGACCTTCTACGGCTCTGTCCAGCTCTCCTAGAGGAACAGTCTGTCTCTGGGAATCTCGTCCATGCACTTGAGACTGTGCTGAGAGACACAGCAAACCTTTAGACAATGGCATGTATTGATGTGTCACCTTGGAGCAGTTTGACATCCCGTGTCACCTCTGTAGGGTCACCGCATCGCCTCTCGTTAACAGCAGTGACACTGACCTTAGCCAAATGCAAAACCAGTGAAAAAAAGACCCAGAAAACATGAGGACAGAAAAATGACCTCCAGCTGTAAAACCGTTCCTGCTTTTTCCTGTTTTCTGACTTAACGCTTTCCTCTGATTAAAAAGAGTTTCTTTAATTTTTTTGAGCTGCATGCATGATATGGATTATCAGGCTAACAGGGTCAAAAAGACTTTGACACAGAAAAACAGCAACATAATTGGGGAATTAGACCACTGAGAGATTTAGAGTTATTAGTCAAAGTGGGACACTGAATCATGTTGCTAAACTATTTAATTTCATTTAAATTACCTAGTTATTACACAATTAGCCCACATTTTTAATTTAATGTTGCGCAACTCGTCAAAACATCACAATCAGTCTGAAATACCAACACTGTGTAAAAGAACTTAGACACATCATTGTTATTCACCTCAACATTAAACCGAATGTGAGAAATTCTGATGTGCTTTGTGAGTTCCTTATCAACTCATCGTTAACCAAATAAATATTGAAAAGATAGAAGCTGAGTGACTGCTATATTTAGGGTATGACCAGAATTAAATAAACACGCACGCACACAGATTGCTTCCTCATATGTATGACAAGGGCCATAACTGGTCATTAGTTTTGTGAGGATAGCAGGGCTGAGACATTCCACTCGATCTTGCTAAGATGGATGTGGAGGCCTCAGCTATTCCATTACACTCAGTAGTGCTGAGCCTGTTGGACTGTGCTTAGGAGGAAGTGCACATACTAATAACTCATATACGTCTCTGTACACAATCCTGGATGGAAAAGCACATCTTCTTACCTTAAAATATAATTACTTTGACATGTATTGGAAGATTGAAGTGTTTTCATGATAGTTTCGAAGATAGGAAATCAAGCCAACTGCAGCACTAAAATGTGCCCCGTATGTCAGCAGCAATTAACTCTCGGTGTCACTTTTACAGAGTCTCATTGTGGTCAGCGGTGCAATCAGACTGACTGACTGTATTGGCTGTTTTGTTTATAAATCTGACTTGCAGAATTGGTTTGGAGTTGCCACCTGGGAATGGAAATACTTTCAGGCAAGTGTAATGTGAGGTCCTAATTAGTTCCACAGAGGTTAAGATGCAATGCAGTTTGGAGAGCTGATGGCATGATTTCATAAGTGTGTCCAGCTCTGAATGCAAACGCCTATTTTTAGCATTAATAATTTGCCTTTTTACATTCGTAATTCATATTTGTTCCCCAGAACTGCTTAAAACATATATTCAATATTCAGGAACAACTGCTGTCTACAGTATTACACTAACCAGACGAGATAAAGGCAACTGACAACATCTGTCACATACTCTTCGAGGACTCTGCTCTGTTCTTTTGTAAAGTTTTAACTCACATTAAATAGATAAATTGAACTTTAATGGATGTGAATAAAAAGTGACCCTTCTCGGCTTGTAGATGGTCAATGGAGAAGAATATGCAGAGTTTACAGAGTGAAATGCACTGAGAATGGAAAAAATATCTCTACCTGCAGACGTCTCTCCCAATGTCTCAGCTTTGGGGCAAAGGTATATTACAGAACAGAAGTCATCAGAACATTAAATGGCCTTTATTGTCATTCCAGAAAACACACAGTATGCTCGTTCACTACTCTACAATTAAAATGTTACTATCAACTTATACTCAGAGGCAGCTGCTTTACCTCGACTTTGTGGGAATTACAGAGAAACTCTATTGAAGATAAATGAAGTTAATTTGAAAAAAAGGATTTAATGCTAAGAGACACCAAATGAGAGAGTAAATTACTTTACTTTGCTATAAGCACTTTCTCATTTCCAGACAGGACAGCACAAAATGCTAAACAACATTTAACAGTCAGAGTCCTGTATAAACGAAAACTAAATGAGGCTATAAATATATATGAAAAGTGAAGGGATAAGAATATCTCCACAGTCCCAGAAATTCTTCAGATTAATAATGATATCTTTCAAAAAGACTAAATGATGTCTGCCGGGCAGTGGAAAGTGATGCGACTGTAAATTTTATATTGCATTAGCTGCATTATGGATGACCTGCAACAGTTAAGCTGGGATGCATATAGCAGACAAGAGGAAGGGCAACAGGACTTAAATGAATAGCTCGTTAGCTGTAATAAATCTGTGACTAAATCTACACAGACCATCACATGAAGAATAGCACATTCACTTTAATGCATCAGCTTCAAGAGTGTCATATGTGGGAGCCTATGGGTATAAATGGCATCAGTAAAGCAAAGCATCTGTCTTGTCAGGCAGCACTGAATGCATCATGTTTATGTGGATCTCCCTTGGTCTTACTGCATGATGTAGCAGGTCAACAGAACAGAGAGTACAGTCAATAACACGCAGGGTAACTGTGGACAGCTGTAATCTCATAGCACACAGGATTATGTAGTTGCCCCCCCTGTGACAACCCTCTAGCTGATAATAGCCAACATGAACACTGTGTGCTGTCTCCAAGGAACCATTTAATTTACAAGCCATTGAAATGATTACACGCACAATTTTCTGCACATATTAAAGCAGAGCTGATGTTTTTCCTTCCCTTCAATTGCATTATCCTGTTTACAATCCCCTTGACAACTGAAAGTGTGATGCGGCTCTGTTAAACACATTTCATTCTCTATCCATTTCATGCTCCAACATAGATCATTCAGTGACACATCGGGGTGGGGGTGGGTGGCTGACAACTGGAGGTTTTTGGAGCGAGTTAATAAAATCAACTTAGTCAAAATGTCAGCTGCCCAGAAAAGCAAGAAGCTGTGATTTCGTTTGACTCTTTTCCCTTCAGTCTTTTCTTTGTCTGCCTTCTCTACACCTGTTGGACAACTTCTTACATTATTAACATCAGATTTGCTCATTCAAAGCACAAAACTGACCCGAGTAAACAAAACTCCACGTTATTGTTGAACTCCTTCGAAATCAGGTAACGTTAACATTCTGTGCAAGTTTGCTGTTTTCCAAGTCTCGCGGCATCCTCGTACTGCAGCTTGGAAATGGATCACTCTCGCACCCCCGTCGACTGGCAGCAGTAACAAATAAGATTGTTTGTGGCATATTGGCAGATGAGAAGAAAGCAAATGAAATGCTGCCCCTCAGAAGGACAGATGTGCTTCCTACCACTGCAAAGCTGCTTTGTTCTGTGCTGGCATTGCGGGGATACATCAGTAGTCAGCACATGTCTTGCCTCGGGTCTTTATCCCTGAAATAATGTGATAGACAGGGATTACGCAGCTGGAGTATGTATGAAAGGCAAACAATAGCACAGGGTGCACAACTCCTGAGAAAGAATGTCTAAAACAAGTGCTTTTGTCCTGACTTCTACCAACCAAGACCGTAAACAGAGTGACATTTTAGTTTTTCGAATCTGAAGCTCATGCACCACATCAATGACATAATTGCACAATTAAACATTAAAGATGAATCACCACAGCTGCTCAGATGCTCTCACTGAATTACCTGTAAATCTCTTCTCTGTCAAAGCGGTGGAAATTTAGCCAGGGCATGTCTCATCATCTCTATTTATCTTTTTGATTTAGAGCTCTTGGAAAAGAGACACAAGGTAGCTTTGCACCTTAAATCACATAACTTGTAGAAACGGAGGCACGAGCCAACACATTCTTACACTGTAATATTTCATTGGCTCCAGTAAGAAACCTTGGAAATTTTGCGTTTACTGTGTAATGTCATAGACAGGAAATACAGTATAAGACGGCCAGCTATGCGCAGGTACAATAACAGCTAGTTAAGAATAAGGAGAAAGCTTTTTACTGTGAGCTACAGAACCTTCTGTGCTGAGAAAAACATAAGGCCGGTACCCGGAAAAAGCAATCAAGAGGAAACCTAAGAACAAAGTACACGTGAAGTGATCCGTGAAAAGTGGAAGCTGGCTTTTTGTGTGTGATGACAGATTGTGCTCCCAGTGGTTTCACCTATGTTATCTGTGAATTAATGCGATTTGAAACTGTCACTCTTTAACTGCCTGCATTGTTTACTTTGTTTCATATTATTCATTTACACTGCATATGTTCCACAATGCATGTTGTTTGCCTTTAGGCTCTTCAGCTGCTGCAGGTTTTCCCTTGTTTTCTCCTGCACTCATTTTTCTCTTTTTTTCATAAAAAGTCACCAGGATACTACCTTTTCCCAAATGGTGATAACACCAATAATTCCATTTTAATAATTAATGACAAAGTGAAATGTAATCACTTGAGCTTGTTGTAACAGTGTAGCAGATATCAGCTTTTAGTGAGAGTCACAGGGATGCTTTTGTGTTTATGTGATCACCTTCCTGATCAAAGTAATATTTTCATATGTGAAAAACACCACCATGATAGGAAAAATGGGACAGCGTTAGCCATTAAAAGGAACGGTAAAACTAAAACAATCTTGTGACCTTCATGCACAGGGCTTTAACCCCAAAAAGCATACATTGTTCGTTTGGTGTTTGCAATTTCCTGCTCGGTTTCTCTGTGTTTGCTTTTTTTGACCTCTAGTTCAACACAGCCTTTGCATAATATCAGACAATCCTTTAGGAACAAGTTCTGACAACCAGGAAAAAGACAAAACAGAAGTGAAAAAGGACAGAGAAAACCCCAGTGTAGAAGCACTGGCATTGTTTTTTCTTGCTGAGAAACAGTTGTCTGCGTGCCAGGAAAAAAAGGGAGACCTGGAAGGCTTAGATAGAAATGAAATTGTAAATTCTGGTCTCTATTGAAACTTCTTCCAGTGCCTGCACATAGCAAACTGAAACTGGGAGTTGTTAAGAGACATTCTCAGGCAAATGTTACAGCAGGCTAATGTGATTTGTAAAGTTGTGGCATGATGGTTCAGGGGATGAACGGATTGTGATAAACTTGATAAACACGAAGCAACAACACCCTTAGAGGAAAACATAGATGGAAAATAGTTAATTTGTCTTGACCCACACATTCACGCTTTATTATTAGTATTAGCAATCCAATCAAGGAGCATTTCAACAAGCATTACAGCAGATTATCCAGAGACCTATACTGATTTCTCCATGGCAGCTAGCTGTACTTGACAAATTGTTTTTTATTTCTCAGAGTGTCTTGGGTTAAATTACCTATAATTGATGAGAATTTAGAGTTTGCGGTTGTGTTTTGGCATGTTTTAATTTACTCATTTACTATGTGAAAAGTGCAGTATTTTCTAGAATTGCACCCAGTATCAGCTCAAACTTACTGAATCAAATACCAGTATCCAAAGTACGATCTCTTACAGTTTATTAGACTAAACGCTAAAGTTAATGTTTAAGTAAATATTCAGTAACATGCAAGTAAGGAGATAAAGGAAGACATTTCAAGGCATCTCAAGGTGAAGTTTGACTGCATTCAAGTCAGGGCTTTGGTCACACAAGATAAGATGTGGTCTAGTTATTATAAACGTTGGGAAACTATTGTGTTACTGCAGCCAAAACATAACAAAACAACAATCCAAACAAAATAGATTCAAAACATTAAACAGCTCAATAAAATAAACATAGAAAAAAGTGAAGAGCTCAATAAATCAAAATCTGAACAAAATAGGAAAAGAAGCCCGATAAATAAACTCTTACTAAATGCGGGTGTTGTGGTTTGAAGCAGACAAAAAGACAAAGTGTTGTGCTGCCTATCCAGCAAGTGGTGCATAGAGTGGTTTGCATCCATTCATTATGCATTCAGCCACAGTCATTTGGATGACTTCTGCAGCAGCTGATGGAGGAATGATGGAGGAACTGGATTCAACCAGCAATAGCAATGACGGGACAAAAATTCCCTTGGCAGGTAAGATGGACAAATTCCCAGAGCTAGCAGTTCAAAATTCAGGCCACAGACACATTCTTTTAAAATAACATTACTGAGATTAAACCACTTACTGAAAAACTGTAAATTCAGTGTTAATTCTTACCACTCAGATTAATTTCCCTGTCTGCCAGGAAAAGTCACACTGTGGTTTGGGTAGTGTGAGTGTGGCTCCGTGAAATCAAACTACACTCATTATTCTCTCTGGTTCTTAAACTGCTCACCAGGCTCATCCATCTCACTGTCCAAGGACTTCACATTTCCCATGATGATTGTTGGAACAGATGGTTTATATTTCCTCCTCTTAGCCATTCCCGTGGTCTTCTTGCAGGTTCTCCAGGATTAAAAGCCTCGCTCCGGGGACTAGAACTGCTGGTGTGATCAGCTGGTGAGAATCTCTGTTTTCAGAGTATGCGAAAAAGCAGAGGGTAGACTTGCAACACTTGACAAGACTTGACAAAATAAAAAGCAGCCATTTCTCCACCACACCAAGAAAAGTCAACTTAATGTGATGATGAAGTCATTAATCTGTGTGATCAGGAGTTAGAGCAATTTGTCTAATAAACTGAAGGTTACTGGTTTAATTTCTGTATGCTATTGTGTCCTTGTGCAAAACACTGAGTTCATAGTTTGTGCTGATGCATATATTGGAGTGTAAATGTATGTGACTTCTGTTAGATAGAAAGCACTTGGGCACAGAAAAAGTCTTTGTATGAACAGTCGAATGAGGTTTCTAGTATAAACTGCTTTGAGTGTTCAAGTACAGTAGAAAAGCATTTTGTAAGAATCAGTCCATTTAAGATTTAAAATGAAAAAACAACAGGAGCTGCTGCCACTGAAAATAGTGCCAGGTGAAAAAGCAAAGGACTAAGCACTTAGTTTTCTCTACCATATTGCTTCATCACCATGCGTTTGAGCCTTTTTCATGTTGGAAGCTGAAACGTCTACCTTTAGCACTCTTAAACATATTTTCATCTTGGTGTACTGTACTGCCATTCAGCGTAACCCTGACCAGAGCACCACACAAACACACAAAATGATGCTGCCACCATCACACCTGAATATTGAGAATATTGTTAATACCAATACCAATACCAATTTTTGTCCAGACACAAGGTTCAGAATTAAGGCCAAAAAGTTTAATCACAGATTCATCAAACCAGAAAACGTCTCAGTGGACCAGATTAGAGATTAGGGCATTGATGGTAGTCCTTAAAGAGATTTCTCACATCTCAACCAAGGATTTCTTCAGGTCTCCCAAAGTTATCGTTTGTTACTTGGTCTTACCAAGGCCCTTCTCCCCCAAATACTTAGTTTGGCAAGAATACAAGCAGTAGCATAAACCCTGTCTATTCCAGATTTCTCCCATTTACAAATGATTTTGGACACATATGCACTGTCAATTGTTGGATAGGTGAGTAGTGTATCAATGAAAAATCTAATGAGCAACAAACAATGGCATAGAAGTAACTCAAAGAGAAAAAATTCTGAATATTTATGTCAATGTGATATTTGCTTTTTTTTAATGCAAAAGTAGGAATCCCAATTATAAGTTTATAATCTAATGAACAAGTTTAAAAATTATCCAGATTTTGTTAGATGGGAGTTGTTGATTACTTAAGCTCAGATCTCACTGATATTGCATGGCTGTCATTGGAACCTCAGTTCTCTCTCCAGTTACCCTCCCTTCTTGGTTTTATCTCCTGCTTGGTGAGATAACACAACAGGAATGTGACACAGGAGGTACTGCAGAGCTGCTTTACTTCCTTGTATGGCTTCATGTCTACAGTTTTCCAACTTATCTTCACTCTAAACCTGCTCAAATAACTAAAATGTGCTTTGACCTGGGACAACAAAAAAAAGGAATATCAAAACAAAATCAGTGACTGGTTCATAAGTTGAGTTCATCACAAGACTGAACACAGCTGCGGCACGTCCACACTTTCTACGATGACTGTCAGTACTGGAGGAACATACATGCATATGTCAGTCTGAACTGCTCATTCAGCTTACAGTTGTCATGGTGTGAGAGTCAGTGCTCATGCTCGACAGATCATCTTTTCCAAAATGCCTGTGATTGATTCAAAATGATGGGAGTAGGCAATTAATTTTTCCCAAGGGGCCACATCAGAACCAATAATTAATATTAATTTTATTTCTTTATAAAGTGCTACAGGTGGCGCTAAATGTTACAATTAGGCAATGAAAAAGTGAAAATACATGCCAACAGTTTACCACTATTTAATCAACAATCCCCTTTCAGCCTCAGCTTATCTAAGTTATCTAAGTTACCTCCCTAGAATTCTCTGCCTGAGTCCCTTTCATTCAGTGCACACTGCCAGGTCTTAATAACCTCCAACTCCTTCTTTACCCCAGATACAAAAAACGATTGTATGGGCTGTCAAAACTGCCCGCTTTGTTTTTCAACTCCCCATCATGGCTTACTAGTTTTTCTGAATTTATGGCTAGTCTTATGGTTGATCTTGACTAATCTGTCCCTGAATGTGTGAAGTCCTTGTTGCTTTTACAGCTTTAATAGCAAAGGTTCAGGTGTCTGTTGCCACTCTGCATCAGTCAAATTCTTGTACTTCTCTGCAACTTTAGTCTCCTAATGGTGATTCAAACTACTGTATGGTGGATATTTATGTTTGAATCCTACTTTACCATTGACCTCACCACTCAGGGACAACCAAAGGGCTGGATGTGGCCTAGAGGCCATACAATGTCCAGATCTGGTTCAGACACTGAGAGATTTAATTTTAGTCCCTTGAAGCACAATCATGTTGTACAAATGGAATTGCAGAGCTGTAACTTCTCACATTAAAAATAAATATGAAATAGAGTGCTAATCAAGACCTAATAACATCAGGAAGATAATGGAGAATGCCAGCAGTGTGACAAATTTTAGTATGTCATGTTGTGCTGGAGGCAATGGAGATGTGATTGTAAATGCTTTGGCCACCTGTTTCATTTAATCTCCAATGCTAATTTGATAAAGTGTTTATAAGATCTTGTGCATGTTTTATCTAAAATGCATGTTGTAACATAGTTAGAAAAGTTATTACATAAATTAAGTTCATTATCATTTGTTTTCTTTGTTAATGGATTGTGCTACTTCAAATGCACTCTACAATATAATGGCAATCACCTGGATAATGGTAATATTTGATTTTCCACTAGGAATATTCAGTTATTAACCAGTTTGTACTGGTCACAAGAGCACCAATAACTAAGTGCCAAGTCAATTAAGCACTTTAAAGCCTTTGCATGTCTTTTCTGAAAAATGCTGTATAAATGAAGTTCCCTTATTTTATTTTATTTTACTTTATTACAATTTAACCATCCCCTTAAAATGTAATTTTAGTTGTTTTAGACTGAGTAAAGAATATGTCTTTTCTTATTTTATGTTAAAAATGGACGTGTGTTTCACACAGACAGATCTGAAATTCATGTATTGCTAAATGCCTAGGTCTTATGCCTTTAGAAATGGTTTGATTCTGTTAGTTCAACAGCGTGCTAAAAACATTTGTCAGAAATTTTGGTCCATGGTGATATGATGCCACCACACAGTTGCTGCACATACATGATGTAAATCCCCTGCTCTACTAATCCCAAAGGTGCTTTATTGGACTGAGATCTGATGTCTGTGGAGATCAAGTTTGAGATTATTTGAGCTTTGTGATATGGTGTTTTATCCTCCTCGAAGTGGCCACCAAATCATGGGTACACTGTGGTCAGGGTTGAACATGGTCAACAACAATACCCAGGCTGTGTTCAGCTGGTACTAAGGGGCCCAATCGAAACTATTACACCACCACCATCCACCTAGACTGTTAATACAGTAGATGGATCAGTGCTGTTATTTAAGTCAAATTCTGACCCTATCATCTGAATGTTGCAGCAGAAATCAAGACTCAACAACATTTCCCAATCTTCTAATGTCCAACTTTAGTGAGTATGAATGAATTGTAGCCTATGTTTCCTGTTCTTAGCTGACAGGTGTGCCACCCACTGTGGTCCTCTGCTGCTGTAGCCTGTCTGCTTCAAGGTTTGAGATATTCTGCATTCGGAGATGCTATTCTGCATATCTTGTGAAAGTGGTCATTTGAGGTATTGTTGCCTTCCTTGCAGTGTGGACATTTTCCTCTGATATCTGGCATCAACAAGACATTTTCATTTCTCACTGGATATTTTCTCTTTTTTGGACAATTCTGTATAAACCTCAGTGTGGAAAAATCCCAGTAAATTAGCAGTCCATCTGGCACCAAGAATCAACCATACACATTCATAGTCACTTAGAAAATCTTTCTCCCTCTTTTTGATGATCAAACTTTAACAGGCTGTTTTTACCACGTCTGCATGCTGAAATGCACTGAGTTGCTTCCATGTGATTGGCTTTAGTGACAAGTTCATACCGTACATATCAGTATTATGTCTACAGATGCTTTCTGCCCACATGTCCAATCCCCGCATCAGTGAATATCACCAATCTAAACGCTAAAGGATTTCATGCCATCTAAAATTCAATTAATAGGCTCAGGGGGGAGTTTGTTTCAAAATAATAATTATTATAAGGAGACTTAAAGGTTTTTTTTTTAATTGTCCAAAAAATATATTTCACCTAATTAACCTCTCATCTGCCTCACTGGCAGATGAGAGGTTAATTCAGGCATTCAGCCTGTTTTGGCTGAAGTCTCTCAACATGGCAACAAGCAGCAGCTGGGAAATGCCACAAGACTTAAACAAAATTTAAGAGGATAATTATTGCCACAGCAGAAGATTTTTTTTTATTATGAAATTTTAAAATTTTAAAACCACAAAAACAGCAGACTATAAATATGGCTTAAATACACCAGAGGAAATTGATGTATATTGTCTACTGGTGTGTGAAATTTTTCTTTTCGCTTGCTTTTCTCCACTGAGGTCAAACAAAGTCAGCCTGAGCACAACAGAACTGGTACAGATGGTTATTAAATTTACCCAATGACACTTGAGCTCTGTGTAATGTTTGTTTTCAATTTCAAGTCATTACACAGCCTGCTGTTGAGGGACCAATTCACATCTCTCAAAGTTAAGAAAGCTATTAACAGCAATAACAACAAAAAAAAAAGTTGTCCACTTTCTCCTTTTCATTCACATTCTGGGCACTAACTGGAGAGAGTCTTATATCACAAAACTTGGCTGCAGATACTGCCTGCTGCCTCCGAACATGCAACAGCATGTCTAGAAGAAACGATAATATTGCTTTAATTGCCAAGAAATAATGTTAATCATGTCACTTAATTCTGTTATGGTCTGTTCTATAAATGGTCTTTTGTCCCCACTAAACAAGCAGTAAATGTGTGGTAATCAAATCTTCATGTGCCAATCTGAGATAGGTGGGGAGTTCCACAGCGGAGGGAATCAGACAGCAAATGCCCGGTCACCTTTGGGCACAAGCAGAGAAACAGGAATCATCAATAAAGCGCTCATGGGGCACATGGAAGCAGGAGCGTAATAATCACTTAAGGCCTCATTGAGAATCTCAGTGTGTTTGTCAACTTGCCCACCTCTTCTATCCAAGTGCTAAACCTCAGCCTCATTGCAATTGCAAACATGTCTAGTGGCAAATGAATGCTACTTATACAATCCCTGTTTAGAGTAAACGCATGTGGCAAAGGTAATTGAAGTTGATTCAAAGGGATCTGATTATGGAGCACGACTGCGTGATTGTGATTCAATATGAAATATCCTCTGATGTATTTATGCAAATCTCTTATTATTCTCTATTATTCTCAGTACAGTATTTTTTTGTGCAAACCTTGACACATCTCTAAACATGATGCAGGTTGTTGATGGAGCAAATTAATTTGATCATCTGCAAAAACCCACATAAGTCTGAATGTTAAGCAGGGCTGCTAAATATTTGCATATACAGTAGTGTTTACATACTGTGCGTCCTACTGTCATCTGCTAGTGTGTGTCTCTGTGCTGGAAGCACAGTTTGTGCCTTCCTCTTGAACTCGCAATAACAGATTGCGTTTTCTGTATAATGAACTTATTGTGTGTTTGTTTGGATCCAGCATCTGTCAGCCTGCGTTAAATCCTTTGAACATACCTTTGCTCGAATGGGACCAGATGCCATTCTCCTATTACCTAAACGAACTGTCATGTTTCCATCTGGTATAGGAAACAAAGGATGCATTTAGCATTTTATACCATATATAACTGTGACACTAAAGGTTTACCATTTAAATTTATGTTAAAAGCTGAGACAGCTGTTTTACACTCAAATTAAAAGAATAAGAAAAGTGAAAGAATTGGAACAGAGAAGAAGCAATAGTGTTTTCAAAATACGCACAAGAACACTGTTGCCCATGTGCAATCATGGGAAATGTGCTTATTTAAATAGAAATAGTCCTGCTAAGACAAACAATCACATGTCATTACTTCTCTAAAAGCTATAGCTTTCCAGTGTTTTATCTTTTTTAGCTTCTGTGCCACCTCCAGTTTATTATACTAAGGAATAGGTTCCTGTCATCAAGTCTCAAAGAAGCTATTCAATACTGTAAATAACTGTAATTTAATCTGTCAGTACTTTTTGTGTTAAATGATAAGCCTGAGTCTGCCATTGTTATTATAGACAAGTAAATGAAAGACTGAACAGGATTTTCGGCTTCCTCTCAAACAGTTCACAGTTTATAAGATAACAAAAACAAATTAGGCCTCAATGTTTTGCATTTGTTTTAATGAATTAGGAATTACCTTTTAGTGGTAAAATTAATTTTCATCTTATTCGAGAACACCCCAATGATGCTGGAAACATCAGCAAACCAAACCAAACCAAAACACAGTTAAAGACCAAACAAAAACAACAACAACAAAAAGCGTTGAACAATCTGCTGATTATACCAGATGCTGTCAAGACACAAAATTACTTCCTGGATAAAACCTTGTCTTTGTGCCTCTGAGTCTGTTGTCATTGCTGCTGGTGTTTCATCTTACTAGGTAATCGATTGCATTCAGGTCTTAATTTCCTATTTGACAATGAGATAGAAAACAATCAGGGGCCTGTTGCTGGTTGCTTTAAGTAAAACGTGATTATGTGACCAGAATTGAACAGATTTAAAGGAACACAAATCCACAGCAACACATGGCCTCATCTTGGCCAGGCTCACTCTACACAGTTGAAAGCTTGGGTGGGTCACACTACTACACTAATACTGTGCTCTTGACATATACCTAGGCCAAAAATTACTCTTTTGAAGGAAACTCAATTTTGCAGTCTTTGATCTTGTATTATTCATTCATTAATGGTTCGACTACATCATAATTATCACTGAGTCTTGCTTTCCACACTTTGCTATAGTAACAAGTAGACATGCATTCAACATGATTGGTTCATAGTTAGGTCCATAAATTTTGATCAGCGACACAATTTTTTAAATTTTGTACGGAAGTGGGTCAGGACCAGTGGGAAAAAATGTGGGCGTCGTTTTTTGCCCCAGAATTCTGAGAAAAAGTCAGAAATCTGGCTTTTTTTTTGTAATTTTGCCTTTGTACACCACCACAAAATCAAGATGTGATTGAAGTGCTTTTAGTGGTAATTCAAGGGGCTTAAAAAAAGTATTGCATAAACTGTTTCAGAATTACGGCTATTTTTTGGGTGAACTGACAATTTTAATTAAAAGGATTGTTTTTAAGACTTGGATGTAAATCATTTTAATTCAATTCAGTTCCTTCGATTCAATTTTATTTATATTGCGCCAAATAACAGCAACAGTTGCCTCAAGTAGCTGTAGTCAGTCAGTGAACCCATGGACAGCACCAAATGCTGTTTCCTATAATGAGATGAACTGCCAGGTCTTGACTGCAGCTAACTTCAGTTGCTGCTTGATTCAGTATTCAGTTTTATCTTCAGTTTTTAAAAACCTCTCTGTTTGGTGAGATCTGGTGACTGACTCGGGCATTTAAGAATATCTCATTTCTTTGCCTTGAAAAACTCTTTGGTTACTCTTGCAGTATGTTTTGGGCCATTCTTGATTTGCACTGGGAAGTACCATCCAATTAGTTTTGCAGGATTTCGCTGAACCTGAGCAGAGATAGTATAACTCTGTACAAGTCATAATTCATCCTGCTACTTCTGATGGCAGTCATATCATCACTAAACACTATGACAAGGTTCCACTACCAGCTGCACGTGTCAATACCATTCATAACCAGTGATTTTTTTCTTAATGCATTCTCAATCATCCAGGAAAGTAAATCTCCAAAGTTGATTCTGTTCATCTGGACGTAGCGTTTTGTGGGAGAAACGTTTCATCACTCATCCAAGTGACTTCTTCAGTCTCAGCTGACTGCAGGTTTCTCCAATCTTATAAACAGTACATTTGCATAATGACTGAAACCAGCCCACTGAGGAACAATGGGCTGGGAGGTCAGTTCCTCAATCTTATTGATGTTGATCAATGGTCATGAGAATTTGCATAATTAAGATTAAGGAGATTTTGTGACTTTAGCTGTCTTCTGTGGTCTTTCAGGCCTCTTACACTTGCCAGAGCATTCTTCTTTTTTTAAAACTATGTACCAGATTGTTAATTTGGCCACTGCTTAAGTTTTTCCGATCTTTCTGGTAGTTTTATTTATTTTTTTTCAGCCTAGTGCTGGACTCCTTCACTTACACTGACATCTCTTTGGAATTAATATTGGCAGGTCTAGTGAACAGCTACCAAAATCAGGTTCAACACTTCAAACGAACGTCAGACTTTATATCTGCTTAATTTTCATGAAATACTGAGAGGACACGTGTCATCTGGCCATGAATGCTTGTCAGGCAAATATCCAATTACTTTTGCACCTCTGAAATTGGAGGACTAAGTATAAAAATGGCTGTAATTTCTAATTAGAAATTTTTGATTATCCCCTTTTTCTACACTTCAAGCACATATTGTTGGATTTAAAAGTTGTGTTCCCTAGTTGGGCTGTTGATTGGCTCTTTGGGGGGTAGAGGCACCTTCCCATTATCCATAGATGGCTTTTTAGTGTTTAGGAAAGACTGAATCATTTTAACCAGAAACATATTTAACATTAATTGCTATCACATAATATCATGAGAGATATTTTGTTAAATGCACAATGACGATATCATTGACCAACACTGTTTGTTGTCTCCACTTAAAAACGAGCAGTGTGTAGTAATGAACTCTGAGTGTGCCTTCCTGAGATCTCCAAGTAGAGAATTCCACAGATGAGGGACTCAGTTAACAAATTCCTAAGTTTAGGGCCAAATAGAGAATCGTGAATCATAAAAAAAGGTTCTTATAGATGATCTGAAGTAGTAACCAGACTCACAGGGGGAGTTAAAAGATTGCTGATGTAGACAGGAGCACCATCATTTAAGGCTTTAAAAATCAAGCAGTAATATCGTAAAACCATTTCTAGCATTCCCAGATTCCCACTGAAGGACAGCGACAATTCGTGTATCTGGGCTGATTCTTTCAGTACATGTTACAAGGCTGACAGCAGTGTTTCAGACCAACTGCAGTCTTTGGATATTTCACCTGCTGATCTAAAAGTAAAGTGCTCCGAACTGGTTGATACTGCAAGAGATAAAAGCATGGATGATGCTTTTCTAAGTCATTAGTGAATATGTAAGACATGATCTTTCTTAACTGTCTATGGTGGGCAAAGTAGAGGGTCCACCACTTTAGCCACCTGAGCATCAACCGACAGTACCGAGTAAAAAATTACTACTAGATTCCCTCTTTCATAAGTAAACCAGACTGGAGGAGAGATCAGTAATGCTGGTATTTATTGCCTCAAACTTTGAGTAATTTGGCTGCAGGAAACATTTGGACATTCACTTTCAGGTTTCATAAAGTAATTTAAGTGATTCATTTGCCATCACGAGTCCTCTTTGGAAACTTCCAAGTAAATGTCAAGAATCCTCTTAAAGCAATACAAAACTGAGTTGTCATGGAGATGGTTAACTTCATCCCGTGAAGACAGCCACGAGAGGTCGTTGAAAGCTTTGGAAATATAATACAAGTGGGAATCATGTACATGGCTTTTCAGTCAAGCTGTTGCTTGGTCAACGAGGAAGGTTCTTCCTTGTTGTTCTTGGAAATGGCTCCATGTTCCCTCTTGTTATGAATCCTTTACGTCTGCTTACAGTTCTGCTTCATTCAAAGCAGTTTGTATTTTGAAAGGTTTTCACTATCTCGTAATGTGTGGACCACTGAGATCTACTGAGACTTAAACTGTAGGATTGAAACTTTAAAAAAATGTTTTAGCAAGCTTCAACTGTGGGTTGTATGTCAATAAATTCCAGTTCTCCACGTTCAAATTTCTATGTAGACTGTAACTGACAAGTCAAACATATACAATAATCCTGCCAAAGATATTGTTTACATTTGTGTTCTTAATTAGAACAAATGGGGAAAAGTGACTTCATCACAATATTTTTTAATGTTTGAAATAGAAATAAACAATCACATGGCAGTGGAACAATGGAAGATATACCGCAAGTCTCTAATTTTTTTGCAGTACCTGTAACACGAGTTAAAGATTTTAAAAGGTCAACACTCTTGCAGTATAAAAAACTGTCAAATCTAAACATTTTATCAGTACCAAACTCTTCCCACACCACACTGCCTAACCACGGCTAACTAAGCTCAATAAGACTCCTCCTTCAGCTTGACAGCTCCCTTCACCTCTGGTGTCCAACATCTGGTTTTGGGAACTACTACAGCTTCACCAATGCAGGTGTTGAGCATGGTCCACTTCGACTCAATGTCCTTAGCTTCCCTCAGAATGCAATCAAAGCTCTGCAAGAGGCGGGAATTGAATATTGTGGAGAGTGGGGCCTCTACCAGACGTTCCCAGCTCACCCTGACAATATGTTGGAACCAGGTCCGTCCCCCGGTGGTGACCTAACTCAACCCCAGTTGGTGATCAGTTGACAGCTCAGCCCTTTTCTTTACCCCAGTGTCCAAGACATGGACAAAAATCATTGCCTGTAACCTAGGGTGTTCTTGTGGCATGTGCACAACACCCTTATTGTCAAATATGGTGTTCTTTATAGTACAATAACAGAACACCACTAAGGGTCAACAGAAGGACAGAGCCACATTGCTTCTTCGAGTAACCTGCAACAATTCTGCAAAGAAGAGCGGAGCAAACTTCCTTCGCACCACTGTGAAAGACTCATTGCTTGTTATCACAAAAGCTTATTTACAGTTCTTGCTGCCAAGAGTGATGCAACCAGCTATTAGGTTCAAAGACCAATTACTGTTACACAAAGGGCCAGGTAAGTTTGGATTGCGTTTTTTCACCTTAATAAATGAAATCATCTTTTAAAAAAACTGCATTCTGCATTTAGCCTGGTTATCGCTGTCTAATTTTAAAATCTGTTTGATGATGCACAATGATGCATGTAACATGAAACATGTAAGTGTGAGAAATCTGCAAAAAATCTAAGAATTTAGGCAGGGGAAATTGCTTCTTCATCTACCTGAATCCCAAACCAAACAGGAATCATTTTCATTTGTTTCCAGCTGAATTAAAGGCTCCATCTAAAACCCTGTCATTCTACCAGCTTCATTTTGCTTTGGATCAAGAAACTCCATCACAAAAAGTAAGGAGTACAAAAAAGGATGAAGCACTTATGCCAAAGAAACTGTATTTACCGCAGTGAGTCTTATGTAATATACAGTGCAATGCTAATACAAATTGCAGGGTAAGAAAATAATGTTTATACCCATTTCAACAAATGTTGAATTTTCACCAGAAATGCACTAAATATGGATAATTTTTTGTTATCAATGATGAGTTTAAAGTGAGCTACAGCCAGAGGTGGAGAGGTTCATGCAGAGCACTGAGGATTAATGTGCCCCTGTACGCGAGCTGCCTTAGATTCAGACTGATCTGTAACCATGACATTAAGATTGGTTATCCTTAAGTGATTTGATGGGACCTCGGCAGTTAGAAAAGCCACTCAAAGGTCATTTTAAGTTAATATAATGTGAATTGGGACCAGAGAGGGACATCATAATATTTACTGCATATTTATGAGCCTTTAAATCTCTTTCACCTTGTGTTAGACAGTTGATAAATATCCTGTTCGACATTGCTGTCAAGGAACAGGCAAGTAAGGTGACTGTCATTCAGGTGAGGTGTCTGGATCTTTGCCAGACACAATGGGTATATGTGTGATCAATGAGATCACTACCTGCTTCACTTCTTCTTAAATCTAGGCTGAGATCAAAAGCCTCTCAGTGCTCTCCTGTTATTTGAAAGAGCAGTTGCTCTCATGCTAATTAACCCAATGACAAAATGCATCATTGTAAAGGAAAGAATAAGGATGCAGTGAGATAAGGCATGTGTGGCTTAATGCTCATTTCCCTCCATTCAGCCGGAGCCTAATGATGTCTGGCCATGTCTCTGCTTTGTCTGAGGAGTGAGACGGTTGACTCGGAAGAACCACGTGTCTGACTCCGGGCTAGCTCTGTTTTCAATCAAGGTCAGCTCCCAAATGTTTCCCTGCTAAGTCTCCCATGCATTTGCACATAAACACCACCATCTCTTCTTAAGTGTTTACACTCTCTCTTGCCTTGACCTCGGGTTTCTGCGAGCGCCGAGCTTATTGGGTTACACCGACCCTGGTTACTTTTCCTTCAACAAAAACAAATCAATTTAAAAAGCTACAGATGTGTTGTAAACTTTGAAAATTGAGAATGACAGAGGAATCACACAGGACAGTGCCCCTAACAGGATTTGGAAACTCATGAGGGAAATTTTGAAGATGGAAACGATAGATTCGCAAACAAGACTGAAACCTAGCTATCTGATGGGGGAAACAAAAATTGGGACTCATTTAAAACATTGCTAAAATGCCTTGATGGCAGACCCTTCCTTTCAGAATTCTTTGAGCTGTTAAGAAGTCGACGGTAACTCAAGCAACAACACATTCAACCTTGAAGCAGCTACACCAGCAGAAGAACACAGCCAGGTACTACTCCTGTCAGCTAAGCACAGGAAAAAGACAACAATTCACATCATGACAGCTGCTTAGGAAAACCTTGCCTGATCTGAAAATTCTCAATTTTTGCTGCAAAATACAGACGGTAGAGTCAGAATTTGGTGTAAACATGAAAACATTGATCCATCCTGCCTTTTATTAACAGTTCAGCCTTTTCTTGGCACACCTTGGTTGTACAAAAGTTATGGCGGCCACTTCTATCAGCATAGCGCACCCTGTTACAAAGCTGAATTTATCTCAAATTGGTTTCTTGAACATGACAATAAGATCACTGTAGCCTTGAACAGACCACCTTTGGGATGCGATGGAATGGGAAATCAACAAAATGGACAAATCTGCAACAACTGTGTGATGCCATGATGTCAACATGGACCAAAATCTCTGAGGAATGTTTTCAGCACCACATTGAATTTATGCCACAAAGCATTAAGGCAGTATATGATGTAAAATATAAAGTATTCCTGTGTCAAAATATTGAATGTTTCTACTAGTTTATTGCTCTTAAAATTATGTAGCAAAACATGCAATAATACAAACTATGGATTCGAGTCAAAACACAAACAGGTAGCAACAACAGAAATGGGACATTGACCAGAATATTGCAAAAGTCAAAACTGTAAAAAAAGACCAAAGATTTAGTTGTAAACATGAAATTACCAGTGCAACATAATCAGGGTACAAAGAAATGTTAAAAGGAATGTGCATGTCCTTCAAAGTTAGCCGATACAGAAGCCGTGGGATTTTCTTTAGATTTTTTCCCTCCTTTCCTTCGTCTCTTACGTTTTTCGCCGTCGCTTTCCCAAAACAGGCGATAAAGTGCCATTGTCTTCTGTCGAGTGGGATGTTCGCTTTTGGCCTGGGGTCCTCTCTACATCTCTGTGAATGAATATTTAGAGACAGCTAGTTAATGTCTTGTGAACAGAAGAGATTAGAACAAGCAGCCTGGAAGGCTGGAGCGTCAGCAGATGTTCTTATCGGTAATGTTTTGACAACGTAAAACTGAAACCAAAAGATTTGGTTATTTATTAATTGAGGAAAAATAATGTGCAAAAGTATTGAGCGTGACCCCCTTGTAAAACTATTCCACCATGTATGACGGTCTTGATTTTCCACTTTTTGTACTTAATTGCTTGACTTATTGGCAAAAACCATTTCCCGCCCGATGAGTCTGAAGAGCATCAGGCCCTCAGAAATATGCTTTGTCCATGCCATAATACACTTTGACAGATCCCCATTTGGTAAATAAAAACGAGACATCCACTCACATCTGTTTGTCGTCCCACAAAACACCTCATTTTATTTTAATTTCACCTACAAATTAAGTGCTACTCTGAGAAGTTAACAAACCTTTGCCTCTGTCTAACACATAATATTGGAGCCATGGGCTCTTAAATCCCTTCATTTTAATCAATACTGAATCTCATTAAAGTAGCTTCTAGGTTTGTTCTCTGAGGAAACACAGAATACATTTAAATGGGTGTGAGAAATCCTACAATTCAGCCACTTACAAGATTAAATTCTGTGATTTTCCAGTCAGACATGATTACTCGAGCCAAAGAAAACCTTCAACAGGAGTTATGATGCACATTGCAAATTAAAAATGGAAGATGAATGCCTATTTGCACTTGCATCTGACTAACCAAAAGTTCATACAGCCAATTAACACCAAAAGCCCCTTTAATATCACCAACTAATGCGGAGAAGACTCTACACGTTCTGATGAGAACAGGAGCGAGGACGCAAAGCCTTGTACTGCATTCGTACTGATTGTCACGCTGCTGAAAGAAAAAGGAAAAAAAAAACGACTATCTTCGGCAACAGACGGCTTGACAGCCCTCCAGCAAATTTATTACAGTGGGTTAAAAGGTTGCTCACACACAAGTTCAAAATAACTTTGAAAGGAAGAATGTTGAAAGGAAGAAGGCACGCCTCCGCTAACAAAAAGCTCTCACACTACTGCCCGATGACGATCGGGCAAAATTAAAGTCAAAATGTTCATTTGAGAACGTGGCAGAAAATTATTAATCAAACTATTATATTTATCATGCTTTGCAAAAGCACAAACTGCAACATACAGAAATGAGGTCAGCTGCACACGTGCAACTGAAAACAACTGCACATCCTTTAAGTCAACCTCGGTGAAACTGCACAATCGTTAACAAAATCAGTAGCGCTAATCTCGCTGCTGTGCTTTTCCTGCTATTCATATCAAAATGTTATGTGAAAGAGGTCAATTAAATCTGTCAGAGGAGGAAACTTTGTATAATTTTATCCTCCATATGATTACGTTTAGGGAAGTGGAGGAATAAGATTAGGAGTCAAATTCTCTCCTCCTTTCCTAAACAATAACAAGAACATGAGTTTTTGAGAGCCCTGGCATTTAATTCATAGTTTGAGCTTTACAGGGTTAAATAAGATGGGTAAATGAAATGCACCCTTCTTACTCTTAAAATATAATCATCTTGGAAGCAAACATTTAAAGGTTTACAGGAAAGCTATAGTGAGAAAAGAATAGAGGTGAATCTATACACTCACTCACTCACACTCCCATCTTTTATTCTGGGGGAAGTGACGCTGTTGTCTGCAGAAGACGTCAAGAGTAAATACTCAATACTTCTAAATAGGCAGTTTCCCTTTATGGATTACCTTTCGCCACGTCAATGTTTTGCTACCATGTGTCCCCATGTGGGCTCAACAGCTCAGCACGTAGCTTAAAGTTACATCCCCGTTAATGAATCATGCTTGACATTAACTGACAACGATGTGTAATCTCCTACACAACAAGTGTGCAGATAACATGGCTTAGAAACCAAAAGGGAGCCCTGATGCCACCAGTGTCTCATGTGGGGAATCACTTAAAGTTTTACCTATAGATATAACTCACCATTCATAGACAAGACAAGGCTTTTAATCATAACTGCATAAAGAGGAAAAAACAATATTCCCGCATTGGAAATAGGGTCACAAGGCCACATGGACATTGTAAAAGAGTAAGGAGGCATCTTCTAGGTGTTGTGGATTATCGGTAAGCACAGTAGAAAGCCGATCACTTTTCTACTGGTCCACACTTTGCTCAGTACTTTTCCAGAGTCTGACAAAAACTAGAGGATGGATATAAATCCTTGCTCAATGGAAGAACCTTTCCTGTCACTCTTGTTTCAAAAACACTCGACTTCAGTATTGAATAGTGCCTTATGATTACATTCAGTCAAATGTTATGTGAAACGAAAAGATTAGGAGTGAAAACTGGCAGGTTTGAGCCCAACTTCAGGGTCAAAAACACAGATAAAGAGGGGAGTCCAGACAAGGAACAAAAACAAAGCTGAGAATAAGCTTAGAAAATGTTTGTGCTATCACCTTTGTGACCGTAGAGCTGTTGAATGAATCTCTAATTTGTCCTACATTAAAACTGCATTTTCTAATTGTATTTTATTTATTTATTTATTTTACTTAAGCAGCAAAAACCCATGCATGGAGAGGAAGGAAAGATGCAAAACTCTGTGGTTGAAACACCACCACCACCCTGGAATGATTCAGTGTCCTAGTGCATGGTTTGCAAGTAAATGAGCTCCGACTCAAGTGTTGTTATTTATGTGAGTCTTTTGGGGGTTAAATGCTGCGTGTGGTGTTCTTTTCAGGTTGAATCTCACTTGACAGAGATGACAGAAACAGGCCCGAAAAAGTAAGTATGAGGGAAAAAGAAAAGAAAACCCAGAAGGCACACTTGCAGTCAGCCCACACGCGACAGCTACAGTGTGTTCAAACCGACCACCACCAGTACTCCTCAAAAATTAGATGTTTTTAATAGAAAGATTTTAGTTTCTGATTGTTTAATTTGATTAAAATCACTGTTCTATGGATGTTTAAAAAGTCAAAACAATAATGTTTGTGCACTGGAACACATTACGAACCCCCTCTTCCAAAAAAAGCACCTAACAACCATTTGCCAAAAATAAATAAATAAGAAATTTGCAGGAGTGACTCAATATTTCTGCCTTCATGTAAGTGAATTTTCTTAATCCAAAAAAAACCCCCCCCCCCCAAAAAAAAAAAGATTCAATCTTTTAAGACTTTAAAATCATGTGTACAGCACAGTAATTACAAAATCCTGAATTTGGTTCCCAAGAGTTTATGTGTCCTGGAAAAAGTGTTTACTGACAAATTGCTAAATGAATGAAGAAACATAAGGAACTTAGCATGGAGCTATTATTTCTGATAAATACTGATTCACAGTATAGATGATGACCTAAAGCTACCCAGAGATTCTTAAGACAGAAATGTAATTTTTTGTAATGTAATATTTTTTATAGCCCCATTAGCCTCAGTCCAAGCGAGCATGCTTTCTGCATGACACCCACAATCAAGCATCAACTAACAGTTCACTGCAGGAAAAGTCTGACAAAGCATCTCAAGGAAGGAAACTTCAGGCACTCACTGACAGCAAAGAATTTATATTCATGTAATAAAATTATTTGTCAATTACTCATGAGCCAGTGAAAGTGGAGCGAATGTAAAAATGCCTCTAAATCCTTTATGCGCAAGTTTGCCAAAACCTCTGGATTAGAGCTAAGTCTTCACTTCAGTTGCATCTTGATTGCATCATTTCTAATCCGTTGTGGTAGGGCAGAGCGGCCAAACTGAGTCAGATCAAAATACTTGGACCTGACTGTATGGTCTTGATTTACTTCAGGATATAACAGCTGACAGCACCATATTTTTTTTAATAAATTATAGTAAGTTCTACCTTTCAGTCTCCCTGCTATACTAGAACTGGCCAAAAAACAAACAAACAAAAAAAACCCAGCTAGTAGGGGCCTTCAGAGGTATCAAGCGGAACAAAAGTTGTGCCACTGAGTGTTACATGGAACTTGGCCTTCAATTTAGGGGTGGTACTGGGGCTCACTCCAAATACTGCTATAACGTGAGTGAAACAAGAGTCAATAGCAGAATAAGCCATTTTCCATTAGCACAACCCACAAACTCTACTGTATATATTTGTTTGTGTGTGTGCGCGCTTCTGCATGTACAACACGAACACAACAACATCAACAGTACACTATCATACAACATTACTTGTAATATAAAACAAAACAAAAAAGAAACAGATGGATGGCAGTAAAACAATATCAAATTTAGACAACAGCAATAACAAAGTAATAACTTACTTTCTGGCAGGTTCTGGACCAAAGATGTCAGAAATAGAACTGTAGGGGAGGAAACAAAGAAAGGGAAAGGGCAATAAATTAAAGAGCTTAACTGTGGCTACATGCACACTAACACAAGAAGCCATAGCAATAGTAAGAAGTGTCCACACAGCTAGTATTAAAATTACAAAACGTAACGTAGGTGAAGCTGATTTTTACACTTTACTTTTCACGTCTGATAAGATTCAATCTTGATGTGATTGAGAAACACTGACACAAACATTCAAAGAGTCTGTCCCGACAAACAAAATCCTGCAGCTTTTAAACTAAAACTAAATGAAAAACACTTAAACTGTTTACATTTGGAAAATTTCTAATGGAGTACTGTAAATGTTGAACATAAACACAGTAAAAACGTACCAGTGTGATATACCGTGATTCAGGATACTTGCTGTTTCAATAATAAACACATTTAATGATTTGCCTTGTATCTGTGTTAACTTGCCTGCAGGAGAAATGTGAGATTACACTAAAACCTCATATTTCAGATTCACTGTGTGTTTTACTGTACCTGCAATCACAGGCAAAGCCAGTTGATTGGCAAGATCAATAAAATGTGAAAAAGGCCCAGGATGTTACTTCATAACAAAAATTGACCCCAGGTTTTCGGCTTGATTTGAAACTAGAAGGTATTGCACAAAGCTGGGGCAAACACTTCATAAATCTGAATATAGATACAAAAAGAAATTCACTTTTTTTGGGCTGTTGTCAGTACATAAAATCTAAAAGTCTGCAATTATAATGTGCTGCTGTTCCTCTCGCACACACAACAGGCTGCTGTGCTGTATCGGTGGGGTGCATAAACTATAAACTGATCTAATTTCTGCCACATTCATGCTCTGTGGGCGCTGAAAATAAAGAACAATTCCATACCCCTGATAACAATATATTGTTAATTGAATGCATTGTGGATGTTTCGCTGCCTTTTTTCTCTCTCTCTCTGCCGTATTAACTGATTTGGACGTTCAACACCTCCGGCACAAAAAGCTTTTTGTTCACGCCATGATTTATTCTTCTACCGTTCTCGCTGTAAACCAACAATAAGCTATCGGTGTGCATCAGACTTCGCCGTGTATTTTAGTTTCTGTGTGACATTTTGAGTTTTGTGAGGCGCTGGACTTTGATTTCATTTGCATTTGCAAGTCACATCTTGTTGTGATTTTAAGAAGTAGAAACAGGGAGGAAGATCTGTGAAAAACATTATTCCACTCATGTGTTTAATGGCTTAGAAAAAGAAAATAAATTGTCCAAAGTGATTAGTTGCACCTTTTCAGTCTAGTAAGCCAAGTGTGAATATTAAGAACAGAATGTGACTGGTAGAGCTCAGGAAAAAACATTATCTTCCCCCTTTTAAAATAAAAAAACAAAACAAGACGCTCTAAAAACAAAATACGTCAGCTCATGTTAGCTCAGCAGTCACTAACGGTGACGTGATTGATTACCCTTAAAAAAATGATAAATTACTTGGGATGTGGACTAAAATACACAAATTTAAATGGATAAAAAACACAACTCTAGTAGAAACTACATTACATTTTACCATGAAATTTACACATTACACCCCTTAGAAATGTGGCACACCAACTCCCTGATAAGCAATTTTAACTTGAATAAAATGTGAAATGGTGTCAGAGCTGAGAAGTCATGAGTCAAAAAGGAGGAAATTAAAGTTTTATCAAAAGAAACTGCAAAAATATGCATTGAAAAGCACAATCTAACCTAAGACTGGGCTTCTCTCTCCCTGAGGGCGAATAGGTCTTACAGCAACTTTCTCTCTCCACTTATATTAAATATTCTGGGAGAGCTCCTTTGGTTTCCCCAAGCTGTTGATCCTTAAAGGCACGGATCATTCCTAACACCATTAAATACCTCACAACTCTTTTGGATAGTTATTGCTACTGTTCAAATCTCCTGTAAGCATGGGCCGGCCAATTAAAGTCAGGGTGGACTTAAAAGGAGAGGAACTAAAAGTGCTTGTTTCAGACGGTGGATGAACTCCAGGATAAGCTAAAAAAAACAAAAAACATGCAAAGGCACTCTGAGAAACCAACAATACAAATACTGAGCTGACAAAAGGTATTATGTAAGTGTGTAAACCCACAAAAAACCAAACCAAAAAAGTGCTTCTCAAGATGTGCTAGTGGTAGGCACTGCCATTTACCAGCAGGTCCCTGTGGGCAAGCTGGTGCGTGCGAAGCATCGAGCATATCTCAACATCACTGAACAACTTCCAGATGAGGTTTGGAGCTCAAAACAGTGGGGTGCTTTAAAAAAGAAAATGAAGTGGAAATTGGTCCAGAGCTGGTCCCATACTATCATTTACTGGCTACTTGGCCTGTGTTTATTGCACGCAACTTTTTATGGCTGGGCACAGAAACTAAAGTCAGCCTTGTGTGAAAGCCACACTTCATAAGCGGAGCCTTAAAGGTACGTCCCGCTTATATAAAAATATGACAACCATTTCATCTTTAACTCACAGCAAGAGTTTTGTTGCCTCAGCTGTCTGCGGTGTGCTAGGAATAGCCATTTTTCTAGTTAGCAGGTGATCTCTGAGGATAGAGACATGAGTGCTGCACTGGCTTCTTTCCCATTATCAGTGTACACCTAACTGTTGTAGGCCTTCAATATACATATTTAATCAAAGGCTGTACTTATTCATCTGTAGGTAATGTTATTTTACAGAAACTACACGTTATTTGTTGTCTGTTTATCTTGCATTTTTATCCTTTATTTTATTTCTCAAAGCTTCAGTCTACCTCTCATCATTAGTGATGTGTCCCACATAGAAGCACATGAATCTGGATTTGTATTGTTGGAAATCTCTCTCTCATTTTATGCGTCAAATGGACAAAAAAAGGCTGAAAGGGATTATGAATTTAAAGTAACGGCCTCAGTCGTGCCCAACTTTAAAAAGGCACTTTTGTCTGATTTAGGCGGCACACACAAGAGGCTATCAACATCCTTTATAACTGTGCGGCAAAGGACCTTGTCTCTTTCCCGAGTCTCATAGCACGGGGCTTAATTTAGTGACAGCCAGTTATCTTTCCTCTTTGCAATTATATTCAAAGCTATAATTGAATCCAGACTGAACACCTGCGTGACTCCACACCGATGCTTTTTGCCTACTTGATTGGAGGGAGGGGAATCTAATTACATGAAAAACAGCTAATTATCAGTTTTATAGAGAAGTTAGGAACTTGTCAGTAAATCTGGACTATCTGAATTCAAAAGTCACAAAAAGAAAATTGACTGTTAACCAGTGCGTTTTATGTTCTAATTAAACACTACAATCAGCTTAGAAGCCCTCAAAAGAATGTGTTATTTGACATATACAAAACAAATGCCTTTAGGATTTGTAAGAAAATAATCCAACAGATTTAATGTGAACGCAGTAAGAGCAACATGAAAAGAAATGCTGCAATGTTTCTGGAAATATGGTACTAATGACTTCTTTAAAAAAATAAAGAAAAAATCATGTCTTGTAGAACTTATTGGAGGAAGCGCGCTAGTTTTTCAAAAAGGAATTTGAAATGTAAAGACAATGAAGTGAAACTCCGTGGATGGGGTGTGTATACTGTCATCAATTCTATTTTTAGATCAGATTCTTTACTGATTTATTTATGTATTCCTGGAGCCGGTCTGATTCCCATCGCTGCTTCCTCTGTGTGTGTTGAAATCCAGGCTTCTCAGGCCTGTGGTTTGATAGCAGATCCACATGTAAGCAGATACGAGCCTCTCTTCATAACAGTTGAATATTTCCACTAAGAGGGTGAACATGATAGCAAAGCGAGATGACAGGATCCAGTCTGGAGTGCTCAGGCAGTGCTTTAAAAGAGAGAATCAGTATTTTATTTGCATTTGTTTCATTGCGGCTCAGTGCTCGGATCTACTTGTTTTGCTGCTCTCGGTTTCATCTTAGTTGTGTCTCCTCTGCCCAGCGGAGCAGACCCATGAGCAGAGGAGACACACACGGAAACATAAAGCAGAGAAGAGAAGAAAAACATCTTTATAGAGTCTTGTCACAAGCGGGGGCTCAACGTTAGCTGTCATGTGTGTTAACTGATGCTTCTGGATTATTTGCTGGCACTTGTGTGCACGCGCTGTCTGGTTATAAATGAAACACTAAGAGACTGAGGTGTGTCTGATGCACCTGTTTATTTTGGGTTGAGATGCTGGTGTCCAGTGCAGCACTCAGTGGTTCTAAATATTGTTTGTATTTTTTGTTTTGTTTTACCTGCTGACGGACACGTCGCTATAGGTGGGGCTGGATGGCACCTCGATTACTCCTCCTGATTCCTCGTCTTCAGCTTCATGTTCAACCTTCACTTCTGTGCAGCTTTTTATTTGTGCACCTTGATCTGAAAGAGGCAAACAGTAACTGCTGTACAACGTCATGCTACAGATCCAGGAGGAAAGTTTCTATGCAAAATGAATCTCTTTCCCTCCTCACCGATGTGATAAGTAATGTGTAAACAGAGTGGCATGACATATGCTAAATGTGGAATTAACATTTCTGGATTGCAACACCAATTTTGAGAGAGCATTTGAATGAACAAACACCAGGCATCATTTCTTTGTTGATAAAAAACTGAGCATTCGGTGGTGGAAAAGTGCTTGTGATTTTCTACTCAGTTGGAAAAACTACTTTCTTACAAAAAGATGGGACTTTTCTTTTCTTTAAAGGCAGTTGTGTGGAAAAAAACATTTTTCACAGGGCTGCAGGGTCTGTGAAAAAACTAAGTGCACAGCCACATTTTGCAGGAATATCTTGAAGTAATTATTTTTTGCATCAGACAAACACTGATGCACAGACTCTTTACAACATTGCTTCAATTCACTGAAATGTGCAGGTATTTGTTCAAGCACAGCTCTTTTCCAAGGCAACAATCTGATTATTTCTTTTTCATCCATTGGATTGTAGATTTGCTGATGTGCTTGGGATCATTGTCCTGCTGCTTGTCCCAATTTCAGCCACGTTTTAACTGTCAGACAGCTGGCCTTAAATTTGAGAGGAGTTCATGGTCGTTGCAGTGACTGCGAGGTGCTCATGTGGCTGCAAAAGAAGCCCAAATCATCATCCCTCCACCACCATGCTTGACAGTTTATATGAGTTGCTTGTGTTGATATGTTGTATTTGCTTTTTTCCCCAAACGTGACACTGTTCTAGAAATCTCGAGGTTTGTTCAGACGTTTGCAAAGCTAAGCCAGGCTGCCATGATCATTTTAAAAAGAAGAGGCTTCCACCTGACAGCCATGCTTGTTCAGTCTTTTTCTAATTTAAACATGCTAACTGAGGCCTCTGAACTCTAACATGTGGGGCTTTGATTTTTTGCATTTTCTCTCAACATCATGTCTTCACACCGACGAATGCTCCAGACTAACAAACTACCAAAACGTCTGCTATTATAAAAGGTGCTCACACTTGCAGACGATCAATTTACCAAGTGAATTTGATTAGCAGCGCCTGGCTGCTACTTAATCTCTTAACTCCTGTAAAAACAGCAAAGGTGTTCTTAGTCTTCACAGGGCTGCATAGGATCCCCTGAAAGCTTTCCTTTTCACGCAAGTGTACAAGATAGCAGGTAACCACAGACATCAAGTGACTTTTTTTTTTTTTTAAAGGGCGTCAGAGAAGTGCACAGAAGTGTCCTTTGGCTAGAAAATATTATGTCTGAATGTCAAAGTACCTGCAGAGTGCGTTTTTTGTACGTCCTTGTTCACCTCGCTGACTTCCTGTTTAACACGAGGTTGTCTGGTGGTCTCCATGCGGCCGCGGACCTGCGCTATTAGCCGGGAAAAGTCACTGCTGTGCTGCTTCCCTGTGGGCAAAATAGCATATCGCTATAGAGTCAAACACATCAAGAGGATAGAATGATTATGACGTTATGTGACAGTCACTGTTTTCTAATAGCGGTTCGAGAGTCTAACCTTGAATTCAATGTTTAGATTAAATGCAGTCATAAATTAAAGTTATTCTAATGAAATGGTTGCTAATTAAAATGACTGTAACGCACAGTTGACCACTTGGAGCTGCAGTTTAAACTCACGTCTCAGAAAGTTACTGCAGAACATTTTTTTAACCTGCTGTTGTTTTACCAAATGGGAATGTTTTCTGAATAACTAGCTACCAACTGTATTAACACTAAAAGAAATTGGTGTCACAGAAAGAAAAGGCTGCGAGCTCCCGGCGGATACGGTGTGTGCATGTGTATACGCCGCTTTCACCTTCTTGCCTGCTCAGGCACCACTGCCCATGCTGGCAGAGTGAGTCATCCACATCCTCCTCTGATAAATCAGGAGGTTATCACAGCAGCGCAGCTATTTATAGAGCACACCTCCTGTGAGTCACATCCATTTTTTAAACACTTTTAAAGTTAGCTCTTAAGAGTTATTTCCAACAAGCTTTTCATCTAGTTCAACTATGTCAACATGACTTGAGAACAATGTCCTGTGATTTTGGTGAACTGGCCTCTGCCCCGAGGATAAAAACACTGAGCTCATCTAGATTTTCTTGCTTCTGTGTATCCGAGTGATTACCTCCGAGGTCACATGGGGGGGAAAAAGTCTCAGACATACAAATCAACAGACAAGTGGCCCTATAAATTATAATAAAATACTGGAGATTATTTACACAGACAAAAACCTATGTCACCACGTGCTGCAAAAAATAACTCAGACAACTGTTGTCCATGTTTCTGCTTCTTTTTTAACTTGTTGATGAAGGTATGTGAGGCTAGCTTATAGACTAAATAAAGTAACACTTGTGTTATGGCTGGGCGACACACTTCATATGCAAAATTGCAATCCTCTTTCTGAGAAACAAAAGCATGTTATATTAGAGATACTGAATATCAGTAACCTATGCCGGTTTTCACAGGGACAGTCGACCTATCCACAGTATTACCAAGCAACAATTACTCAACCTGACAAAAATGTCATACAGTCTCCAAGATGGACGGCCTCTCAGTAAGTCCTCTTACAGTGGATTTTCCAACTGAACTAGTGACCTATAAGAATTGATCACCGAGAAGCCTGATGGAGGCTTTGAAAACTGTCATAACAGGCTGTCAATAACATCTATCCAGCTAATTTTAAACTTTTATTTCTTTTGTAGCCAAAAAATATATAATATGTACTCTAATTCTGAATACCCAATTTTCTTCGGGGTCAACCTTCAGGATCAATAAAGTTTTATTGAATTGAATACGTCTCTATTCCTTCATTAAAAAAAAAAAAAACAACTCTGTATAGAGTTAATAGAGAAGCTCTCCTAAATTCTTTCAAGCGTTCTCATTGTACCTGACAGAAATCAGTGATGAGCTCAAATTTGAGATTTTTGGTTCAAACTGACATTAATATACAACAATGATTGTCTACAGCCATCTACCCACCCATTTACAATTTTCCTAGAAAAATATAAAGAAATGAGAGGTGGCTTAAGACTTTCACAATACTGTTTGTGTGTTGTATTTCATGTGAGCCATACATTTCAGTCTTTCTTTCCAAAGACAGCAGCATCCAAAAATGAACACCATTCAGTTACTGGCCAAAATAAACAGAGTCAACAGGACTCTGGCTTTTTGTTTTCCATCACCAAAGTTTATTGTCACTACATGTGTTGTTCTTCACAAGTGTTGATTTAAACGAATCATTGCCTAGGACTGCGTTGCTGTATGCATGTAAAACATGCAACGCTTCAGCACATAAAAGTGTCAGGAGGAAAAAAGAAAAACTTACTGTAATTTGAATGCATTACTTCGATCTCTTTCTCAGACTGATTCTTTGAGAAAACCATCACCTGGAAAAAGATTAATTGGAGAGACATTTGTTTATATTGACAATGAATCAAGAAAAACAAATATTGAAATTTTGCAATATTTGTAAAGAAACTGAGCTAACCTGTCTTTTTTTAAGCCAGCACCCGTGCAACAAAAGTACTGCTTTTATTATTACAAATAACTCATTTTCATAAGACTGCGAAATTTTTAAATTGTAAGAACTTGTCATAATTATTGTTTCTCAAAAAAACAACAACATTAAAATACAGTAAAATAAACCTTACCGATGATATATAAACGCTACTGAAGATGCTGCAACGTACATTTCAGAAAAAACAAAAACAAAATTTAAGCTCTCATTAAGCAGTTAATACATACTGGCTTGGCCTTCCCCCGCAACTGATTTCTCATCTTCTCATTGGCCTCGACCTCTTTGGCAATTTCCTCATCTGTTGACAGACGAAAGATGAATCTTTATTTGGCTTGAGGTGACAAATATTGTCCCTTATATGAAATGTACCATTTGACCCATGAGGTGGCAAAACAAAACTGAGGTTTTCAAGAAAAGTAAAAAAAATCAAGACAAAAACCAAACTAGTGAGGTCAAATATCAGATACTTCATTCTATGTTTAAGTCTCATGGGGAAAAAATGTTAAAGCTTTGTACCACAGCAAAGGCATTTCACGATAGAGTTACAAAAAACCCCCCAAACAAACAACAAAAAAAACTGCCTGTTCCCAAACAAGCGGAGTGTTTGTTAAAGTGAATGCAGAACGGTTCAGTCTGATTTTGCTGAATTAACATTCAGTCTGGGAACAGCAGAGACCATCTGCTGGACTTTGAAAAGGAATGTTGTCCCGTTCTCGTCTTATACACGATTCCAGCTGCTCAACAGTCCCGGGTCTTTGTCGTATTTCTTGTTTCACGATTTGTTAAATGTTTCAGCTGGTGAAAGTTCAGGACTGTGAAATATGCAAAAGCTTCACTGAAATAAATGTCGTCTGGATGGGAGAATGCTTGTTTAAAAGTCCGGATGCACTGGATGGTCCCTCTTCTCTTTTGTCCAGAGCAGCGGTCCCCAACCTTTTTTGCGCCACGGACCGGTTTATGCCCGACAATATTTTCACAGACCGGCCTTTAAGGTGTCGCGGATAAATACAACAAAATAAAACTAGTAACGGTACCGAAAAAAAGAAGATTTATTCATAACACACGTGAAAAGACCCAGGAAAACCGAGTTAACGATAAAAACGATAACAAAATAACCCTGAAAACCATACATTTCACACCTGAGCCTCAACTATCGCGGCCCGGTACCAAACGACTCACGGACCAGTACCGGTCCGAGGCCCGGGGGTTGGGGACCGCTGGTCCAGAGGACCCTGTGTGGAATTTCAAATTCCCAATAGTATGAGGATAGAACGGTTTTCCACTTTTGCTCCGTCTATTTTAAATGGCCAAGAAGCGAAAGCTGTGGATAGCTCTGGATCATGTTCACTCTTTTGTACGCTCTTTTTGATACCCAATCATGTTACCATCTGTTTCCATTTAACCTCATTAGTTATAAAATGTTGATTTGTTGTTTGTTTTTCTTTAACGTTGGGGTATACTTTTCCAGCCTTTTGGTGCCTCCATACCAACTTTTGAGACATGTTACTGGCATAACATTCAAAATGAACTAATATTTTTTTTGAAATGTTAAAGATTTTGCAGTTTAAGCATTTAATGTTTCCTAGATTGTGAATAATATATGGGTTTATGAGATTTTACAAAACATTGCATTCGTTTTTATTCACATTTTACAAAAAAATCTCAATTTTGGGGGATTCTACTGTGTTTCTAAATATTTGAGTGTCATTTTCTGGCTAGAGCATTTAAGTCCATGCAAGCCTCTGTCTGGTATAATGAAGAGTGCAGGCACAGGTTCAGGGGCTGCCACACTCCCTCCTCTCATTTGTTGTATAACTAATAAGGGCAACAAGTACACAACTGAGAGCTATTATATGACTGTTCCCCTGTTTTGTAAACAACACTGCATCTGGCCCCCTTTATGATGTGTGATTTTTCATTCCACATTCAAGTGTGGCTATTTGAATAGACTACAAACACTTCTGATTTTCAAGTTGAGGTTTGACAATATCCTATACAGTCCACTTCTTTTGTTGTGTAACAAAACACTGTGATATCACAGTAGTTTAGAGTTCTTGTTTTGTTTTTTCATTTTAATAAAAAACAGACCAAATCCTCTCACCTGATTTCGGGTTTAGAGAGTCACACTGGGCATTGTATAAGTAGACAAAATCTTGGTGTCTTTTGATCAGCTGGTCTCGAGATCCCTGCAATGAAAGATGGCATTCCTTCAGCCTCCTCTTGAGCTCCTGCACTGAAAGCAGGTTGTACACCAACTTCGGCATTGGACGCCTCTTCTGGCTAAGAGAGCGGAAACAAACAGATTCACTGTATATTTTCAGTAACCAACAGATATGACATTTTAATGCTTGAGGTGCATCTCTGTGCTAAGCTACAAAAAAAATCTACAACTATAGAAATAAATGCTCTTGAACACAAGTAGAATTTTTATTGTCATAACAGAAAAGGTTCCAAATTAGGTATAAAATTTATATCTTTACACTTTTACTTTTAAGAAAAGCAAGTGCTTGCAGACCTGTTCCCCACTTTGAAGCAACCATTTCAGAGCCAATGAGCTCACAGGGTCGCATTAATTTTGGTCGTGCCAAGTCTCCAACCACTGGTTCCCCTAATGTGATTGTAGCTTTAGTTATTCACAAGTTAAGCCCTGTGACATCAAACTACAACAAGACAGATTTTCATAAGAGTTCAAGAAACTCATGACTGTTGCTACTCTCCCTAAGAATGGGAGCGAGCCCAGGGGTTACAATGAAACACTAGATCTATATTTGTGATCTTTGTTCATGTTTCTGTTACAACAAAAAATAAAAAATGAATAACAATGGGGTTCAAGAAGAATACAACAAAGGAAACTCTCTCAAAAAAATACAAAAAAACCAAAAAAACAAGCACATCTCATGTTAAAAAGACAGCTTGGATGTTTCACAATACATCACTGAAAAATCTTTTAAACCTCTCTAAAGGCACAAAAGTTCCCCAGCATGCTTGGAGGTAAACAAGAAACTGCACAATAGCCACAAACTCTCATATCAGCCTTAAAGCATTGGAACAAGTATTACAGTTTAAGGCTACTTGGCTACCTCAGCCTAGATGTTTGCAACCTTTGAACGAACAATAGATGCAAAATTGTATCAAATTGTAGAGGAAAACAGCAGGGCAGGAGTCCATGACCTAAAGCTCAGCAGATGTTCAGTAATGGAACAAGACAACAAGCAAAAGCACATAAATCAGCAACGGACTGGCTGAATAATAATAATGATAAGAGATCATTCGTGTATGGAAATCCTGACCATAACTTAGTCGAGATGCTGTTCATCAATATAAAAACTGATAAGCTGAAACCGTTTTTCAGGAGAAGAGATAAGATACCACAAGAAACATTTGACAGAAGTTGTTGCGTATAAAGGAAACATTATTTTGGAGTTATGAAATTCAAGAGTGCATAGACTCTTTTTGTTGCCTGGACTGTGAGTAATTGTGAATTGTGAAATCAATACAGACATGACCTGTTCACGAGAGTTATTCATTTAAGTCATATTGTGTCTGGCTATAATCGGCTTATCCAGACCAACCCTACAATATTTTTCCCAACATTTCTGTTTTTGGTAATTGTACGGCATTTTGTATCAAACTGTATTAAATGTTATTAATAAAGCAGGAAAAAACTGCTGGGAGGACATAAGGTCATCGGTTGACTGAAACCCAACTGTTTTGTTTAGTTTTCTTTATCTTCAACTTTTATTTATTCTTCTTTTTTTTTTTTTTACTGCATCCATGCACAAGAAAACTTTAATCTCATTATAGAAAAGACATTTAGCCACAAGCTAATTTCCATCTGCTGTCCCTAGGCAGGTATACACAAGATTAAATAAAAATGCCACGTAAACATAACTCCACATGGTACCTGTTAATGTGAAGCATAAGGGGTATTTTTAGTTTAAAACAAAATCACAAGTAATTAAAAAAACAAAACATCTCAACATGTTAGGCTACACATACACATGTTAATGACAGTTGAAATAATGCTATGTTTAACAGTTTAAAAATAATTTTACAGCTAATCTGATTCGTATCTGTCTTTTAGTCTGTCTGATCCACAAGAGGGCTGCTGATGAGTTTGGAGATAACGGCAGTGGCTACCATTTCTAATGGCTGTTTGTTGTCTTTGCTATCTTGGATGTCCGAGACCTCCCACATCTTAGGTTGTCACACTGGTGTTCGTTCACCTTCGGAAATTACTGATCTTGTGTGACCTCTCTTTGCTACAATTTCCTTAACTTTAGGAGACTTCTGACTCTTCCTACGTACGACCCTTTTATTTATATCCTACCTCCCAAAGGAGCATTAAAGCTTGACAAGACATCAGAACAGTCTTCACTTAAGTGATCAGTAAAGTGGATACTTTACCTTCTCAAGCTTTCCTTCTTGTCGCCACTGGTAAGACACGTGTCCAGATGTTTGTTGATAAAATGCTGGGAAACACTTACAGAACACACGGGGCACTCCACTGCAAAAAAGACACACAAAATAATGTTGATAGTTTTCCATGCAATTTAGTGCATGCATCCAACCAGCTGCAGTTATGCAATTCATTGATAATTCAAATTAAGCACATGAAGAACTGAACCGAAATGACATATCTGTATGTTTTGTTATCAATATGTTATATTCACTGGAGGTGAATTTTAATTGTGACTCAGTTAAACTAATAGTGACAGCAAAAGGTCATGAAAAACACTGACGGTAAACTGTACTCTATGCTGTCTTTTTTGTAGATGGTACAAAGTTGGTATGAAGATGGAATTCAGTCAATGTATCTCAGCATCATCAGCTAAAACTCATATGAATCTCAGCTACACTGTAACCTAACTCTGACCATGAAACCACAGCCACTGTGCAGCAGTCACACACTGTTCTGTACTTTAGATCCATCACAGTACAGCAAACTAACCTGTTTATCCTGCACTAACCTGCAGAGGATTGCCATGCAGCCTTTAAATAACACAGGTAGTCTGCCTCAGTTTGAGTTGCAGCACGTTTCATAATATCAAAAAACATAACGTCACATGCACAGACCTAATATCGGGTTTAAAAACATGTAGGGCTACATAGATGCTGAAGTACCGCAACCACAACTTATGGACACCTGCAGTCGTTCAGGTGTCAAAAATGTAAAAAATAAAAAAGCCCCCCAAAAATCCACCCAATCTCCCAAACAAACATAAAAAACCCCACCATCCCGCTTTTAACCCCTTACTTTGGCACATGTCGTCTCTTCTTATGTTTAATAACAGTGTTTCTGTTTAGGCTCAAGGTGGTTTGATGTTTGAAGGCTTGCAGTGACATGAAATATTAACTCCCCTCAAATGTGTTACAGCAAAAGTAACAAGCCTGTTTTGAAAATAAGGAGTACAGAGTATGGATATTTGTTTACAAATGTAGGGAGTAAAAGTTTAAAAAAAATGGAGTCAGGGGAAAAAATCTACTCAAGCTACTCAAGTACTTAAGTACAGTAAGGAAGTATTTGTACTTAGTTACTTCCCACCTCTGAAATAGGATGACAAAAATGAAAAAAGAATGAAAAAAAAGTGTTTGCCTACTGACTGCAGGTTTTTTCACATTTGGTTATAAATTACAAGTAGTTGCAGTGACCAGTTGCCCAGTTTGAATCTACAACACCAACAACTTCTTGCAGTCCTTCTGGGTGCAAGGTGATTGTTCTCATTTATAAACACAGAGTGCAGTCAAACACTCTGCAATCAGTCTGAGTCAGACAGTGCTGAAGAGCACAGCTTCTTCCAAGACAGGAAGCTGACTCAACTGGTTGCTTCCTGTTAGTATTCCTATATAAAAATAAGGCTGCCAAGTGGCTATACTGGGTTTGTTTTTCCAGTTAATCCACCTCCTGCAGCAACTACAAATCTATTTGTGGAGGAATTTCAGTATTAAATCTATGAGGCTGTTCCAACTAACAGATTTGTGATTTTCCCCAGTTTATCACAATTAATCCCATTTATCATAAACAGTTAGCATGCAATTCCTAATTTGAGTCAATCACAAGCTAATAGCAGATTGATGCCGTCTTATTGCCCTTTAATCGCCATCTGAATGCTTCAAAAGCCACTTTTACCCATTTTTAAAGCAATAATTTCAAAGGCAACAGCCACAGTATGTTTACAGTTAAACTGGATTCACCTTTGATTATGGGCTTAATGTCTTTTGAAGGTGTTAAAGAATGTGCCATCCCATTTTCAGTGCTAATACTTGGAAAGGCTGTGAGTGACGTCGAACCCTGAGTAGACGCATCGTCCATATCTATGGGTTCTTCTTTCACAACCACTGAAAGCTCAGCTTTTCCTGAATGTAGGTCAGTATCATTATGGATTCCTGCAGTCCATCTTTTACCCTCCTGAACGCACTCAGAGATGGAACCATTGTGCTGCGTTTCTTTGCTGGGAGGTGTTTTAGGCTTCTTTTGGAAAAATTGGCTCAGCACAGAGTTGTTACACTTCTGGCCCCTCTCCTTCGGAGTTTTGCATTTAACGGCTGAAGCAGGAGTCTTCGGAGATATTGGAGGAGAGTCAAATTGTGCTTTTAACAACTGTTGCCTGGAAAAAGAGAAAAGAAACAGGGCACATATGAATGAAAAAAAAATACAACACAGTTACATGCTCTTTTATTACATTCAGTTTGAAAAAAGAAAAAAACGACAACATAGGAAGTGTGAATAAATGTTGTTGGCATTGAAGTGAGCCCTCTGATGTTCTCTTCACCTGCTTAATCATCTCGCTCCTTTTCTACTGAGCCAGAAAAAGGAGACACTTTGGCTGCAGCCTCAGAAATTGTGGAAAGCAAACAAATTGCAGCCGGGCCGTTACTTGGCAATAAAATGGAACCAATGAGGTGTGCGATGTTCCACTTTCCATATTTAAGAACTTATTTGTGCTTTCTGTCTACATTAGGAGGGGGTTCATGCACGTGCACGCACAGATGCAAGCACACGCCAAGTTAGCTTTGCACACATGTGATGTGGAAACACGTTCTACTCCTCCCAACCTTAAACAAATATGCTCTCCTGATAACATTCATCAGTAATGCTGCATACACATAGTCTGGACAAAAATGAACAGAAAAAGTCCAATGAACAAACCCACCATCTTTGTGCTAATGACATTTTTCCCCGTGTGTGATGCACTTAAACCACCTGGCTATCAAGTTATGTCCAAAGCTCTTTTCATGAATATTAATACAGAGCCTCACAATTAACACACCTAAGCTTACCAACGCAGAGATGTGGTCAGGGCAGTTAGCCCCTGCACTCGTGGTCTCGCAGTGTCCCAGAGACTTACAATGGCATTACAATAAAACCACCTCTCTCCATTCTTATTAGTTAATATTATTAATAAAATCTGATCAAGTTGGAGAAACTAAAAGTTTCCTAAAATGTTAGGACAGACATGGAGAAATTTAAACAGAGTTATAGATTTCATTTACTGACCAATATATTAAATAAATGTAAAAGATTTATATGTGTTGTATTCACAACCATCCAAAATAATTATTCCAGTGCACTAACATCATTCAGTTGATTAGCCCAATACCATACTGTTGTATATGAATTCGTCTTTGTTTGTTTTTTATCAATGAGTAGATAGGAATTTATAGTAAATAAATAATTTTTAAAAAATTACTATGAGGTAAATGAATACAATACCGTCTTACTTTAGAACTGGTCCTATTATATTCTCTAGCTTCTCTTCAAAAGCTGTGCTTCAGCTTTGATCTCTGATTAGGTGGTACAGGATGAATTTAGTTATTATGAGGGAATGAAGCTAAAGTTTTATTTACAATCCCACTGATCTGTAAGATCAATACAACCTACTTAAATTTCCAACACTTACTGAATTTAAATAGGTGCATCATTGATTTTCTTTACAATGTGAGGGCTAAAGTTTTATAATTAGAACTGGGTTTTAAAGGGCAGGTATAGCTTCTACAGCACTTTTTAAAGCTGGGTGTTAGAGACCTTAAACCATAGATACAGAGCAGGAGATCAGAGGAATTCCACACAAAGCCTTTGGACCACATTTTATAAAGTCGCCGTCGCTGTTACTCGGGGACAATACACACGGTAATTGTGCCAAGACTTTAAAAAAGCAGCCCTGCAGCAGTCAGAATCATTTCATTAATAGGATTTTGTGTGTGGATATCAGTAGACCTCAGGGAACGTAAATAAAGACTAATGAATGGTATAAGAAAAAAAAATGGATTTTTACAATAGGAGGGCTCTCTAGTAGAAAAGTCTGGGTGCTAAAACACCATCGAGACATTGTGAAATGAAACCTAAAGAAAATGAGAGCCCGAACATCAGAACAGCTCATATCTTATACCCAGAAAGTTTCAAAACTGCAGAAACTGTTATTAGTGTCAGTATTTTAGAGTATTTTTATTTTATAAGAAGCTGTGATACAACAAACTACACAACCCACATCTAAATGAAACTCTCTGTGACACACAATTTCATAATGCGATGGTTCAGCCTCACAAATGGTCTCTCAACACTAAATCCAAACCATGTTGCATTTATAATAGAAAAGGGCATGTTGTGATTGTGATTAAAAATATTTTTGTTAGCAATTTATCTCTTATCCTAATGTGCAAATACACAAATGAGACAAGAGGCTGCAAGGTAACTGGTTACTGTACCAGTGTAAATATGCAGCACTGAGATAACAGCTAATGGTGTGCTAGAGGGGGAAAGGCCTCTAATAGAAGTAAATTAGAGCCATCAGATAACAGCAACCCAAAGCACTGATTTCACAGTGATAAATCCGAATGAAGGAAGTTATCCCCAAACACATGCTGGACCAGAGAATCTACCAACCGCATAAACAGATGTTTAAATAATTATTCCCTAAATGCTTTGCAATGCTGTCATTTCAAAGCAAATAATCCAGTTGAAACAAGTCTATCTTTACACAAAACAACATTTTGACAGAGTCAAAACCAACGAATCCAATTTCTCAGATGCTCAGTGTTAGACAACAGGAAATTAAAAAGAGAAGGAAAAGGCTGCTGCCTAATCCACTCATTCGTAACTGTGATGACAATCAGAAGGGCTACAGTTTGAAGGGAGACCTTTCAGACTGTTGATAACAGAGATGTGATTGATGGAAACATTGTGGTAGACTGACTGATAACAGCATTCAGCATTGGCATCAGCCCAGATATTGAAGAAACAATTCTAATGACTTTAAGCGGGGGGGGGGGGGGGGGGGGGGGGGGGGGGGGCTGCCCTATTTAGGCTCACAGGCTTATTTTCAACTAATCTTTAAATAGGAGTTGCTACAAAATTCCCCAAAGTATGGATCATCAAAATGATCTGTTAATAGATGACTATCTATAATACAAAGGGACATATATATCCTTCGAGAGATGTTTTCTGTCCTACATGTGGATTATTATTTCTTTAGAAAAGACTGACAGGATGGCGTCACTCTCAGTGAACAAGAGTTTATTAACGCCCTGAACGGCGGAGGCTCCGGCCAGAAGCATTTTCTCAAAATGTTCCCTACTTTCACGCAAACTAGAAATGTTGCTGTCTGGAGCCCCACTCTTACACTATCCCCGGGATGGAGATTGTTATGCGTTACCTCAGTAACACATGTGGTCTATAGATATGAAATGTTCCAGAAGGAGTCAACCTCAGCCACCTCAAGTGGTTCAGGAGGATTAGTATTAATCGGTAAACCTGGACCAGATCTTTTTTTTAAGGTTTGTGAATACAGAGTTGCTGGCAGGGCGGTTCTGACATGTAGGTTTAACAGAAGAAATGGAAACGCAAGCAAAAGAGAAAAGCATTTCACAGATGTAGTTTTTGCTGGTATGAATGTGACGAGTTTGGCATATTACAAACTTGAATCTTTTTCCAGTACAGAGAAGGGGTGAGGTGGCGTTGTTCTATGCTTTTTGGGACAATTTACTGCCATAGTCTCTGTCCATTTGTCCCCTAGAAGGAAGGGTCACTGCAAATCAATGCAAAGTCAGTCTGAGGGGCTTTGCTTTTATCCTTGTCATTACAGGATAACAATATCCCATCCACAGGCCTAAATGGTTGAAACATAATCATATGCTATGGTTCTTCCAGTCAGCAGATCATCAAAACACAGAAGAATGGTGTTCAGCTAACATACAGAGGCTTTGGCAACACACGGTGACACAAAACATGACTAAATTACATTTTGCAAATATCTAACCAGCCAATGACCCGGGAGCAAATCAATGCAATTAGGCATGTATTCATGGGCAAGATGACCTGCTGAAGTTCAAACTGAGCATAAGAATGGGGAAGAATAGCTACTGGAGTGATGTTAGGCGTGACAAGATTGTTGGTGCCCAATGGGATGGCCTCAGTATTTCAGAAACTGCTGATTTACTGGAATTTTCCCACACAGTCATCTCTACGGTTTATAGAGAATGTACCAAAAAAGAAAAAAGAGAAAATATCCAGTAAGCAGCAGCTCTCTGGGCAAAAGTGCCTTGTTGAGGTCAGAGGTCAGATAAGGGGTTGATAGAAAGACAACAGTAACTCAAATAACCTCTCATTACTAATAGAAAACTGGAAAATTGTTGCCTGTTACTAGCCTGGTCTGATGAGTCTTAATTTCTGCTGTGAGATGTGGATGGCAGGGTCAGAATTTAGACTGAACAACATGAAAGCTTGGATCAATTGTGCACTGTGTCAACAGTTCATGTTACTGGTTTTGTGATGCCATGGCAGATATTTTCTCGACACACTTGGTACTAATTAAGCCTCAAGACAATTAAGCCCGTCGTATAAACTTCAAAATCCTACGTCACCCCATTCTCGAGTTTTGTCGACACTGACTGCCCGCGTGACGACAATAACCATTAGCCTTTTATTACTGAGGGGTGAAAATGTAAGCTTCTCCAGAGCTATGTACAATAATAATAATAATAATAATAATAATAATAATAATACAGTTAAACCCTTTTTACATAAGTTTAGCATCACCAGGGGACCTTGTGTGATTTATAACCCCTGTGCCAACCTGAAGGAATAAATAATTAGAGTTTGGAGTGACCTGTAAATAATTTACAATAATTACACCTCCCTATAAACAACTGTTCCACAACAGAAACACAAACCAACAGCCTGTGACTGCAAGCATGTGGCCAGTGTTATTAACAACAGAACAATCCGTTTTTACAATCTATTTTAAGGGAAAGGTTTTCATTTGTGTGAACTGTGTCACTAGAGCAGAAGATTGAGGATAACATGCAACCTAAATTGTACCTTGAAATTTCCTTTAGCCCAGCTCTGGACTCTGCACCTCATCTCTGCGTCCTGTTGTAATGAAAACTTATCAGCCCCAGAGCTACACAGCACACAGGTAAGTGCGATTCAATGAGAACTCTGAGTGACCTCAGCTGATGAAAACAAAATCCCCATTTGATTTACAGAAAATCTGTAAATAAGAAGTAGATTACTAGGAGGCAATCAGGCTGTTTTTTTCAGTACTGTACAGAAGAAAAAGTGAAATAGTTTTCTTAGTGGGCATAATGTAATCTCACCAATAACAATGGGATCCCCTGAAATCCCTGCAGTGATCTTTTTTTTTTTACCCCTTCGGGTCTTACAATCATGAAATACAAATTGAAGAGATGCTCAGAGCACCTGTGCTCATGGTAAAGAGGTTTACGTGGATTGCAGAGGAAATCTGATTTGCCGTTTTTATTACTCATTTAGCCTGCCTCTGCAGGATGAAGAATTTAAAAAAAACAAACACTTTGGATAGCTGTAGCAAAATGGATTATATTAAGTCATTGTGTCCCAACAAGTCTGATGTGCAAAATGCCAGAAAGAAATATTTCATTAATGATACTTAGATGAGAAGCTTACTCACAGACCACTTTATTAGGCACAACTATTCGCTAACAGATATCTGATCAGCCAATCACCTGGCAGCAACTCAATGTCTGACCTAAATATACATCAAGAGCAACCGCTAAGTGACACTGAACATTGCACGGTTGTTTGCATCAGGTATAAAAAATAGCAGAAACTGCTGATCTTCTGGGAGTTTCCCACAAAAACATCTCTAGGCTTTCCAGAGAATGTTTGAGAAAGAGAAAATATCCAGTGAGAGGCTGTTTTCTTTTTGAACTGTGTACATCTGTGATGTATTAACTGAATGACAATAAAGGAAATTAGAATGCTGTTGGTTGTTGGTGCTAGAGATCAGAGGAGAATATCAGCCAAGAACAGGAACCTGAGGATTCACACAAGCTCACTAAAATTGAACCACAGAAGATTGGAAAAACATCACCTAGTCTCACGAGTCTCGCTTTTTGCTGCAACATTCAGATGGTAGGGTCAGAATTTGGTATAAACAACATGAAAGCATGGATCCACTTTGTCTTGTGTCAACAGCTCAGGCTCCTGCTGGTGGTGGTGTAATGGTGTGGGGAAATATTTTCTTGGAACACTTTTGGCTCCTTACTACCAGCTGACCATCATTTAATCTCCACAGGATACCCGAGTATTGTCATTTATCGTGCCCCTTGACAACCACAGTATACTAGTTTATTTATAAAGCACCTTTCATAGATAGGCAGTCATAAAGCACTGCACAATAAAATAAAAGTGCAGTTAATGGCAATAGATGCAGAACAAAGTAAAACAGGTAGTTTGAAAACATCTCAAAGTATTTAGCTGCTTCTTAAAATAGTCCACAGTCAGAAGTTGGAGTGGGAGGCTGATCCAAAGCCTTGGTGCCACAGACTGAAGGCTCTGTCCCCCCTAGTCTTTCATCCTGTACGAGGAACCGCTAACAAATTCTGAGATCCTGTGATCGAAGACCACAAGCAGCAGTGTGTTTAGTAACAAGCTGGGATAAATAGTCTGGATTCTGGCTGTTAAGTGCTCAGTCTGTGAGCACAAAAATTTTAAATTGAGTCCTGCAATTTACTGGGAGCCAACCTAAAGAGTAATGTGAGCTTGCTTACAAGAATGTGTAAGGAGTCTGGCTGTGACATTCTGTATAGCTTGGAGGAGTGAAAAAGATGATTTATCTAAGACCACGGCGTTCTTATCTTCTGGTGGCTGCTTCCAGCATGATAATGCACCATCTCACAAAGCTCAGATCATCTCAAACTGCTTTCTTGAACATGACAATGAAGTCACTGTACTCAAATGACCTCCACAGTCACCACATCTCAATCCAAGAGAGCAACTTTTGGACCTGCAGCTGACAAATCAGCAGCAACTGTGTGATTCATATCAGTACGGACAAAAAAATGTTCCTAGCACCTCGCTGAATCAGTGCCATGAAGACTTAAGGCAGTTCTGAAGGTAAACTGGGGTTAAACCCGATAATGTATTACTACTGAAGTGGCCGGTAAGTATATAGTTTGCATACATACTTATTCTATATGTGTACCAAATCATGCAATACAGCTGCAAGTATTTTTTTTTCTGTCCTTTAACTTAATATTGTAATATTGTTGTGGACCCCACTAGTGGTGATTCAGTGTGCAATAAGATCTAAATGCATAAAAAGCTCTTCTTCATTTCAGATACAAGACAGTTCACTTGCTACTTGTCATGAGCTGTACATTACCTTGCAGATTGAAAGTTTGTGACCAAGTCATCCAACAAACGGTTGTTCCTCAGGTCTGCTTCTGTCATTTGCTAAAAGAAAAAGAAGCGAGATATGAAGAAATTCTGCCTATAAGGTCCAAAATCCAGTGATATTTACAATTAAAGTTGAGCAAGACAATGTTTAAGTGATGTTCTTCAGTGAATTACTTAAATAATTTAACCAATATTTACTGATATTGATTAAGTCTCTTTAGGTGATGTCCTTAATTATTATGTAATTCCATTACAAGTCATGGTCATACTTACTGTATTGCAAACTGGACACTGGAGCTTGTAAGAAAGAAATTTCCGGATGCACAAAGAACAAACTGCAAAATAAAATGCAAACACAAAGTTTTGGTATAGTTAATCAATTACAAAAAAAGTAAAGTGGTACCCATTTAATCAGGTTTTTCTCCTCTCCACTACCAGTAAAGTTTGTTCATGTCAGCCTGTTAACATTTTATCACATCGCTATTTGATGTGTGTGACAGTTTTTAATTTAGCAAATTGTAAAATTTGAAGAGTGACAGAGAGAGGGTGAAGTGTTAGAAGAAGATGAGAAAAATAATATTATGTCTGCAGCTCTACAGTAAACCATTTTAAATCGTTAAAAACAAAACAATAGAAATTTAATGTGTGCCCGTCAATGTTGCGTTACGGTAGACAATCAAAAATAATTTATGTAAATATACTCCGTGATCTGCCTCTGCAATGTGTGGGATATAGTTCATAAACCAGCCAAAGGACAGCTGATTGCTCGTTTCAAACAACCACTCAGTGTTCTTCCTTTTATTTTGCATAAACTTCTTTTATGACTGCATCTGCACTGCTATTACTTTTTTTTTTTATCATCAACATTTTTTTTTTGCACTGCTATTACTTACAATTGTGTGAGCATTTTGTCATCATTGAAATATTGAGAAAGTCGAAGCAAATAGGACACCGAAGCAGCGCATCGACATTCTGTAGATGGGTGAGAGAGAAAAAAAGAGCTGAAAATCAACAAGTACCTGGCAATAATAACAACAACAACAACAATATATTTTACCTACTAAAAGTATGGCTGGCTCAAAGCATCCGTGCATGAACCTTTGCACTTTTAATCATATATTATATTAGGATGAAAATATCCAAAAGTTGATTCTGTTCATCTGGACGTAGCGTTTTGTGGGAGAAATGTTTCGTTACTCATCCAAGTGACTTCTTCAGTCTGAGCTGACTGCAGGTTTCTCCAATCTTATAAACAGTACATTTGCGTAATGACTGAAACCAGCCCACTGAAGGAACAATGGGCTTTGATCAGTGGGTTTTGGTCAGTGGTGTTGATCAATGGTCATGAGAATTTGCATGATTAAGACTAAGGAACTGACCTCCCAGCCCATTGTTCCTTTAGTGAACAGAATCAACTTCTGGAGATTTACTTACCTGGATGATTGAGCATGCATCAAGATATAGGATGAAAATACATTTAAAAAGAGATTCAGGATAGCAAAGGTTCTCACAGATGAAGATGTTACTCACTGAATGATAAATAAATGTAGTACACTAGAGTTGGTGAATATCCTCGTTTAGCCCATACATTTCCATACAAAGGATATCATTTCCTAAAACCAGTCTATCCAACTAAATAAGAGGAAACTATCTAACCCTCCTGTCTCAAGCTGAATGTTCTCTTGTAAGAATGTTCAAGGTTCCACATCTTTTTTTAATGTGATGTTTGCATAGCATTCGAGAATACAAGTTGTCCTTTCTTTTCTGACCGCAGACAATACTGTGCACACATTCTGAGTCATCCCTCATGTCTTTATTTTTTGCTTCCATGGAGCCAGGCTTTCGTGTAATTTTTTTAAAAAAAAGGCCTTTAAAAAATTTTCTCTGGTCACTAACAGCTTTTTCTCTCATTTTCAGTCCCCTCCTTGTACCTGACCATTTTCAGAGGAATGTTTTACTTTTCTTCTTGATTTTTAAGCCACTTAATACTGACCTATAAATAAACCAAGCATACAAAACCCACATAATTCAAGGGATAAAACAGTGTTGCTTCTGCAAATTGACAGATAAATTACCACAGAACCAAATTTAAATTGCATAAATAGCCACAATGTTAGCAGCCGGCTGAATAAGGTCAAAATTTCCTCCCATTTCTTAAGCTGAATCTATGATAATTATAGTATTGTCGTATAATTATAATTTTATACAGCACTGTTCTACTGTAAGTGCCTTCTATCCAACATTCCCACACCAACGGTTACATTGGTGAGCAACTTGGGGTTAGTATCTTGCCCATGCAGACTATAAGAGACAGGGATCAAACCACCAACCCTCTGATTATTAGATAACGTCCTAAGCTACAACCCACAACAAAACAGTATGTTTGCACCAACTACTCACTTTCCAAAGCACTATTAGGACAGTGAACAAGTAGAGGTCAAAATTAGAACTGCCAGGTAGGGTGGGAGCTATATCCTCAACATGATAACATAAAGGAAATTTGCAATAATATTTCTGACAATACACCAACAGAATAAAAACTGTATGCACTGTGGCACTATCACTGATGCTGTAATATGACACAGCCATCTACAGCAGATGAACAGTATCTGAAAATAATGTCCTTAACATCTCCTTAACGAGGAGAAGGGAAACCCAGCGAAGACCAGACGAAAGACCTGTAAGATTAGAGATGCACTTTTGCTCAGAGCTGCATGTTTGGTTTGGTTTGGGTTACATCTCAGCGTTAGTCAAATTAGATTGACTTGTGTCATTGTTGCACTGTATTTACAAGGTTAGCAAACGTTTCATTACTAACTGTAAGCACGTCAGATACTCAAGTGAGTTATAGAGAAAAGATTGAACGAATGTGATGTAAGTGTTACTGCTGGGGTTTTCAGTTAGCTGGGGGCTAACAGCCAGCATGTCAACAAAACATTTGAAATCAAACATAGCTACAACCTACTTTCAGACATGCGAGACTAGGTGGTAGATCCGCTTCCGTCTCGAAGGCCATTTTCTCCGAAATAACGCGCAGATTCTTGACAAAGTTAGCCTCAGCACTTTTTTTTTATTCGGCGCTCAGCTGTGAGAGTCCCGCTCACAGAACAGGATGCGTCTGACGTCATTTGACAACTTCCGCTGAGCCACAAATATGTAAAGATTGTATCTGTGCTCGTCACTCGGTCAGAGTCCGGGTTACATTGTTTCAGTTTTACTTAAGAGGCTGTCTTTATTGTTTGGACTTAAAGGCATAGCAGTACTTGTGCTGCCTCTTATCTTTCTACGGGTGCAGATTCAAGAATATCAGATTTGATATACATGCATTTTATACACAATGTTTTACTGCTTGACGAATCATAGAAAATAGCAACAAAATAACAAAACAAGGCGTTTTTTTACAGTTAAAGTTTGACAGTGGTAACAACTTTTTCCAGAATAATTACAATATATGATGGACAGCAGCTTTTGTCTGTCTCTTTTTCTGATGTACTTTGTTATATGATTTTATAAATAACTTCCCGTTTCTACTGAGTTTAATACCGTTAATATCAAGCTACAGTATAATTTAGCATACTAATAATATACAATACACATGTACTAACAATTTTAACCAGCTTTAGTTATTCGGTTTAGCAGGACTTTGCAGGACTCCAGTGTAAGATGCAAAAATCCAGCCCTTTCAGTTGTACTCATCGAAGCAACAGAGCCAGGGCCAGATGCAAATCCAGCATATCCCCATTCTAGCAACCTCTTAGCAATTCCAGCCCTTGCAGACACCAACCCCGAGCCCTCGTCTCGTTTCCACCTCCCAACCCCAGTGCCAGGATCTGGTCTTCACCAGCGGGAACAGCTTTATTCTGGAAAATCAATTGCTGTCTTCTTCCTCTCCTTGGCCATCTCTCTTCAACCGACAGAAGTGGTGGGGGAGGATGGTGTGTTCTGGGAGCAGGCCGTGCATAGGAGGGTCTTAGCTGATGCCACTGAGAGACACGTGCAGCAGGCCCCTCTTATAAAACAAAAATGATGCTCACCGGTATATTATGTCAAATACTGGATGTTTCACCTCACATTGAATGAGAGGTGAATCACCTCCTCAAACCTTAAAGAAGTCCAGTCACTTTCATTCTAAGCTCCTTAAACTACCATGACCTGGATCACAGAGAACCTACACACACATTGTGTAATGCTCACTCACTTTCACATTCAGTAGATTGTTAGAATTTCTGTATCAGGAAATGGTATATGTGTTGCTGTTGTACTTAACAGTCCTGTGATAGCCACTTTGACTATAATGACTATATGTATATATCAATGAGGCTGTGATGCACATCTGTTGCTATTATGCAATAACATAAAATACCTCTTAGTAATATACAGCACATTTGATGTGTAATTTGTGACATGAACAAAGTTACCACTGGAATAAATCAGTTTAATTTATATTATGGATTAAACATGAAATACATGAGAAATTTTATACGAAAAAAAAAAAATCAGTGGACACTGAAAGATCCAAAAGTCATAAAGATTATGTTTTTCTGGCTTCAGTGGAGGGAGCTAATAGGAAAGACACCCACTGCTAACTCCAACCAGGGAATCTGAGAGTGGAAAATGACTATTACAAGATAAATGACCTACTTGTGGTGGATGTAAAAGGACAGGCTCTTCTTTTGTGGTGTCCACACCATGACAGCCTCGTGTTTTTAGATGACACTAGCACAAGTGATTCTGGATGACAAGTGTAGCATGAAAAAAATGGTACAACCAGTTCTTAGCTTGACTCATGCTTTATTATAATAGTTATTCATGCCTTTGGCAGTTGTTTTCAGGACATTGATGGGAAAGAAATAAGTTAATCAATCTTGTTCTTACAGTGGAGAATGCTCAGCAGATTTTTCAGAGGCCTTAAATGCAGACAATGAAAACCATTTCCCTTATTGAACTTTAGACTACACTGTTAGCCTTTGCAGTAATTTCCATAGCTCAGTACTGCAAAATCACCAGTAAAAAAATCTAAAGGATGTTAGCAGTTTAGTACTGTAATTTGCATGTAATTGTGGGAAAATTCCATGAGATTACATTATTTTTACGGTAACTCACCGTACTCATGGAAACAGCTGTAAAATACAGCAAATGTAACAATTGGTGATGTTACTAAGATTATACTATCACACCATCTGGATTTCTGTTGTTTTCTACTGTAGATCTAAGAGTAATTACTTAAATCCTCATTCAGAGAGTATTACTATAAAATGTGATTCACTGTGAAAGTAGTATAACATATAAACTACAATATACAGCATAATTTTTCACTTGAGGAGTAAGTTGCAGCCACACTAACATTTAATTCCTTGAACTGAATGGAACCTCATATATTAATAAATGTATTTGTTTATTCAAACAATGTGAAACATTATTACAGCCCACTTTGTATCAAACAACCAGTCTCACTCTTACCAAAAAGAATATTTAAGTATAAGTATACTTTAAAAACTAGAAAACAAGCAAGTATACGTTTAGTTTACTTTGTATGTATTTTCTTCCTTTTTTAGACCAAATTATATTTAAACATACTTTAAGTACAGTTAGAAGTATGCAGAAAAGTATAAGTTCATTTAGTCTATACTTGTAGTATAGTAGTGCTTGTAGTATACTATGTAGTATGTAATTTATTTGAAGTATACCTGAGGTTTACTAAGAAGTAAAAAGAAATACCCAGCATGCATTGCAGTGCTTTAACTGTGAAATTAAAACAACTATGAAACAAATGATGTTTTAAAACAAGAATCTGTCAAAAATTCTTGTGCAATGTCTTTTACCTTTTGAACAGAGTAAGTGGGGTAAATCATTAATTTAAGAAAATGAAATTGTTCAAACTGTGAGTGAAAAGGGTCAATAGTTAATAAACCTCAACTCTCAAAACACTTCCTCACCTGTTCACAATATAATTCTGGTACTTGAACTATGGGTGCAGTTTTCTACAAATGAAGCCTTTGATAGTTAGATCTGATATCTGGGGAATGAAGAGATTTGTTACATGTGAAAAATATGTTTCAATTGCATTTTAATTACTGTTTTTCAATCAGAAGTAACTCAAATATAAACTAAAAAGTAAATTAATAGTATACTTGTAATGTTAGTATTGTGATAGAGTCGAGTATATTTTAATTATACTCTTGTAGACATTATGACATTATGCTAGTACATTTATGGTGAACAAAAAGTACATCTAAAAGTTAATTTCAAGAATACTGTTATGTACTAAAACGGGGGCCAATATAGTCCCAAGAAGCATTATTAGTATACGTACTAGGTAAGGTATACTTGGGAAATATAATTGAAGTATACTTATTTTTTGTATGGCCAGCAAAAAAAACCAAATGGCTACATTTAGAGTAAGGTTTAAAAATGACTTCATTTAGCATGGTGTTCCTTTTTTCTCTTTTTATTCTTTCTTATACTGGCCCTTCATTTGTTTTGTATAAGGTGGTACTTTTTAAGACACCTCTGCCTAACTACAGTGAATTAACCTAATAATATGCTCTGGTCGTCATTTTACACAAGTTCAGGTGTCACATCCATAAAACCTACACCACTAACCAGCATCAGTCCTACAACTTCACTCTCAAAATTAATAAATTCTGGTATAAGCAGAAACTGTATTTTTAGCGGTGCATTTTGTGGCAGGCCAGACTGCTATTAAATGCACTCTCCTAAAGAAATAATTCCTTTGTAGCACCACTTCGTCTTGGTTCAGAAGAGATGTCCTGGATATATACGTGATAATGTAACACGGGTGTTTATGTTTGTTCATGTTTAGCGCGTTGGGTTGTGTTTTTAAAGCCATTGTTACGTTTTTAAAGCTTTTTAATGCGACAGGTGCGATAGCCGACACCACACCTTCACCTGACGTACAACGTGACGTATGACGCACATGTCGGGTATTCACTTTCAAAACAACAATGGGGATAGAAAATATTGCTCGAGGTGGTTCGCTGGTTGCCAGCCACCATTAAATAACAACAAGAAGAAAATATTGATCTGCTATTCTGTGCCACAGATCCAGTTCGCTGCAGCACAGAGTGATGATGAGACCGTTAACATGCGCAACTTAGAAGTAGTCAGAGGTAACTGGATGTTCAATCGGGTTAAATGCAAGGTTGATTGGATTATATCTGAAGATCTTATGCTATTCGTGATAACTCTGCTAGACTCCAAATTGCGCGTCCATGCGGGAGTATTTCAAAATTAAATGAAACCACTTAACACTTTTTCCCTAAAACGGACTGACATGGGACACATTAAAGTTGGATCGGATCAGCTAATCAGTCTGAAGGTAAGTGTTTTTTCACTTATTCGAGAGAAGTCCGCAATGCGTTCTTATTACTGTTTGTTTTGACTTTTAAGCTACCCTACCAGGATATTTTCATTCAAATGCTAAGACAAAATGTCAATATCTATGAATGTGGAGACTCAAAAGACTAGTTAGGTAATAGTTGCCGATGGATTTATGAGACTTGATAGAAACTTGGATGTTTGCAACAGGTGAATCGGTGAACTACCGAGGTTGCGCCCAAATGCTTAAAGCTGTTAGCTGGTCAGTGTTTTCAGGTGTGCTTGTACTACCTGTACGGTGCGGAGTGCTGACTAAGTCATGTTAAACCCATTAAAGCTTCGAGCTCAAATATCTTTTCATTTTTGTGTACTGCTCTCTTGTCGGCACACATTTTCTGTTTATTGAAGCCTTTTGTGAATAATTTTGATCATGTAAAAACTGGGAATTTGGTCCCTATTGACAAAACTCTTATTTTTTGCATTGTATATGTCATTTAGGAAAGGTAATTGGTCACTGAACTTTTTGCAACTATGTGTATTTCTAAATTTTGTGGCTTCAGTGCATGGAAATTTATATTGTTCAGTTTGCATGTTAAAAGCCACAAACATGTAGCTAACTATAGGCTTTCTTGTGGAACTGAGAACTGCCCTGCCACTTTCAGAACATTTTCTGCCCTCAATTCACATATGCCTAGAAATCACAGAACAAGAAGAGAGACCACTGAGGAGGAGTTTTATAAGTTCACTGGTGACCTCAGCTGTCAAGTTCCTGGATGTGGGTATGCTGCACAAAACCTCACAGCTCTTTGTGCCCCTCTCAGATTTCATATCAAAGATGGGGGGGGGATTATGTCCACTTGAAGGTTGCTCTAAATACTTCAGTGTCCGAACATCATTTTCCAGCCATATTTCTCAAAAACATAAGCAGACAGTTCAGCAGTCAAGGCAACAAGAAATTGGGGGATTTGCCATAATACAAGGACAGGACACAGTTAATCTATTAGAAGACAGTTGACTTTGTGTCATTTAAAAATGCAGGCTAAAATGTTCTTGCCAACCAGCACTATACAGAGCATAATTTCAGGATCTTTGCAGCCGTGCAATGCACGAAACAAAGTAGACACTGAATCTAGTACCATAATACCAATACTAACCTTTCGTTGGTAATGGTAGGACTAAGGGTGGAAACTGTGACAAACTGTAAAATATACTGTATTTTACGATGTATTTTTCAACTTTTCAATGCAAGACCTTGAGTTTGTAGTTCTTTTGCAGTCCTGGGATTGATTTTCATCTTCAGACAAGGTCCCCAAAACTGCCTTTCTGTTAGTACCCAATCCTAATTGCAGGGTTCATCTTTTAATGAGGAGATATTTGTTGAAATAGCCATATAAAGTTGCTTTTCCAATGATCTCTCTCTCTCTCTTTTTTTAGATGGCAGACCAAAGAATTTGAATGACACCATTACTCTGGAGCTTGGGAAAGATTTCCACTCCAACTGTTGCATGCAATCACAAGAGGAGAGAGAGCTCATCCAGAGGACAGGAGGAGTATGGTTAGAATTGTTGTGGAGGCCATACAAGTTAACTGCAGAAACCCTAAACGTGCATCTTGTGAAGAGGTTGCTAAGATCATTGTAAACAGATACCCTCAAACATTTGCAGATTTTACTGAAAAGGGAGAAAGACTGGGTTGTGGACATTATTCACTACTAAGAAGCATCAAATCTAGAGTTGAACATGTTAATCAAGATAATACAACACATAGACTTCATCAAACAAAGAGAACCAGGAATGAGGAAGACTGCAGTCCCAACAGTAATGCAACCTCACCTAAAAAAGTTAGATGCCTTGTTGATAGCTATGGTTGTATAAATTGGCAGCCAGTTGAACTTCCTTAGGGGGAAACGCAAGAGGAAAAGAAACACATCCTGTTAACAATTTTTAATTCAGAAGAACCTGGAGCTGTGGAGAGACCTGATGTGGATGACTTCATGTGCCTCACATATATTTCTCAGCAGCACCTTATCAACAGTTGTCCCTCACTTTCAGTAGCTGAAATTCAGGAGCGGTGGCCATTCTTGTTTACTCGGAAAGGTTTTTCGGACCACTTTTCCAAACTCACAGCCATCGATATCAGTGAGCACTTAGGTCAGGCCCTCATAACCAAAGGCGGAAGGATTATTAACTATTTCTCCAGCCAGAAGCTCAAATGGAACCTTGGTATAAAGACACTCATCCAGCAGATAGAAAGTGAGGGAGTTTTGACCAACAACAAGGTTGGCACAGCAGCCATACTTCTCATGATGAAGTATTACAAGGAAGATGAAGACTCCCTCTTTGTCTTAGCAGATGTAAGCTTTTTTTTTTATACAGCTCTATGTTTGATGCTGTTGCTTGCTGTCCTGTCCTGTTTTTTTTTTTTTGTTTGTTTTTTTTTTGTTACATAAAATGTCTTGGTCATTTTTCTGGCAGGAAACATCTACCAGAATGTCCCTTGAAGCAGAGAGCAACCTGCCCATCACCCCAAGGCTGATTATGCTTGGTAAGAAGTCATTCATGAAATAGAGCTGATTAGACCATATTAAAATTTCTGTTTGGCACAGGAGCTTTTCGTGGACACAGGGCAGTCTCTGTTTTGTTAGCTCAAATTTCTGTAATTTCCTTTATAAACCAAGGTTGTTGGACATGTGTCTCAGTGAATCCAGCAAAGTAACAATATCAAATTTCACATTACATATTACTGATCAACATGGTAGTCTAGCTACACCAACAGCAGAAATACTGAAGTCAATACTGTAAAGTTTAACAGCAGCACAAACTATAAACTCCAAAATAACCATACAGTTGATTCGTCTCTGGTAATTTGATTGGGCTGACTCTTTGTTAGGTGTGTTTAATGTGCAGAATAATTCCCAATTATGTACAATTATAATATGTTAAAACAGACTTGTGTACATAAGGCCATTAATAATTAACTGTACGTAGCTATTTGCTTTATGACTATCTAGACAGTGTGAAGAAGTGAAGTACTGAAATTATTTTATGTTGCATAATGACAATGACAATGTTGCCCCTATACATTTAAGGACAAAGCTCAATGACCGCCACCTGCTGGATGGTGAGTGCAGAGGGGCGTGTAATTGTTGAGCTGGACAAAGAGAATACCTTTGCTGATGTGATGTCAGTCTTCTTTGGTTCATGCCTGGAATACCAGGAGTCAGCGTGTGCAACATTGGAACTAGGTATGTTTGAACAGTTAGCTAATAGTGATAGATGATGAATAAATTATCCCTAAGTACCTCATTATTTCACATCACAACTCAATGTTACTGTATGTTACTATTTATTATGGCATGTTTTAAGTTTTTTTGTAAGGATAAACCCTGAAGAGGGAACAAAATGTACCTCCAAGGTTGGGACAAGCAGAAAGACTGGGACCACTGTGAAGCGATTAACCCTCATGTCACAACTTTCCTCCAGCGGCTTACTGAATTTGAGTGGAGAACTTCAAATTAGGTAACTGTTTTTGCCATTTTTAGTGAATTTCTTGTATAATTTAAGTGACCAATGTGTTGTTACCTTTGTCTCCACAGATGATCCATGGCCCATGATTTCTGGACATTTACACAAGACGAACAACAATGAAGACAAGCTCTCTCGCCATCTTGCAAGACGCTGTCTCTGTCCAATAGGTTTGAGTGCAGCAGTTTTGATTTTTTTTCCTTCTTTTACCAGTTTGTTAAAAATTATTTCAGCTACTTACACTTTAATTGTCACATGTATTGGCTCACCCTACAAATCAATGAACTCAGTCCAAAAGCAAGATCAGGGTTCAGTGCAGGTCAGTCAAGTTCCTTCACACCACACACGCTCATCCATGTCCTTGTGGACCCTGTTTTGTGCATTGATTTGGTGGTGTGAGCCAGTATTTTGGACAAAGTGTATAGAAAGGCAGAAGTGTAGGGCTTGATATTATATTCATTACAATTCAGTTTATTTGTATGGTGCCAACAAAATGAATGCCAAGGCACTTCACATTGTAGGTTTAAGACCCTACAAAATATAACTAAGAAAACCCAACACTTGAGCATATGTTGTCTGCGGTGATATGGATATGACATAATATCGTTATTGTTTGTACAACCATCTGAGAAAATAATGGATTACATAGTTTAGTAAAAACAAGTGCTTCCTCAATGAAAATATGTTTTCAGTTCTTTTCAGTTTTTGATTTTGGAAATGTGTATTTCAGCAGAGATCCACAATAACCCATGTGATGTACAGTGTAAACCCAAAGAAGTTAGCAGAACTTCAATAAATTAAGGCAATCGATTGCCCTAAGGTTATTAAGTTTATGAACTTAAAAGTTGAAGCTTATAAGAACTCCAACATTTGAATTACATTTGACTAAAAGTAAAATGTTTAATAATTATATTCACAAATATTTATTAAATACAACTTAAAGTCTTGATTTATGTCTCTAATGTCATGTTCCTGGGTCTGTTGACCCAGCGTTTTAAGTTTTAGTTTATTTGGATGTTGTTTATTAGTTGTTTTTAAGTTCATTAGATTAGTTCATTTGGTTATTAGACTCCTTGTGTTTTCTTCCCCTGTATTTAAGTTTCCCTCACCCTTTGTGTTTCATGCTGCGTGTCTTATGTTATCAAGCTTGTATTGTCATGTCTGCGTCTCATGTTTCCTGTTTTATTTTGAAGGAGTGGTGTGTTCTTTGCTCAATGTATTTAGTTTCACTTCCCCTGTCCTGTCATTAGCCTCATGTCAGTCAGCTGTTCCCCCATGTGTTCCCACGTCCTCTAATCACCTCCTGTGTTTTTAAGTCCTCTGTTTTCATTGTGTCATTGTCAGATCATCTGCTTTGTTTCTAGGCCAAGAGTTCATGTCAAGTTTTCTTATATCAGGTCCATGTTCCTGTTGTAGGTTTTTATTTAATTTAGCTCACCCAGTTTAGTTTATTGTTAGCCTTGCCTTTTGCCTTTTGTTTGCAGTTATTTTGCCAGCCTTAATAAATGGCTCGTGTTTGGTTATTCAAGTCACGTTTCACGTTTTGTTTCGTCTGCATTTGGGTCCACCTTTCACTCTACACACAGTCAGCCCCGCTGATTGTGACATCTAATGTGAATAAGGTGGCATAACTTAAAAGAAACGAGTACAAGTCATTTTTTGAGTTATGAAAACTGCGTATTTATTGTTCACTTTCATCATCTTTTTTTAATTAAACAATGGTCAAACATCAACATTGAAAACTCAAAAACAAATCACACAAAACTATTTCTATAGTAAACTATATTTAAGAAATATTAAAATAAATCATTTTAAAAAAGACTTTTAAGTGCTAAAGACATGGCATGTACTTTTGAATATCACAGTAACAGATTTGATTCATTACACTGTAAACTGTCGAAACTCTAAAATGTACATATACCACTGTCCTGGTTCTGTGATTTGTTAATACCTGCTTGGTTAACCTTCATATTCAAAACAGTGACTATTAGAATTCTATTGTAGTCCAGTTATTGCAACAAAACAATGAAAATAACTCCACCAAAAAACAAAACAAGACACTATGCTTGGATACAGTGATCCGCACACTTGAGTCTCTAAGTTGGGGAACAGTTTACCAGCTTCCAGACTACTGTACTCTGAATGAATACAGTGTTATTCAGTCCCTTGGTAATAATTGTAGTAGCAGATATAGTGTAAAGATCACTCCAATCATTATGAAGAAGTTCATCAGCAGTTCTTGGGAGACCTCCATAAAGTTGTAACAGTCTAGGTCGTTGTCATGGATTACTATAACAAAAAAGAGGTGGCTCAACAGGCTCGTCCTGAATGAATGTAAGCGTGTGATCGAAAATTAATCAACTATTTCACAAGATGATTTTATGACAAATCATCTCTCCAATTCACGATCACTAGTAGTGACCCAGACGATTCTGCAAATCGTCATAATAATTTTATGTCTCTTAGCGTCACCCAGAAACTTTTGGTGTGTAAGACTTATGTTTGAAAGTTATGTAATATTTTAGCTACAACTCTATATTTTTATGGTTGTTTTGAGAACAAATTACATGTGGATTGGTAAAAACAGATGATCTATGTTCTTCATAGTAATCAGTTCTGAGACCACCAAACCCAAGTGACAAATTGAGAGGGAAAGCTGAGATGGTTTGGATATGTGCAGAGGTGGGATAGCGGATATAGTGGACAAAGGATGTTGAAGCTTGAGCTGTAAACAGTAGAAAAGGCAGGAGAAGAAAAAGAGGAAAACAAAAAATGAAAACAAAGTGGGCAAATGCTAGAATTCAAAATCTCAGTTTGAGGTTTGGGTTAAATCTCTTTCCATTGTGAAAGTTTTAAATTTCAGCCGAAACCTTTGCTGTATTAACTGTATTGGAAATCTTCTATTTGAAAATAGGTATTGGCTGAATAAGACGGCTGTGAAGCTTGAGGTAGAATGTGTTGGGCATGCTCGAAATGCTTGCCCAACACCATGCTCTGCTGTGGTGAGAACAGGAACCTGTGTTGTTTATTAAAGTGAGTGAAGTGGGTAACACATTTGGTTTCTCGTAATATTAGCTGTTGTTGCAAAAGACTGAAACAAGAACTTTTAAAAGGCAGACGTGCAGCAACATATTCCTTCATTAAGACACACATCCACACATGTGCAATAACACTAAGTGCAATTCTCTTTTTCTGACAATGTTGTATTTTATTCTGTTGTATATAGTATTTTATTCTATTGTGTACAGTATCTTATTTGTATTCTTATTATCTTATCCTATTCCAGTGTTTTTTCTTAATTTTGCTACTGTAACTTTGCACTGTCCACTTTCTGCTGCAACAAAACAAATTTCCTAACAAAGGTTATCTTATCTTATTAACTCCATCCCCTTAAATTTGAAAGAATTTTACATAATACTTGTATACAATAGAGAACATTTATCAAAAAAAAAAAAGGGGGGGGGGGGGGACTTAGCAGGCTGTCTCAGCTACTGTGATGAACTCAGCTAACTTATTAGCTGTTAGCCAGCTGAATGAGAATTGCTTTGCTGACATTTCACTAAAAGAGCTTGGGAAAAAAAAGAAAGCTAAAGAAAATTTGAATGCTTATTGCGATACAAACGATGCTGGTAACGAGTGATAAATACAGAACCACCTAACGGACCTGTCACAACACCGGTGTTTGTAGGTTTTCAATGAATGCCGCACTCTCACTTTTCAAAATCAAACAACTGCAGACAAGTGGGCAGACCTCCATATTTAAGAGGAAATGACCTCACTAGTGAAGCCTTACAAAATTAATTTAAAAAGATCACTTGACTGTTTCTAAAGCTTGCAGTTGATGTAGTTTTTTATGGAAAAAAAAACAAAAATAAATAAAAGTTATTAATACATTAATTGCAGTAAATTTATTATGTTTAAGTCAAACTCTTTTTTAAATATTTAAAATGTTTATGTAAAAAGAAAGAAAAGCAAGCAAAAAATAAAGCAAGGAACAAAAACCAATTTGTTAAACTTTGTACTTAATGTTAGTGCAAGAACCTGTGAGCACCTGATAAAAGACATTTTACTTTTACTCCATTGTCTTTTCTCAGAATCTCAAACAATCCAGCTCTTGTATCATTTAACAGCTGCTGTAAATCTTTGCATTTTTGCTGTGTTTTATACACTTGACTGAATGCACTTAGACTGAATCATGAAGGTTTGGTTAACGTTTTTCTTTAAGTCATAGTGTTTAAAGAATCCACAGAGCAAGAGACAGGGTATACCCTGGACAGGTCGCCTCTCTCTCGCAGGGCCACCACACAGAAACAGACAATAGTTCACACATAAAGTCAAATCAAAATCACCATTTAACTTGAACCCACCCTGTGGGAGGAATCCCTGAGAAGTACCCATGCAGACACAGTGAGAATATATAAACTAGGGGTGCAACGATACTCGTATCGATATCGAACCGTTCGATACAGTGCTTTCGGTTCGGTACGCATATGTATCGAACGATACAACATTTTTAATTTATTTTATCAACTTTCCTTCTGACGATGCTGTCTGTGTTGAGCGCTCAGTGGATCTGCGCTCGACAGTGCAGCCTAGGCGGAGTAGTCGAACACAGATTCACTGAGCGCAGGGCAAGCTAGCTAGACAGAAGTTAAGCTCGTTGCAACATGGCAAATTGAACCTCCCCCACCCTCATTCAGATCTGGCGTTTGGAACTATTTTGGTTTTCATGTGACGTATGACCCTGAAGGTAAGCACGTCATGGACAAAAGTAAAACAGTATGTTGGATGTGCCAGCAATGCTTAATTGGTGGGAACTAGTGTGTTAGCGCAGTTAGCTCGTTAATGTGTTGACGTCTTCCAGCCCCACTCATGAGGCGATCCGCGGTAGCTCGTTAACGGAGATTTGCCGTGTTGTGACCTTAACGTCATTTCAGATTAACGCTGACAGCACTAGTGGGAACACAACCAATATGACTGCACATTTACTCTGACATCATCCTAGTGCAAAGACAAGTGGAAGCAGACAAAAACAAGCACGCATGCTACAAACTTTACCCCAGTCATTTAGACAGCCGTTAGCACATGATTCTCCTTATGGGGACCTGATATGTTTAATATGCTGCTGAGAATATAGCCCAGAAGAAGCGTATAGTATAGCTTTTATTTTGGAAAGAGACATTTCTCCATAATAAACTCTCTTTTCCAAAGATGAGTGATTCCTCAATCAGATACAGGGCTCGCAAAATCGCTAGCCCGACGTCCTGGGGCTTTTTTCCAGTCGGGCTACCAAAATCTATCTCTGCCCTGCCCGTCGGCCTATCGTAGGAAGGAAAAATATATGTCAATGCTTTTGCATTCTTTCGGAAATGTAGCTGGGTAATTATGTCATTGGCATCGGCCACTGTCAATATGTGACATACTGAAATCGCGTTTGAATTTGCGCTTGTTTTTTGCTTTCACTTTGCAATCGCGTGAACTGTGTATAGAAAGCGACAGCACTGATTGGTGAGTGATGATAATTTGCGCACCAATTCCTCTGACATCGTCTTATCAATCGTTAGCTTACTATGCAAACATGACAAGTGAAATCTCCTGCAGCTTAAACATGTGAGAGGTTGATCGCGCAGAGAATCGCTGAGCGTTATGTTAGTGCGTGTGTAAAAGCAGCAGGATATATATTTTAGTTCTGCTGAGCCAAATAAGACAGGTCAGGGTGAAGAAGTGACAAAACGGAAAGGTTATGACAAATCAGACTATAAGGCAAAAAGAAAGTGCAGCTTTATGGTTTCATGGACAAAAGAATTTCTGTGGCTGCAATATGACGAGCTAAATAACCAGGGCTGCACATAAGTGGTCCGCAGGTGCGCATTCGCTGTCAAAATAAAAACCCGCACAAGATAAGAAGTTGCAACGCGTGTTTGCGTACATAAGATTTTAAGGAAGAGGACAGACATTTGTTTAGAACTCTTAAAGATGTCGAAGAAGCTCCTTTAAGCAATTACTGTGATGTTCCTCCACCTCCAAAGAAATGTCAGAAGGAGTCCGAACCACAAAAGAAGCACGTATTCTCGGAAAAGTGGTTGCAGGAGGTGAGCTGGCTTCAAACAAATGATGAACGCACAGAGATGTGGTGCAGAATGTGCCGTGAAAATTTAATAAATGACAAATTAATAAAAAGGCATGAACATTTTTTTTGTATCGAAAAAATATCGAACCGTGACACCAAAGTATCGAACCGAACCGAACCGTGAATTTTGTTGTATCGTTGCACCCCTAATATAAACTCCACACAGAAAGGTCCCACATTCAAATACAGGACCTTCTCGCTGTGAGGTGACAGTGCCATTAACTCCACCATGGTTAACAAAAAGTTAAGCAGAAAACATCTTCCAACTCTGACATTTCGCTCTGACTGTGTTTTACTTTGCCTCTTATGGGTGTACTGTACCAGCAGACAAAATAAAATTAGCCCTGTCAGGCAGCTTTAGCTTCAAAATAATACAAACTGGTATCTGCAGAACAGACAAACACAAAGTAAATGCTTTTCACTAATAAGTCATGAGATAAGATGCTGACCTTGGAAGTAAAGCCTCGATAAAGAGACATTTCCAATTTGATCAGTACAACAAAGGGCTGGATTTGAAATGCCAGCTGGCAGTTTGTAGCTTGTGGCCATTCCAAGCCCCAATGTCATTGATCATGTATCCTTAACAAGGCACTAAGACCTTTGTAAGGCTGCACTTTGGGCTTAATTGTTCCCAGAACATGCATATATGTTGCTCTTAAATCTAAAGCTCAAGTCTGAAAGGACAGTTTCAACTATCCTTGTGTAAAATAGCTGCCATTATAATCATTGCAGTTTGATTAAATTCTCTTGTAATGGTTCCCTGCTGTTATTTATCAGATGGCTCCAGCTTATATAGATAAAGTCAGTGGAAGTGGAAAGAATACTACACAGTCTACATCAAAATTCTGATCATGGGGCAACTTTTTTGGATTTGAATTGGATTATTTTGGGATTTCAGCTTTAAATCCAAAGATATCAAGCAAATAGCAATGAACACAGTTTAACCTGAAATTCTTGTGATGATTGAAAAAACGCACTAATTATTCAGCACTCTTACAGCTTACTGGACTCTTACAGCCACTGTATCGCAGATATTCAATGATTTAATGACCACCTTTATATACACAGATGTTGAACATTAATCACAGGAAGTGTCATGGAAAAGGTCATACCTCTGTAATAGGTTGCTATCTTATTTTTTCTTCATATATACATCGGTATATATAAATAATGAACAATTTTCACCATCCATTATTTCCTGTGTGACCGATGTTTCACCTATTAGACTGCAAGGCAGCCAAAAATGTTATCTGTGTCACTGACATTGTAAATGTCAAGGCAACACAAGCTTCTACATTTCAGTTTGTTATGTTAGGTCTGATTCACTGAATTAATTTGGTTATAGATAATATTATGCAGCTTTATTTTGCCTGCTCCTAGCCAAAAGTCTTCATGCTAAAACAATGTTTTCAGTCCTCTCTCTCTCTTTCTCTCTCTCTCTCTCTCTCTCTCTCTGTGTGTGTGTGTGTGTGTGTGTGTGTGTGTGTGTGTGTGTGTGTGTGTGTGTGTGTGTGTGTGTGTGTGTGTGTGTGTGTGTGTGTTTGATATGCCAAAATTCATTTATCTCTTTGAATATTACATCTCAAAAGGCTGAACCATGCTTTAAGTCTGCAAATCTATACCAAATGAAGAAATCACTGTCATGGCCCTGTACATGGACCAATTTCAAAATATGTAAATCTAAACTGCTGTGTGATAAATGCTAAAAAAAGAAGCAGAAAAGGACAAATAACACATACAGATATTGAACCATGTAGAAGACACTAAAAGTCTGTTTAGTGCTGTTTAGCCGTATGGCCATCCAGTCAATTTTCAGCACTCTATAGAGACATTCTTATGGGCTTGGAAACTGAGGATGTTTAATCACTGGATGCTCCTCCAAGCGGAAAATATATCCCTATATTAGCAAGATGACATGATGTACTGAGTGCCTGTGAGAGTCTCCATTTCAGATTTTCAGGAACTGTGTTACAGATTAAACCCATTACCAGATATTTTACTCTGTTTCTAGTTCAGTCTGTAATTTTGAGATGTTCTTTTCAGAGAACTGAATTACTGATTATATGTGTTTAAGGATTATCTTTGGTGCACTGTTTTCTGATATTATGAAGCTGTAATCCACTTGTTTTTTTAAAAAATATATTATGTTTTATTTTTTTATCTGCCCTGTGGTCAGAGCATTTTTCTAACGTTCTCCTCACATGGAGAAAACATTATTATGATATACTGTAGATGGAATTATAAATAGTTGGCAGCAGGTCAAAATGAGCTGATGAACTTTTACTTTTTATACTTTTGGAATATTTGCTGTTATCCGGACAACAAAAAGAAAGAAAAAAGGTCTCAGTATTTAGCACCACATAAATTATTCACAAAGCTATTTTTCTTTAACTGTTAAACTTTAACAGTTGTGATTCACTGCTTAATTATAAGTTACTGCACAGAGCGCCAGCTGGCAGGGAAAGCAGGTTCTCTCTTCTTAAAATGAGGTTGAATAAAGGCAGCAAGCCAAAACTATTTAGTTAAATCTTAAAAGTCTGCTACAGAGATTTTTACAGAACTTTAAGACCAACACTGTTTTGCACAAAGTCTCAATTTTAATCTATGTTTTACCCCCAAAAGACCCTGTCAAGGACCCTAAATATGTAAATAATTCTCATGTTGAAAGTTAAATGCACTGTCTGTCTTCATATATGGACAATATTCAAATTTGCAAAAGTGAGAAGCATCTAAACGTGCACAAACATCATTCTGTGCAACGCAAAGCAGTGAAATATCAGAATGAAAAAACCACACACAAACACATTTCTGGAGCCAGATTTTAAAAAGATGATATTATTCACAAATGTTTATAAAATTAATCACAGTTTTTAATTTTTTTAGCCTTTTCTGCATAATTTGTAGCCATTATTTGTAATTCAGAGTCTACAGTAGAAACTGAGCCTTGTGTTTATGATTTTTACATTGAGAAATGTCCGACAGGCTGCTGCTCCTTAGACATTATGCAGAACCTTTGAACTGGGGACGTCTGTGGGGAAATCATGTTCAGCCTTTCTTCAGCGAAGTGTAGCATTTTAATGTGGGTTCAAACAAGCACCACTCATAAGAAATTTGTTAAGGATGCTAGCTGGGCTTCCACATTCACAATTATATGTAGCTTTGTGGTGGCCTGTCCCTACACTTTCACTGAAATACATTTCACAAGATGAGATTGTGCCGCTCCAGAGACTGAAAATATATATTGTTTTTTAAACAGCTAACCATTAAGCAAGCTCCAACAAACACATCATGAATCACTGCTGCATGCTGTTTTATTTTCTCATGTCCAGAGAAAAGAATCTCATATAAACCTAAATCCAGTCATTGTGTTTTACCTTAAAAGTACCTGTTAAATTAAAAATAGTTATGTTACAAACTCTAAGATAAACTACAGCTCTTTTTTGTGGTTATTTCTCAATTTTATATTTTTATTTTTATTTATTTATTTTTACCTCACATCATTTTAAAAATTGGTTATTAGATAATAGCAACAGTACCCCTTTCGCCTTATACTATTTTTTGGCAACAAGTGGATTTTCAAGCAGGACACCAGGAAGCAGTTTTAGGGTTTTATTGGAAACAAGTGTTTGAGAGAAAGGTGGCTGGGATGGAGTCCAGGGTTGGCTGGAGACAGGGATTTGGAGAGACGAGGCACTGAGTTTGCCAGGGGAGAGTGGGTTGGCAGGAGAGCACCAGGTAATAGATGAGCAAGGTTGCTAGCAGGCACACACAAGTGATCCAAGCACACAGAAGGAACTGTTTAGCATGAAGGAAAGTATAAGGTAACAAACTACCAGCACAGCAGACAGAATTATTGGGTGAAGAGTGGCTGGAGAAGTTAGAGATGAGATGATGAGGTGCAGGCAGGTGAGAAAGCCAGACAAAGGAGGGGAAGGGAGGAAGCGACACCCAGAGATGCAGACAGACAACATTAAATGTGCGGGCAGACACACACAGCTTTTTGAGCTGGCAGACACCCTTGTCAGTCTACACTTGTGAAACATCCATGCCATTTAGTTCAGTTGAAATTTTATATTGCTGCAATGGAAAATTGCTTTAGCTCCTTTGAAACTGTTTATTTCACTTTACCCAAAATTAAGAATCCCTTACTATGGAAAAATCAACAAATACTTTGTCCTTAAGTTAATATGTACTTCAAGTGTATTTCAGTGACCAGACGGTGAGCACTGTGAGGGTCATGTTTTTTTTTTTACTTTTCCAGTGCATTCAAAACCATCAGGCCGACCCTTTTGGGTGATAAGCTAACAGCAATGCAGGTGGATGCTTCTCTTGTGTCCTGGATAGCTGACTAACTGACAGGAAGACCACAATATGTGTGTTGTCAACATATGACAAGGTGATCAGCAACACAGGGGCACCACAAGCGACCGTCCTCTCCCCTTTCCTCTTCACCCTCTACACCACAGACCTCAGCCACAGCACAAAGACCTGCCATCCTCAGGTTTTTCTGATTACTCTGCAGTGGTTGGATGCATCAGTGAGGGTGATGAGATGGAGTACGGGGCTGTGGTCGACTCCTTCGTCACGTGGTGTGCGCAGAATCATCTGCAGCTCAACGTGACAAAGACCAAAGATTTGATTGTGGACTTTAGGAGGACCAGGAAACCGGTGATCCCTGTTTTAATCCAAGGAGTTGGTGTGGACATTGTGGAGGACATTGCAGGGAACTGTACACATAGATAATTGACTGGACTGTGTTAAAAACACCACTGCACTCTACAGGATGGGCAAGAGTTGTCTCTATTTCCTGAGGCAGCTGAGGTCTTTTAACATCTGTTGGAAAATGCTCAAGAATGTCTATGAGTCTGTTGTAGCGAGTGCCATCCTCTATGCCATTGCATGCTGTTGCAGACGCCAACAGACTCAATAAACTGATCCACAATCACAGTAATGTTGTGGGGATGGATGTGGAAACCCTTAAGGTGGTTCAGGAGTGGCGGATGTTGTCCAAGATAAGGACATTTCTGGACAATACCTTCTACCTACTCCATGATGTGCTGGCCACTCACACGTTCAGGCAGGGGCTGAGATTACCGAAATGCAACACTGAATGACACAGGAAATCATTCCTGCCTGTGACTATCCCTCCTGCATCTAAAGCACAGTGCAATAGTTACATCCTTTTGCACACCCTCTACAGTGAAAATAACAAATAAAAAAGTTTTTATAGTTTACGGTTTAGAGTAAAATGTCAAACATACATATTTAATCTCTGTAATATTCTGGATATTTATAATTGAGCCATTTGTATATATTAGAGCTATTTCTTATATTTTGTAACTTATACATAATATATTGTATTATTTAATTTAGTTCAGTCTGTTACTGCTCTAATTGTTTTGGAGCAACTGTAACCACATAATTTCCTCAGGGATTAATAAAGTATTCTGATTCTGAAGTCAAAGGTGATTGTGTCATATGAGCATGCGACGTCACTCACATCGCTCTGCGCCATTATTTCACTTAAGCAGTGAACATACTCGGTTCTGGACTGATCTACACTGTCAGCTCGAGCTATCCCAGAGACCTCAAACACAACAAATTGTTCATGGAGATTTCATGGAGACACGCAGAGTCTGTAGTCTCTGGACCAGCCAAAGAGACATGTGGACACTGCATTGTTTTGTTTGTCTTTTAGAGCTAATTTGTATTCAGATACACTTCAGGGAAAGTCTAAGGAATTTCTGTTAGTTTATATTAGGAAGGAACAGACTCAAATTTAGGAGAAATTAGAACTACAGCGTGTTTTCACAGTGATAGAAATGTTGTTAGTGTTAATGGCCGTTACATTAGCAATATCACTTTTTAGGGGAATCGTTTTGCTTAATTTTGTCTGATGTTCTTTTTTTTCTCTTTAGCAACTGTTGTGTAAATAGCACTGATAACTTCAGTACTTTATTTTTTCATTTTTATTGATTTTTTTGGACATAAAACGCAGTCTTTGTTTAAAAAACACTCTATAATAAATTTGGTCCTTGAAAGGAGAATGTATCTTTGTTTCTCGCAAGCTGATTGTGACAAACATTCGACATTCAAAGAATATACAATTTCATAGACAGTCAACTATTAAATGAGAGGCTCAGAGTACATTTAATACCTTTATATTAATGGTCTATTTTCCGGGAAGGTTTGCTTTAGCTCAATAAAGGAATTGATGATACATATTAAGTACTAACAACAAATAAGATTTGAGCCCAAATATCTGCAGTGAAACATTTGGTTTGGTTTATTTTATATGAAATCTCACCATTCAAAGAATTCACTTTAGAGAGTCATCACAACTTTACAACAATGTTTGGTATGACAATGCAATAAAATAAATAAATACAGAAATAAACAACTGTAAAATCCCAGAGCTTTCATGTCCACCTATTTGCTGTCAGTGTGTAATCAGTAATATTTATTTATTTATTTGCTTGACTTGTAGGAGGGTGCACATAAACAATAACATTTGCAGGGCCAACATGTCTGTAGATCTTTGTCTTCAAGCTACATTTATTATGCATGCTGTATATGCGCTACCCTGTTCCACTCCTGCATTTCAAAGATACAGGCGTAGCTAGAAATGTCACTGAATTTGGAGGTGTTGCAATCTACTATAGCCATGCAAGTCTGTTGACTGAGTTGTTGTTGGAAGTAAAATGTTTCCATTTCTAATTGAGGTCACAACTTGTTTTTTTAATAAAGAGGAATCACTAAAGTAAAATTAACAATTGGCATACAGTGTAAATTATTATGTATTAGAGGCATCTCTTCTGCACTCTCATTTTTATCCAACAGACTGAAAAGCTATGAAAAATAATGCCTGATGTTCTCATCTTTCCACAGAAGTGTCTTTCTTGCCAAATCAAATTTCAATCTGTTCTAGGCTCTCTCTCACCTAAAACATCTCTGATTCAGTCCCTTTCATATTCATGTACAGTGCCAAAGTACTATGGAGAATAATGGTAAATGGCCTGTATTTGTATAGCGCTTTTCTAGTCCCTAAGGACCCCAAATCACTTTACACATCCAGTCATCCACCCATTTACACACTGGTGATGGCAAGCTACATTGTAGCCACAGCCACCCTGGGGCGCACTGACAGAGGCAAGGCTGCCGGACACTGGCGCCACCGGGCCGTCTGACCACCACCAGTAGGCAACGGGTGAAGTGTCTTGCCCAAGGACACAACGACCGAGACTGTCCAAGCCGGGGCTCGAACCGGCAACCTTCCAATTACAACTCCCAACTCTTGAGCCACAAGAAGAACTCCTACTTACTTACTCTGTGTGATTTTAGTTTACTGTAATGTCCTGTAGTGTATTGTAATTCTGTAATGACATTTGTGGGAAAAAAAAGAAAGACTTCATAGCACTCTGTGCAGTCGTGTGAAAACAACACACATTGTGATTCAATACCTTCTATATCAAATTTTAGCAGCAATATTTGAAGTAATCATTTTCTGTATGACTCTATGAGTCTCTCAGATCACTGAAGGAATTTTGACCCACTCTTTTTTACCTCAGTGCTTCAGTTAATTGAGGACAGTAGGGATTTGTTTTATGCACAGGTATCTTAAGATCCTGGCACAGTATTTCAATCAGGGCGAGGTCTGGACTTGGTCATTGTAAATTTGCTGCTCTGCTTGGGACCATTGTCCTGTCACATGACCCAAAGTGGGACAAGCTTTAGCAGTAACCTTTGTTGGACAGATGGCCAGATACAGAGGTTTACAAGGTAGACTGAATGACTGCAAGTTGCCCAGGTCCTATGGCTGCAAAACAAGCCCAAACTATCATCCGTCCACTACCGTGTGCCACAGTTGCTATGTTTGGTTTTTGCCAAGCATAGTGCTGTGAATTATGGCTAAAGATCTCCACTTTGGTCTGGTATGTCCAAAGGAAGTTGTTCCTGGAGTCTTGTGGTTTTTTTCTTCAGGTGCAACTTTCCAATGCTAAGTTTTGATACCATGTTCTTTTCTAGTGAGAAGAGGCTTCCTCCTGACAACCCTTCCAAACAAGCCATGCTTGTTCAGTCTTTTTTCTAATCGTATTGCTAAAGGAGGAGACCTGCAGTCTGAGACAGTTTCTCTAAACATGGCCTGACCTTTGGCTGAATTTCTGAGATTCCCACTCCTGAGAAGATGACATTGCATTAATACACACCTGAATGTGTCAAACCTGCAAACTGCCAAAACCTCTGCTTTTACTGAGGGCTCACAAATTTGATCAGCATCACCTGACTGCTATTTGCCGTCTTAACTTTTCTGAAAACAGTAAAGATGTACTTAATATTTCACAGGACTGCTTAGAGTCCTGTAGAAGCTTCCTTCCTTCACATGACTGTAGGCTGAAATAAAAAAAAACAAAACAATCTAACCAGGTGGTGTGTTCCAGTTTTTAATGTCTGCTTTGGTTAATGTAAATTAATTTTCTGACATCATCTCTTTGAGCATGACGAAAAGTGCATATTGCTTATTTTACAGCTATAAAAGAATCCACATGGAAATGTTGAATGAAATTAAAACTGACTTTATTATTAACATGAATGATCTATGGCTCTTTACTGGTCCTCAAGAGCGTGACTAGTTCACCATTAATCATTATGATCTAGCTAAAATGAAGACAGTGAAGGTGAAAGAAGTTATGATAATTTTGTTCTGGTGTGGCTTTCACAATGAGATTATTTGTTGCTGGAGCATTTTCTGTAATTTGTGCATTAATTATAATGGAAGACGAGCCAAGCTGTGCCACGGGAGAGGCTTACGCAACTTATTTTTCAAACGTGCTGCAGCATCTGTTCTTGTTGATACCTAGCGCATTGTAGAGATAAAAGCGTTCCTATAACAGAGGAAGCAAGTGTAGATTATTATTGCCAATTAATTTTTCGTAGTCTTTCATTTCTAAGTAACGTGAATAATTTATAAGATCATTAGCATAATTAATTCTAGCAAACAAATGCACATTTTTTACTTTTACGGCCCTCTTTTTTACTGGGCCTAGCTGGGATGTGTGCTGTGGTGCTCACTACATCATCAAACAAAGGAATCAAAGAGTTCAACTAAATGAATATGATTTTCATTATTCTGTTACTGAATTTGGGGTAAAAAAAAGCTTATTATGTATTTGACTATTTGCTGTCAGGGTGTAATCAGCAAATAATCGAATATTTGACGGGGCTTTAACGCAGGAGGATCTCCAGCTGATCTTATCCCTCATCTACATAACGACAATTTAAATATATCCTCAAGAAATCGTTGATTTGTTAGTAAGAAGTAATTCTAATGAAAAATGTGAACACAGTTGCTTGTTTGACATATTCTTGTTGAACAGGGTTTTCTCAGGTGGAACAAATTAAATTTTGGTTCTGCTCTGCCAGTGGAAGCTGCCCGTGAAACACTCTCTGACCAATGGACTAGAAAGTCAATTTCAACGGGAGATGCAATCATATAATTCATGCAAAAATATGTTCCTCTCACTTAGTTAAAGAGTAATCGACAAATTGCTGACTGCTTACTTAACATGTAAAGCTCATGACACTTTCTGTGCGGCAGAGTCTCCATCGCGTGGCCATTGAATGAACTACAGAATCTGGTTAACGGGCGGCATCATTTTTTAATTTTATATAAACCCACTGCATTGCTGTTGAACTGTGAACACAAAGATCATCCATCTGCAGTATTTGTCATCTGTCCCTCATTCATGGAGAACAGATGTGATTAGAGTTCAGGGAGCTTTTATATATAAATGGGTGACAGGGGGGTTGTGTGTGAGGTTCACTTGTCTCTAGAAAGAACGATCACCGCCGAATAAAGTGATGATTTGAATCATCACTTTCATTATTTAGTCTATTTAAGTCTCATGCTTTCTTGCTTTGTGGTAGATCTTTGTTCTGTATTCATTGAGATATTTGAATGCTAATCAATCAAATCAAATCAAATCAAATCAATCAAATCTATCAATTTAATTACGCATTTCAATCCTGATGGGTGTGGTTCCATCCACAATCACAATGACCCGAACCCTGGAGTATTATAGATCTTCTAACAGTATGAGTAAATCACAAAAATTAGATAATTACATGCAATGACTTTCACAGTCTCAAGAGAGTTTGGACCGACATGTTTTTAAGAGTTCTCCAATGCACTCATCAAAACACCAAATGCTGGAATATGTTTTGGGAGAATGGTGTTCATACCTGCAGAAGAGTTTCAGAAACAAGCTGGCCTAACATGTTACTAAAATACGTTTTTGTTTACTTTAATTTATCATGCTTTTGCAGAATTAATAATAATAATAATAAAAAATTCTTCACTATGCAGACACAGAATTGTACTTGATAAAAATACCTAAGCAGTGTCTCTAAACATAATGATTATACTTTAACATACTGTATTACAGTTCCATGCTGTCCATTATATACTCAGTGCCACATCATTAGTTATATCCTGTTATGACAGGGTAGGACCCCTGTTCTCCTTCAGATCTGCTTTTATTATTCGTGGCACACATTTAACGAGGTCCTAGAAACTTTTCTCAAAGATTTTGGTTCATATTGACATGATAGCATTACAGAGTTGATGCCATGAGACATCAACAAGACATTTTTTTTTATCAGGTGAAGTGATGCTTACTGGATATTTTCTCCTTTTCAGCACATTCTCTGTAAACCCTATAGATGGTTGTGTGGGAAAATCCCAGCAGATCATCAGTTTCCTGCTTACTCAGACCAGCTCATCTAGCACCAACAACCACACCGTGTTCAAATCTGCTTTCTCCCCTATTCTGATGCTCAGTTTGAACTTCAGCAGGTCATCTGGACTCTATCTATATGTTTAAATGCACTGATTTGCTGCCATGTGATTGGCTGATTAGACATTTGTGCTGTAAACTTAAACAGGTGTGCCAAAAAAAAAAACATGGTTTATGCATACTGTAAAATTGTATAGTGGCTCCGAATTGAATAGAAACTTCAAACTGGAGGTCGTTTTTTTAATTATTTTAAATCGCTGAATAGTTTAATGTGTAACACTAGATCATATTTTCTGAGACAAATGATCAGATACTTGGTTTGTAAAATCTTAATATAAAAGGTCATTTTAGTCATTTCTATAGCTATATATAGTTATAGTAGAATAATTTGCTTCAAATACTAAAGTAATTTCTTTTGAAAAGTTGTACGTACCTCAATATTACACTTACAGTAATGTTTAGCCTTGACAAGGTTTCCTAGTAAAGATGTATGGCTATTTGAAGACAGAGAAGACAAACATCTCTCTGATTACGTTCTTTGTTTTGTTTTTCTTTTCAACCATCAAAACCAGTGACTCAGAAAGTCTGGATGACAGAGCAATAATGGTTTTTATTTGGATGCAGGAGTTTTCAACATCCAGTCAGTGGCATGATGTACGTTACATCACAGGTTTCAACCCACCAGACACTCACCAAGAAACAGCATCACCAGACAAACAATTAAAGAGAAAGTAAACAGCGTGACAGCAACTCACACTCCGGTCCTCCGATGGGGCCATATTCTGTTCTCAAACTGGGATTTTCTTCTTGATTAATAGCTTGCTGTCTTCTCTTGTCACCAGACTATCAGTGTAACCCATTTAAGCACACATTCCAGAAAAGAAAATGTCACTGTAACATCACATGTAGGGACTGATGAGAGTGCACCAAGTGCCTTTATAACCACTCATGTAGCGGGTCCATATGAGTCCATCTGGCAGCGATGTTTTTTTGAAAGGGAAGGAGCAAAATGGCAAGAATTAAAGGCTCAACCACAGCACAGGCAGTTCACAGGGAAACCCCCAAAAAGTAAAGGAGATGATTCTACCGAGCTCTGCCAGTAGATTACGTATACAGTAGTTCTTATAGCTCCTGATCTTCAGGTCTCACCCAAGCACATACGAGCAGTTCAATGATTTTATACACAATATAACACTTATGTTGGCCTGACTACTGAGTAGCAAGAGAAAATAAAGATTAAAAAAAGGCAACATCAGTTTATAATAAACATGACAACTAACCACATATCACAGTTAAAAAAGTAAAAAAGTAAAAGTCCAATAAAAATTGATGTTGTGCACAAAAGGCACTCAAATCTTCTGCTCCACTTATATTCTATAAATAAAAACAAAACAAAAAATAATAATCTAGCTAAATGTGATTTATTTCCCCCCTTTTAAATTGAATTGTGTGCTTTCTTCATATTTTAATAACAGAAGCGTTTTGTAACATTAACTTCATATACTGTAGATCAACTGGTGCAAAACTAATAACCAGGATAATAAGATGTTAAAACTAGAAGGATTCATTTAACCATTGCGATGAAATCTGGATCATAATGCTCATCGAGAGCAATAGCCTCCGCTTGCTTATGCAATACCAGCAGGAACCAGCAGAGGGTGTGACAGCACTGTGTACGTTTAAATGCTATATCAACTTTATTCTGGCTGTACTAGCTCTCTGTTCTTACTAATCCTTCCACCCTGTACTTTTGTATATAGGTAAATAATTTGATAGTCGAAAAGCAAACAATACACCAACAACAAGCGAGTATTTTCATTTTACATCAGGTGTCTGCATTTGACAGGGAAACTGTGATTTCCATGCGAATAATTTTGTTAGATTCGATGCATTTTTGTTATTTTGCTTTTGTTCAATCAGGCATTGTTAGTTCTTGTTCACTTCTGATCTAGCAACAGTTATGAGTATCTTAATTCATCACTCTCAACCCACGTAAATACTAAGGGCAGTTACTTAGTCCAATTTTTAATTAAGTTGTGCGTTTCACCAAGCCAAGGCACCACATACCGTCGAGTCCCACAATACAGCGCAAGACATGCAGAACAGAGCAGGCTCTTTGGGATGCGGATTACAAGGTCTTTAGATTACAGCTGTCAGGATGACAAGAGGTACAGTAGATATAAATACTTAAATGTTCTTCTTTAGATTTCTTCCAACTAAGAGTACGAGTCTACAATCTGAGTGTATCAGTAACCATAGACAATCTATCATGTAAAAGGCAGGAAGAAGGAGGCCGTTCTGATGACTGCACGTTAACACATCTAGTTCTCCAGCTTTTCTGGGTGAGCACAGCATTTTCAGTGTGAAAGAGGAACCATCAGAAGTTTCACTGTTTCTTTCATAATACTAAAAATCACCCAAATATGACTTGAACCTGAAAACCTTTTGCGAACTGTGAAGAGACTGAAAGATATGTCAAAAACATACTTTGTGTTGTTTCCAGCAGCAATTAGTGGTCTATAGTTCACATGAGTACTGTTTGAACAGTACTATGGTGAATGATGATCTGAACTCTTTGTTTTCTTTTTTTTTTCAGTCAAAATGTTTGAACTTTACCGGAAATGATAAAAAGGTGGTTCAGAATCCTTACAAGTGCCATTCATATCAACCCTTTACGACATTTCATATTAACCTGTACACAAATAACACTTACAAATTACTAGCTATATATTATGTACAAGTTTACCACAGGATTCCTACATTAGTTGGTGCATTATTCTTCTGCATTCCATACACAGCAACTAGAAAAACAAAATAAAACATGGAAACAGCCGTGTTACGTCTGTCCGCTGTTCAACCATGCGTGATGGTAGAGGCTGACTTATTTTACTCTAGTACTGATTAGTAATTTCTAAGACTTCACAGATCATCTTCATGCCAAGATGCTCCATCTTTTGCAGCGATACCCACACAAAAAGTCAATGTATGGTGGCAAGGCATTATTATTTTTTAATATGTGGGCATCTGAATCCTGATTTTAGTTTTTCATTCTTGTGGATCAGAGTTTAAAGTCATATGGATTTCTTAGAATTGGCAAGCTTGTTCACAGATCATTTCATTACAAGTCTCCTTTCAGTGATGCAACTTTCCCTTATTTTCCCCAATCTGTGCATGCAGGAATAAATTTCACTGTTATGTTGCTGAAGATCCAATGTATTATAATAGAAACAGAAAGGATGTTTATTTCAAGTAAGTTTGTATTTACAGCCATAAGTCCTTTGCCCAAAATGGGCAAACAGACATATTTTTACGCCTGAACAACTGCCGACGTGAGGCGTTTTCACATAAGAGGAGGGACTGAAAGATCGGCTGGACTGGATATGTGATGGGTAGAAAACCAAATTTCACACAAGTATTGCTTTACTTGCATTCATTGCATCTCTGAAACAAGAACATGGCCACAGAATTTTGTTAAAACTGAGGTATAACTGAAATACACGTATTCCTATACACATTTAGTCTAGTTAAATCAAGTTTCAAAGAGAGCTGAGCTTTATCACACCTCTACAGCTTCTGCCACTGCTTTATTACCATGGTAACATACTTTAGAAGCTTTAGTGGCATCCTTTATATACGAATTAAGTCAAGCAAAAAACAGACAGGAGTATATCCATATCTGGTTTGCACACATCAACATCTGTTTCCATAAGCTTTTCTCCCACTTGGAAAGCTTCACAGGCCTCTTGCCTACAAGCTTCCACCTTTGCTACATGGTACCAGACTTATCTCCGCCGTCACCGGAAATATTCACATTGGAACCTGCAGATGCATTGTTACTCGGAAACATCTTCTCAGTGGGAGTCACAGCTGGACTGCCGACCCCTGAAGAGCTGGAGCTGCTTGAGCGGTGCTGCGTTGGAGGAGGTCGCACTGGTCTCATGGGCGGGGGGCGTAACTGTGCTCCAGCCAGCCGGGCAGAGAGAGCCGGTTTAAAGGTGGTCATCATCTCAGATGTCGAGCTGCTACTGCGCCGCATGGCAGCATCTGGATCACGGATCATAATGGTGTGCAGTGGACTCCCGGGCTCTGAGCTAACCGGATTCTTCATTGGCTCCAGTGTGTCCAAGACAACATCGGGAGCTTGTTTAACGGTGTTTTGGCGCTCCAGCTCCCGCAGTTCATGAAGTGCCGTATTCATAGTCTTCTCTATGTCCTGAAGAAACAAAAAAAGCAGAGAAATCAGAAATAAAAGCCAGGACTCCACTGCGTTACCTAAAAAGGTTTTGTTTAACACGGTTTACAAAAAGCTTAGTTATCATGTCAAATATATTTATACTTCCATAAAATGGCTTAAACATACCACTGTTATTGTCCTGTTTATATTCATACTGGGTAGAAAAAAAAACTCAAGATGGTGGCGCGTGCATCATGCGAGGCCCAGCATCTCTTCAGATTTTGCAAATTAGCTGTGTTGTATATACGTAGCACATCTGTATATTTGTTCATAGTACATCTGTATATCTGCCCCCCTGTATAGCAATACGGATCCTCTGTATATTGGTACGTGTATATACATCAGCACATCTGTACATTTGCCCATAGTACTATGGATCCTAATACTAATCCTAACTTTATTAGTTATTCCAAACCCTTTGAAACACTGATCCTTCCTAAATTCTAAAGCAAGCTTATTTATGCACTGGTTAGCAAATGAAGAGAACCTGGATCAAGGTCAGCAGTGTGCTCTAGCTTCAGTTTTAGAGATAGAGGTCTACCTTAGTGCAACAATATCAAACATGGATGTTGGCTACAGTGATGTCATCCATTGTGAAGTATCAGTAGCTATCAGGAAGTATCAAGCTTTTCCGCCGTCGCCATCTTGCTAGCAAAAACTAGATATGATGAGGATTAATGGGTCTGACTTTGAAACCGAATGCTAGTTGGCTAACAACTTGTGATTAACAACTCCTTAGCCAATGAGCTTGTGGTTTCATACCACAAATAATCCTCCGTTTTGAAAGATGGCATAATGAAGATTTTTTTTCCAACATGAGCCAAAGTGAGTGACTGAACTCATAAATTCAGAAGAAAAGTGTTCACATAGGTTAGGACAGAAAGCCTTTTTCTTGTAGACTTCTATAATAGCAAACGTCTTTTTGCAATCTAAGCTATCGCCATCTGGTGGCTGTCAGACAGAAACAGGTTTAATGCACTTTGGCATTGGCTTCATTTTTTCTAACCAGGTAGTTACGTCCATGTTTTATACTGTATACGGTCACATCTCCTGCTCTCAGACAGGCTTCCCTTTCAACTGTTCTCACTTGTACCCTATTAATGTTTGAGACAAGAGACATACTCTGTGAATAAAAATTTAAAACTGTTTATTTTAGTCTTACCTCTGCCAGAGCCTCAGTGTCTAGTGATTTGTGGTCCCCCAGGCTGCTGTGGCGAGTGGTCCCTGGCACTGGCCTCAGTGGGTGGCCCTCAGGATAGCCCTTCCTATCTGGATAGTTTATGCTTCCCGCACTGCCAAAGGTACCAAGGCGCCTTTTTTCTGGGCTCTCCATGCGGCCTTTGCTGATGGAGACCTTGTGAGGGCTGCTAGGACAGGCTGCAGCCCGCGGTGGAGTGTCAGGCACTCTTGTTGGGCTCTGGGTGTCTGTTCGGCGACGTGGGATTGCTGCTCCATCAGATCGCAACCTGACCCTGCAGACATGGATCAGATCATATCAACTGTCAAGAAAATGTCTCAACATTACAAACACTTGAAAAATGAAAGGTGTTTATTTTTAAATGTACCTCCCCATGACTCCTCCAAAGTTGTAATCCGGTGATTGCTCGCATGGTGATGGGACATCATTTTTGGATGAACCCTTATCTTCCAGCAACGGTCCACTGCTAGCTTCACTATCTGCTTTCTGGCTGAGGTTATCTGAGAACGCATCATCTCTGAAAGAGCAGATTCAGGTGCACTAAGAATAAGCTATGCATGCAGACTACAACAAATATAAAGGGATTACAGTACTCAACACAAGATAAAGAACTACTAAAGTTCAGTCTGTTGGCACGTACAGGTCTTGTACTACGATGTACTGATGAGGGATGAGGCCATCCACGCCATTGTGACGGCCTTCCCACCAGTCTTCAGATGCTCTGTGATACAGAAGCAGGGAGGCTCCCTTCTTGAAGGACAGCTCCCTGGGACTGCGTCCCACATAGTCAAATTTGGCTATGGCCTCAATCTGTTCCACTTCTGAAAGAAACAAACAAGAAAGGAAGCATGAAAAAACATATCAAAGTGGACACAGCATGATTAGTCATACCACGAGACAGACAGCACTGTGTAAGCTGTATCTCATAGCTCTTTTTTCTGTGGTAAATCCCTCAAACAGGCACGTTTCCTTTATATCAACTTTATTACTTGTGTATGTGGGCTGTAAAAATACAAACTGAAGCACATATGATGTTTTCTAACACTTCTTGGTTGCTTCAATAGTAATTGAACTGGAGAGTTTGATTTGATTTGAAAGGTGGATTTCAAAAGGCCAGCAGGGTCAATCAGAGTTCACTGTATGTTGAACAGGATTCATCTATGAGCCAGAAAACCTGCAAGTGTAGTTTTATTTTGAAAACCCATTAGAGGTGTGTCTGAGTGTTACAGAAGACAGCACAAGACAAAGTTGAAAAGCAGCTTTGTTTTATTTCAACTATAAGGACACTGTCATTGCAGCGTGTGTAAGAACTATATTTTAATTTCTTAAATTAAACCTGAAGCATTGCCACAGGAGACAAACTGCAAAAACACAGAACTTCACTCCCAATACTAAGGCCAGCAGGAGAATAACTTGCATCAGGAAACCAGCCTTTGGTCTTACCAAGTAAGAAAAGCACCAAAAGAGCCAACAACACAGATGAATGTCACAGATAGTTGTTGTCACCGAGAGGAGATATGATTCTCTGTTTTACCTGTGTTTTGGCTTACGTGCCTGCCCTGATTATGGATTCAAAGCTAAGAGTGGGAAATACTACACAAAGGAGAAAGTCTCAGGAGAGTTGCTGACTAATGCTGAACAAAGAAGAAGCATGAGAGCAGGGGGTAGGGTGGCCACACACACACACACACACACACACACACAAATAGATCAAAGAGGCAGTGCTGCATGCCAATACTCTTTACTCAACTTGCCTTCAGCTTCAAACATCACTTAAGCTGTTGTGATCAGAAGCCGCTGCAGCTCAAGCCTCGCTCACCTCTCAGTCAAAAGCACTAATAAAAAAGGTCAGGCTATATTTAAGACTTTCTGATCCACAAACGATTCTAAAATCCCACATATATATTCTTATATGTCTTATGTGAAATCCTTGTTATACACATGTTTAAAATGTGAATTGCTTAGCAAACGACCAGTATATCTGTTTTTAAAAATAGTTGTCTCTGGAGCAATAGAATGATAGTTAACCACAACAAGTCTAAAACTACAATCTACCACAATGTGAGAGAATGATAACGTTATGCTGAATTTCTGAATTTAACTACAGACACAAGACCACAGCTCAGATGGCCACTGACATCAGAGCTAAGTGAAAATAACAGCTCTGCCCTTTATAGGTACGTTTATACGCTGTATAGGCATAGAGGTAGCCTGACTGCTTATAGCGGTTTGCAAGTCTTCACTGGCCCTTATTTCTTTGCTTTGCTACAAAAATGGAAAAAAGGTGCAGCAATTTATTGAAAAATGCGAACATGCATGGAGATATAGTGTATAAAGCAAGAACAGAGCTTAAAGGTCAATATTTGATTTGACCACCTTTACTCTTCAGCACAGCCTGAACTCTGTTATTGTAAATTCTCTTTAGGTAATTTTCAGGAATAGTTCTCCGGGGTTCTTGATGGACATGCAAAACTCTTCTTTGGATTTTGGCTGTCTTTTGTTCTGTTCTCTGTCATTATGATCCCGCACTGCTTCAATAATGTGAAGGTCCAGGCTCTGGGGAGGCCAATCTATGACTGATGGCGTTCCACTAGTGTTTTTCTATCCAGATAGGTTTGCACTGCATTGGCAGTGTGTTTGGGATCATAACCATGCTGAAAAATGAAGCTGTTGCCAATCAGACTTTTTCCAGATGGTATTGCACGGTGGATCAAAATCTGATGGTACTTTCTAGTTTTCATAATCCCCCAACACCATCAGGTAGCCTCCATCATGTTTTACATACGACTATAGACACTGTTGTACCTCTCTATACTGATGACAGTCTTTCTTTTTAAATGATTTTTTGTGGATTTATCATTCCGTAAGACCCCTTGCCACTGATTTTTAGTCCAGTTCTTGTGTGATGTGGCATAGCTCAGCCTTTTCTCCGTCTTCCTTCCTTAAGAATGGCTTCTTGATAGCCTCTCTTTCACAACAATAATGCAGATGTTCAGCAGGAGGATATTTTTTTATGTTCAACACCTTAGTTTGGTGTGTTGGCACACAGCAGTAAACAAAAGGCTGAAAAGGCTGATGGGTATTCTCTTAGTTATAAAGGTATTAGGTCCTAAAGGTCCTTTTATAGTAATTCAAGTGGTGGCCTGTTACTGTTGGTTAGTGGGAGAAAAATTACTACGAGGCCTTTAATAAAAAAAAGGAAGTGACTAACCCTCATCGCTGGTGTGTGGTTCTGTCCCATTATCAGCCTCATCAATGGTTCCTGGTTCACTGTGTGGACTGTCACTAGAGAAACAAGAACAGACCAGAAAGACATTAATATGTAGATAAAAAAATATGAAAAAATCATGTTTGTACAGTGAATTTGTTAATTTACTGTCACAATTCAGCCTTAAAATCAATGCAAAACAGAGCTGAACACACTATAGTATCACATAAGTATTACACTGTACCACAATACCTACCAATACTCTTCGCCCCCGGTCATGCACTTCTCATAGACTGGGCCATCCAGCTCTCGTTGACTTGGAAAGATGACTTCATTGTGGCTAATTATAGTTTTGATGACTTCGTTAACATGAGCTTGACATGCTACAGGATCCTGGCCATCTGGGATGGGCATCAGAGTTGGACCAAAGCAGATAGCTAAATTGTATGGATCCATCATGTTCTCGTCACTGTACTGTGAAAGACTGACGGACGGCACAGGACAGAAGTCACAATTTTTTGTTATGTATGCAAACTGTACATCTATTTAGTTAAAACCTTATTGATAACCAAACAACATAAATATGTGCTAATCTGAGTTCATTTAGAAACGATTCAATTTCTCTTTCTATTTTGTCTATTTTGACAGAATTTGCAGTAGCAGATACGTCTCTTAGGGAGTCACTGGCTTCACCTGATTTCAGTCCTTATGTACAGTCATCACTGCAGCTTGCTTGAAAAACATTTTGATCTGTCAACCTCTCCAAGAAATCAACTTACACCGCACAGCCCACTCTTAATAATGAAATCATCGAGTCATCAAAAGGAAATCATCAAGAGGAAGCCATAATAAATGTCTACTTGAACATTGTAGTTAAGCTGAGGTTGAGCAGCATCATTGCAGTTCATGTGGCTCCAACAAATTTGACAATTAAATCAGCTAAATCCAGTAAAAGGAGCACAGATAACATCTATTATCAGAAGAAAGGTTTTTTTATTCCAATATGGAAACCTATAAACTTCTAAAACACTGATATAGTAATAAATACCATGTCTTATTTTAAATACACTTTTGTTTTGTCTATACTTTTTTCCATATTGTATGCCTATTCTGTAATTTTCATATTAGTAAAGGTGTAAGATTCAGTGTCATATCCTGGTGCTTAAACAACTGCCAAACTCATCTTTTTACACTGTTTTGGAAGACCAAAGCAGTGAAATGTGTGACTCACTGGTTAAGGAAAGCAAAAAGATATCTCATGACAATTATGATGGTCCGAGGAAGAGTGACAATAATCTGCTGGATGTGGTGTGCTCTCTCAGCTTCAGACTCCAGTTCTGAAAGACAGAAACGGAGACGTTTAAAGATGCTGCACTGAAAAAAAAAGAGAGACACAAACTCTCTTTGCCAAGGCAAAAGGTGGTGGAGATTCTGAAAATGGCTATTTGACAATTTAATATGCCCCTCATGCGTTTCACCAGCCCAAAGCCACAGTGAGTGATCACATGTGGCCTGCACCCCAAAGCAGAAAGCGCTGGTGTTACTGTTAGACTGCTTCCACGTGCAGCACGGCATGACTTTCTCTAGTCCAATAAAGCTAAACATCTACCTATCACTGTGTTTTCTCTTTTCTGTGAAGGTCAGTGAAAAACGCTTGAAGCAAGGTCTGTTAACTCACTGATAGTAGAGATGAAGTCCAGGAAACGCTCCTTTGGGAAGAGCGGGTTCTCGAGTCCTCTGAAGTACAGCTTCAGGACGCCTGCCACTGAGTTTATATCATGCTCATTCTGATCATCAATCAAGGGATCCTCACCTAATTAAGAAACACACGAGTGCTTTCAGCGGCAGCATTTGTTGAACTGAAAAACGTATCAAGGTAGTTCATCCCACAGATCATGTTGAAATATTGACTAACCTCTCTCAAATGAGTTTTTAATATCATTGACCTCCACCTGCGATCCTGGCACACGAAATATGCCTTGCTGCTGCAAACCTGAAAGAAATACAACCCAGAATTTACTGAATTAGAGTTACGCTAGCTGCCATTATCTCCAAAACCACTGCCAGCTTCTTTGAAAGCCCACTGGAAACACATAACACAGAGCAGGAAATGTAATCTAGTCATAAAGGGAGATGCATATTTTTCCAGCAGAGGGCCCCTCAGTGAGTCTGCACCATATGGTCCCAGTTAGAGGGTTCTAATCAGTTTTCTGTAGTTTCATTAGGTCCCGATCCAGGGGAAAGGCCTGCAGGCTAAACCAACGAGCTGAAGACAGATGTGAAAGGTAGACAGGGAGGAGTTATGGGCGGTGGGGGTGAGTTGGCTGAACTTACTAAACAAAGACCAATGGGACTTTCAAAACTCTCAGTGTGTGACCTATTGTTATGAGCCTGTGAAATCACTGGTAAGCAGCTGAGCGCTGCGGTGGCGAGCAGAGCAAGCTTCTACCAGCAGCTATTTGTGAAAATAGACTGCTGATGTCTCTTCTTGTAAGTCTAAAGAAGTTTTCAAAGGACTTTACTTTACAGTTCACTCTCGTTATTTTTGCCCCATCACACAGAAGGGCTTGATGAAAGACTTACCGTATAGATTGATGTATCTGATACAGCTTTCAACAACAAGTGGAATTGGTTGACCTGAATCCTGAAAATAACAAAAAAGCAAAACATGACAAGACAGAAGTAGTCTAATACCAAAAACTGCACAAACAGTTGTGAAGATTTATAGCATGCAGGTAGAGCAGAAGCAGCAGCAAATAAATGGCTACTATTAGTTCCGAAGTTTTAGTTTGTCATGTTCCCTTACTATAGCAGTACCTGAATGCGGGCGCGGGCATTCCTTCTTCCTCTGGGACAGAAAGCAGCAAAGCACAGAAGAAGAAGAGGAAGAAGGGTCAACAAAAAGGTTAGAAAAGCTCAACTGAGTCCTTTGAAAGTTAAAAGCAAATTACAGGGACTGGTCATAGCACAGCCTTAGAAATGCAGTAAGGATTGGGTGCAGTCAGGGACAAAGCAGACATACTGCCGACTCCTGCCTCAGTCCAACAAAAAAAGAAAGAAAGAAAAAAAGCCAGAGATGGCAAATTGTTCTGGAAGGAAATAAAGAGACAGCTGACTGCCGCTCTGTCTGTCTGCACCGGCAGAACCGTGGAAGGAAGGAAACGGATTAGAGGTTAAACAGAGGCGTTATATCATGATCAAGGGCAGCTGGAAGAGGGAGGAACAGAAGGCTAAAGAGGAAGAGAATGAGAGCGAAGGCTCTAGCTGCCTTCCCCTCCTGCTCCACAGGGACCGCTCGGTCATACACCACCACCAGAGGGTACCTTGATGAATGCCTCCATATTGCCGTTAAACAGCTTATGGTTATACACGGAGCGTGGCCTAGGCTTCCGCATTTTCTGTGGTTTAGGGGGAAGGGTGGGGGGCCTGGAAATGACGGACAAAAGGAGAAAAACAAACAAAACAAAAGACCACATTGTGTGAAACTATAGAAAAAATATGGTTCAAAATCTGGCTCTAAAACAGAGCTTTATCATCCGTTTGATTGTGGTAATACAAACCAAGCGGTAGAGTAAAAAAAGGGCTTGAATGCAATTTCCATTTCATTGCTAACAATGGATTTGGACGACCAAGGCTGGAGTATTTTTTTTTAAATGCTTAAGTGCAAGTAAGAGAGAAGTAATTAAGTTTCCACAGTTTATAGTTAATAAAAATACAGACCTAGAAAACCAAATGTGACATGTGATTATACAACCAACTGAATGCCTTTTGCATCATCTTTAATATTATGTGAACACTAATGAAAATGACACAAATTGTTTTTGATGTCATTTTATTTAAGAACATACTAAAGGACAAACTAAAGGAAAATCCTGAGGCCTCAATTCCCCGAAGTGGTGAGGGATCTTTTCCTCTTGTAGGGAAGGATCACTGCAAATCAGCACAAAGCTGTTTTTGTCCTGATGGTCTCTTCCGATATTAAAGTACCCCATTCATGGGGCATGAGGGGTCACAGAAGTGTGATGAGTGTAAAAGTACAAAAGCGAGCTTCACAGTATGCAAAACCTTAACACCAATGCATCATCTTCAAAGCACAAAATGAGGGAATATGTTTTAGCAGAGTGGTATTCTCTCTGTTGGAGTTACTGAGTGGCTGTTTAGATATTGGATTTTCCTTAAATTTGTCATCTGTTATTAAAAAAAATCATCAAAATGCAAAATCTGTTATATCCATGCACATAAATTACAAAATCATATACAGTGGGGCAAAAAAGTATTTAGTCAGCCACCGATTGTGCAAGTTCCCCCACTTAAAATGATGACAGAGGTCAGTAATTTGCACCAGAGGTACACTTCAACTGTGGGAGACAGAATGTGAAAAAAAAATCCATGAATTCACATGGTAGGATTTGTAAAGAATTTATTCGTAAATCAGGGTGGAAAATAAGTATTTGGTCAATAACAAAAATACAACTCAATACTTTGTAACATAACCTTTGTTGGCAATAACAGAGGTCAAACGTTTACTATAGGTCTTTACCAGGTTTGCACACACAGTAGCTGGTATTTTGGCCCATTCCTCCATGCAGATCTCCTCTAGAGCAGTGATGTTTTGGGGCTGTCGCCGAACAACACGGACTTTCAACTCCCGCCACAGATTTTCTATGGGGTTGAGGTCTGGAGACTGGCTAGGCCACTCCAGGACTTTCAAATGCTTCTTACGGAGCCACTCCTTTGTTGCCCGGGCGGTGTGTTTTGGATCATTGTCATGTTGGAAGACCCAGCCTCGTTTCATCTTCAAAGTTCTCACTGATGGAAGGAGGTTTTGGCTCAAAATCTCACGATACTTGGCCCCATTCATTCTGTCCTTAACACGGATCAGTCGTCCTGTCCCCTTGGCAGAAAAACAGCCCCATAGCATGATGTTTCCACCCCCATGCTTCACAGTAGGTATGGTGTTCTTGGGATGCAACTCAGTATTCTTCTTCCTCCAAACACGACGAGTTGAGTTTATACCAAAAAGTTCTACTTTGGTTTCATCTGACCACATGACATTCTCCCAATCCTCTGCTGTATCATCCATGTGCTCTCTGGCAAACTTCAGACGGGCCTGGACATGCACTGGCTTCAGCAGCGGAACACGTCTGGCACTGCGGGATTTGATTCCCTGCCGTTGTAGTGTGTTACTGATGGTGACCTTTGTTACTTTGGTCCCAGCTCTCTGCAGGTCATTCACCAGGTCCCCCCGTGTGGTTCTGGGATCTTTGCTCACCGTTCTCATGATCATTTTGACCCCACGGGATGAGATCTTGCGTGGAGCCCCAGATCGAGGGAGATTATCAGTGGTCTTGTATGTCTTCCATTTTCTGATGATTGCTCCCACAGTTGATTTTTTCACACCAAGCTGCTTGCCTATTGTAGATTCACTCTTCCCAGTCTGGTGCAGGTCGACAATTCTTTTCCTGGTGTCCTTCGAAAGCTCTTTGGTCTTGGCCATGGCGGAGTTTGGAGTCTGACTGGTTGAGGCTGTGGACAGGTGTCTTTTATACAGATGATGAGGTCAAACAGATGCCATTCATACAGGTAACGAGTGGGGGACAGAAAAGCTTCTTACAGAAGACGTTTCAGGTCTGTGAGAGCCAGGGATTTTCCTTGTTTGAGGTGACCAAATACTTATTTTCCACCCTGATTTACGAATAAATTCTTTACAAATCCTACCATGTGAATTCATGGATTTTTTTTTCACATTCTGTCTCTCACAGTTGAAGTGTACCTCTGGTGCAAATTACTGACCTCTGTCATCATTTTAAGTGGGGGAACTTGCACAATCGGTGGCTGACTAAATACTTTTTTGCCCCACTGTATGGCCACAATATACCCACAGAAAGATGGAAACAACCTTTTGGGAAAGTTCAGCAAGATGCAAAGAAATATCATTTTAATATTTATAACAATAAACAATATGTTTAAAAAAAGCAACTTGTACCTTTTTTGCATATGTTAAATACTTTCATGACTACATAATACACGCAAACATGTCATTTATTTTTCCGGTAGGAATTCTTTAAAAACATTTTCTTTTCCTTTCTTTTCTAAAGATGAATTAAATATCTTGAATTCTGAAATGAGTGGAATAAGCAGGTGTTTTGTGGCAGAGAGTCAGGGATTAGAAGCAGCTCGCTTCAAGTGCAAGCTTACCTTGTTGTTCCGCACTCAGCTCTTTCCCCTGCAAAGGAAAAAAAAAAACACACACACACACACACACACGAGGGAGATGTTATATACTGGTTTCTTTCTGGTACACATTATACAGACTCCAGTCAGTGTCCAGCCTCACTAAAGGGATTCATGACAAACAACATCGCCATTGAGGGCTGGGTGAATAAAATGGTGCTACCACCATTCACTGAAAAAGCTCCTGAGCAGTCGTAGCTAAAGCCTCAGGGGAGCCAGAATGGCTAAGGGGTTACAGAGCAGAGAAATGAGGGTGGCAGCTGCAGTGTTTGTATGGTGGGTAGGGAGGGGTCCTTCAGTATTGAGACTGAACAATGTCTTTGCTGGCTCACTGAACCTTTTGTTATAGGTTTTTAGCCACACATGCGTATGCTTATCCTTGCATTCTGATAAACCTAAGAACAGGAGATAAAGAATTATTTAAAAAGAGAAGGATAACAATGGCATCAATGAGAGCATTATTTATTTATTCTATATTTACTCTGACTAACAAAGGAAGAAAGAGTGAAGGCTAACTCATTGCTAGCAGGTCTTTGGAGCATTAAAGTGAGGAACCAACAGTTAGTCTGGTATGAAATCATTCCACTGAGTGATAGACCTCGCTACCTTTGAGCAACCTTGGAATTACAGAGGAAGCATTCCTCACTCAAGCATGAGCGAGAAACTCTAAATTGATTTTTGATTCCTCTGTCACATATCTATTCTAAAAACTTTTTTTAAAAAAAAGTGACAAGAACAAATCATATTTTACAGAATAAGGAAATTGGTGAGTCTTTATCTGGAAAAGAAGGGCTGGCAGATGTCCCAGCACAATCTTGTCTAGTGCCAACACTTGACATTATGTTTTTATTAATACATGCAGCAAGATGTAAACGCCATGTGGCACTCACCAGTCTCATCTCGTTCCCCTCTGTCATGCTCCCACGCAAGCGCGTGTACACAAACATACACAAATGCGCAAGTCTTGGGTGTGAAGCAACGAGCTAATGAGCACGACTCGGCCCTGATTGATCACCTGAATAATTAAACATGGGTGGTACCTGGAGGCGCCATATGCTCTGCTCATACATTCTCTCAGCTGCGACACCACGTACATTGAATGATAATGTGATTGTTTATGGGTATAAGAGTGTGCAGATGATTGCTTGCCACATGACTTGAATGTAATCACAGGAACAATCTCAGGTCCTGAAAATATAATAAATGCTTAAATAATGAATATAACCTGAATATAAGTGTGAAAATCTATGCATGGACGACTCAAGGCCTCAGCTGGCTGCACCTTGTGTCCTTTCCTATTAGTTGAACCCCTGGTGCAGGAGCAGCTGCAGATATGGGCCTCAGTTTGGTCCCGCTGATTGATTGGGCATAAACTGTTCACAGCCGAGGTGACAAGGGGACCCTTGGGGAAGAGGGGGAGCCAAGAAAACCTCTCTCTTGCAGCCTGGAAATAGAAACCCCCCCTGCGGCTACACCATACAGAGACTAACCGGATAATATTTTAACCACTGGAGATAAATAGAAGGTGGAATGAGTACCTCAAAGTGGATATGGTCTGCTCGTTCAGGTGGTACTTTTCTATCTGAATATCAGCTCTTACTCCCTCTGCTATCTTTAAAAAAAGTGTCTGCTATCTTTGTGGACTCTGATACCTCGCTTCCTGATAGCTGCACCACTATAACCCCGAAATCAACAGTTTTCTCAGTTTTCTGTGGGTCATTACTCAGCAAAACACTAGTTCATGCACATGCCATTACCAGACACCAAAGAGAAATCAAGAGAAAGGGATTCTTACCTTCCCCCAGCGTCTGCTTCAGCAAGTCATGCTTGGCCTGCAGCTTAATGATGAGGTTACTACCATTCAGGTACTCTTTGAATTTCTAGATGGAGATGTGAAGAAACATTTCAGTGCCATTGAAATCAGCTTAAATGCTTTTTCCTCTGCTCAGGCGATAACTGATGGCTTTATTTTGAAAAGGTGCTCAGAGGCCATGACTTTGGACCGAGAGATGAACTCACTGAAAAGTAGAACATTTCTGTCTCCTGCTGATTCGCTCTCCTCTTGGCTATATTGAGCTTGCTCATGTACGTCTCAGAGGCCACAGATTTGATGGATTCAGTGGAACGGCTGTGTTGAAAGGCATCTGACACGTCAAAGTCCTCCACTGTCAGCATGTCCTGCAGTGTTTGCATGGTGGCATCCAAAGTCTTCCTCACCTGGAGAGATAGCCGGGTCACCCATAAAGCATTACATCGTAACCTGTGTTGACCATGTATTTTGTTTTGCATCAGAATACGAGTTTAGAGCAGGCTACAGGTCAAGCATACACCAGGCCTAGTCAGGAAAATGAGGAGTGTCTGGCACAGATACAAACTGTTCATGATATTATTGAGAGAGGCTTTTTGTTTAGGATTGAGATTGATAAAGCCCATTTCCCCTAATGGCATTCATTATCTTCCAGAACACAATTCACTGGGAGACAGGGAAGAAACAGAGCTGTTGGCGCTTGCAATTTAAACAGTCCCTGGTTATTATCGCTTCCATTTCCACCTTTCTGTCAGCGTTTCTTAATGAGAAAGGTCTCTTTTCATCAAGAAAAGAGACAATTTCATATATAACTTCATAGAAAACACAACATTGGCAGTGTGACAATCTAAATATATTCCCAGCCCCTGCAGAGAGAGGGGTCATCGGAGAGTAATTGCAATGAGAACAGATGGTGATGTGGCCATCCTGCTCCGATGGTATGATGGCCTTGGGGAAAATGAGAGAGGGCTTTTTGTTTAAGAGGGGGAGGAGAGGGCTACTGGTGCTGGACAGACACAGCTCATAGGCCCTCACCTCCTCATTTTCAATTTTTAGTGTTGCTAAGCGAGACTGCAGTTGATGGTAGCGCATCAGAAGTTCGGTCTGAACCGGCTGCTGGGCGCTCACTTGGCACACCTGAGGGTGGAGAAAAAACAGGTTAGAAAGGAATAAAAAAAATAAAATAAACTGCAATATTTTCTAGCGTCTCACCTCATCTCCCATGTGTGGCAGGTATTCAAAGCGCATTGGAGGACAGAACACCTGGTTATGCATATCCATGATCTTGTGCTTGTCACTGCGGGAGTCCAAGTTGTCCACTGCATTCTCCAGGATATCCAGTCCCTCGTGGCGTGATGTCTCCAAGTTGTACTCCGCAGACAAATAGGTCCTGAGGGTGCGTGCCAAGCTAGCATGGTAGCCCAAGTCACAGCACTGCAGAGACACAATACTAGATTAACAATTTAGAAATAAACTGTAGTTGTTAGCGAAATGGTAAAAACAAAAAATTAGTGGAAAAAAGGAACCATTGCGTGTGGTCTGTAACTATAACTGAGTTTTCACAGTAATGATAAGTGAAAAGTTCCCGTCTGAAATTGGATGTAGTTAAAAGTCTGCTAACAATCACAGGCAACAGCAATGCCATGATATACTGACCATGATATACTAGTTAATTGTGCTATAAATTAATACGCCAATATATGTGAAAGAAGAAGAATGTAAAAGTGAAACATTCAAGTCTAATTGTATTCAGTATTTTCTCAGTTATTTATTTAATGGACTAAATTCCAAATTATAACCTGATACAATAAAAAAAAAAGAAGTACAGTTCATAGAATTACAGCAGCTAGCACAGTAGGACATCAGGGATAATTAAAGAGCCTTATCACACAGAGCTGTAAGAAGTAACCTAATTAAGAAGAGAATAGTAGAGCAGAGGTTTGGAGGAAGCTTGAGGCAACTGACAGCTCTGTAAATCACTAAGTAGATGCTCTTTAGCACTCTTTAGTACTGAGGAAGTAGTCTCTTCAGTTTGTGCGCTTCATTGCACCACTCAGTCAAACTGGCTCAGTAGACCAAACACTCGAGGGAGTGAATTAGCTTCTTTTTAACTAAGCAAACAGAGTGAGAACACATTCACTCATATCCTTACATTCATACAAAATCTAAATGAAATGCTACAAGTACTATTAACTCCCAGTTGCACCGCACTATAATCATAGGAAGAGTACAAAGTTTCTTATGTGGTGGGCTGTGACTCTCATATGACAAACTAAGCCTTTTTTCCTCTCGCTTGATTGCAGCAGACAAACCAGTGGAGCTCATGATCCCACTCCTTTTAGCCCATCAGGATTAAGGATGACATGGACTTTTCATTTTCTAGACACTGAGTACGCAAGAGCTGCCCAGCAAAAAGGCAGCCACAGCCACAAATCGGGTTCCCAGCATGCCAAAGTACCACCATTGAGCTGCATATAGCCCAACAAAGGTTAAGCCACAAGTCATGTGTGTAATATTACAGAAATGCCACTGAAATCATGTCTTATCACGACCGTCCAGGAAAATGTGCATCCATCACCGTGGCTAATGTAGCTCCTTATGGTGAGCTGGCCTCGGGCAAAAATGTAACAAACAGGCCAGGAGCTCAGAGAGACGAGGAAAACACAATGTGACCTTCAGATTTAGAATTTATATATTATATATTTTTTTTTCATATATTTCAAATGTTGTTGGTCAAAAATTGTGATTAAAAGCTTCTTCATCTGCTTTCTGAGCCATAATGGGTAGCAGGTCACCCGAGGTTGAGAGGCTTGTGCCAGCCACATTAATTGTATTCATGCCTGCATAAACAGAGCCTCTGCTTTCACCAGCTGACTTTCACTGACTTCCAACCAACAGTGGTTTGTTAAACAAAGTCATCCTTTTAAATAAAGATAGTGAGACTGTCTAGCAAGGCTTTTGATTAACAATGTGAATAACTTTAAGCTTGAATTGTCAAAAACAACCACAGAAATCACATTTCGCATACTGCAGATGAGGAGAGACGGGGTTTTTTATCAGTGAAAATTAAGTTTTCATTTGTAATAAGTAAAGTGCAGCTGCTTAAGCTTCAGAAAGCCTGTGTTCTACATTATGATTCATGAAAGAAAAGCCCACAGATACCAGAAGAAAATGTGCCTCTGTGTGTATGTGTTTTTGTCCTGGGCCATGTTTTTTTTCCTGGGTGACAGTTAGAGGCAGACAGTTACAAGGACATGCTGTGCTTGTCCCAGCAAAGCTCCCAAAAGCAGCATCAACAAAAACAAATGAACCACAAAAAGACTGAGGAAGAGGAGAGCAAGCAGACTGAGCAGACATCATTCTGTCAACACTGATGGAGCCCATTGAAATCATCAGTCAAAAATGTCCATCTGTGCTGAAGTACAGAACATTGCTAAACTAGATTTAATGTCAACAGTTAGTCAGTAGCATATCAGTGTTAGGTTTGTTATTAATAATCCCCCCCCCCCCCCCCCCCCCCTCAAAAGGTGCTAAATAGACTTTACTCGGGCCAACAGAGCAGCTTGAAAACAAGCAGCTTACAAGCTAAGAGCGAATGACACACGCGAACAGATGGAGAGAAAAGTGACAGTGCTACGGTGTTAAATCCACATCAGAAATCCCAGCTGACAGAGGTAAACAAACACATGTGCTTAGTGCATACTTACATCAATCATATCAGAGACGTCATGGATGTAATATTTTGCAACCACAGCATTTGTTGCTGCCAGGTTCAACAAATAGTCATTCCGAGCTTTTGTGCATTTCAGCTTATTCTCTGAATACTTGGCCTGCCTCTGGGGAGATAAGAGGAGAGAGCAGACAAAGGGGGAAAAAAACACATCAGTGCTGTAGGGAGGATCATGAGACAAGTAGAGATGGAAAAGAAAGTTTGGAGAAACAGGCTCTAGAGAAGCTGTCCCTAAATAATATAATATGTATTAAGCGGCACAGCTAGGCTCACACCTAGTTATTATGGCTGTGTGCTGCAGCCAGTTTGCTTAGCTCTGCATCAAGACCGAAAAACAGCAAAAACCCGGGGCTGGAAATTTAGGCCAATGTGAAAGTAGCTTAAATGGACCTTTAGGGGTTGTTACAAAAGTGAGTCCCTCTGCACAGACTAATGTTAAAATAACAACATTTACGCTACAAGCAATCATATTTACATCCTGATACAAAATTATAGATTTTTTTTTTTTGAAATTCACCTTTTGTAATGGTTGTAAGTCTATGGATACATATTGCTAACCAAGCATGCTAGCATTAACTAATAGCTTTACACTCCAAACATTTTCTGGCCACCACAAAAAAAAGGTATGGCTATATAAGACTAAGGCAAAGGCTTCACAAAAAACTAAACAAAAAACTAAAGGGTGATGCTACAATGATTGCATAAATTTTATAAATCTTATAGAATCTCTAATATACAGTTTATTGCTATTATTGCTAAAAAAAAAATACTAGCTTGTCTATCTAAATGGAACAAAACTACTCATTTCTACCTCAAAAAAGCACCAGTGATGATATGATGATGATGATATTATTAAACCATTTCTCTATAAAAACAGACGTTTTAAGATGTTAGGTATGAATATTCGTTTATATAATTGATAGCCATAAATACACGTGTTGCTTCTACCTGTTTACCATGTATACATCAAACAAACCAAAAAGGTATTTTCAAATTTAGCCGACATGGTTGCCTTTCTGTCGGCCTGTATTCCAGTGAAAATTTAAATAAATACCTGCAGTTGCACTCAGCACTTAAGTAGGAGGAAAAGAAATGACACAGTGACATAATGTTCTGAAAACAGTGTTTTGTTTTTTCTGTTACATTATGCCAAAAATGCTGCAAAAACTTGTCTCACACCAGTAAAGCAGTGATTCAGGCTCAACCCAGAAAACCACTGCTGCTGTTTGAAATGCAACAAAAGATTCACAATTATATTCTTTTTTTGTACTTTGCAGGGGCATTTTAGTTCTGATTTCACTAAGCCACCGTGATGCAAATTTTAGCAGGAAAAGACTTTAACTTTGCATTCCTTCGTCTTCCTCTTCCAAGTGTTTGCCGGTAGAATAATGAGACAAAAGTGTGGAAACCATTCACAGGAAAAAAACATAAATTCACCACCACGTTGTGTTATAAATAGTCTGTGGCTTCCAAGCTAAGCAGCATCTCTGAGGATACCAGCCTGAGGATGGAGAAACACTGCCGTACTGACAGCCTTTTGATTTTCTGCACCTGAGAGATGATGGAAATTTCATTTGCATGAAGAAATCTAAGACGAAGATGCAGAATAAAAAATGCATAGGAGTATCTAAAGTTCAGCATGCTCCGGAGAGCCCAACACCGCTGGCAGGAAAAGACAAGCTAGAAATCTGAATAAGATGGAAAGGGAGTGGGGTTATTGGCCGAAAGTACTCATCTGGCTGCAGACCTACAGTATGCTCCTGAGACTTTCTGTCTAGCTGCTGGTCTACTCATCTCTCGATATTTCCAAGTACACCTGACAAAAAAAGCTGGCTTACCATTAACAAAACGCCAACACTGATCTTGATGAGAAACTGCTTAAAGGTTTTTCCTAACCTAAATGTAAAACTGATGATTCAGGATTTAACAGCACAAACAGATCTGAATTTATGTAAACACACACACACACACACACACACATATATATACCTTCTCCTTCATCTTCTCAATTTTCCTGACGGAGCTGCGTCTCGGCTGGCGGTCCTCATGCCGGAGGAGGTTGACGTTGAGATCTCCCGACTTGCTGAACTGCTTCTCTTCCTGCTTCTCAGCGTCTTTCAGCTTGCTCTCTGCACTGATGCTCTCAGTGTGGTACATGTGATATGTTTTCATCACCTGCAAGAAGAGTATAACAGATGATTTTATGTGGCTGAACATCACAACCTTTTACAGTATTAGTTATGAGCTAAACTTACAGAGGTTTGTGGGTAACAAATACCTGACGATACTTTGGTTTTATGTTCCAGAGTACGCTGTATTTTCCTCTTGCAGCTGTTTTTTAAATTCACAGTGTAAACATTATTTATTACTGAGATCTGCACCACTCTCTTGCACAATCTCAATATTACTTCTTGAACCACATTTTTGCTGTTTATTTTCTTTGTTTTTTGCATTCACAGTATAAGACCTTCACCATGTGCTTGTGGCACTTTTACATTAACAATGCTTTTTTAAAAAAAATTGTATTCTGTACTATTTTTATTCTTTATCGTGTTCCTGTAACACAGTAATTTCCCTTGTGAGATCAATAAACCTTATCAGTGAAGGGCGGGTACACCGTGGACGGCTAACTGATCTATCGCAGGGTTAACAGACAGAGAATGACAAACATCCACAAGCACATTTACACTTATGGCCAATTTCAAGTTGCTAATTAAACCTAACCTGTCTTTGGACTGTGGGAGGGTGCTGGGGTACTCAGACAGAAGCACAGGGAGAACATGCTGAGCTGTCCAGTGGATTCAAACTCTGGACCTTGTTGCTGAGAGGCAACAGTGCTGGCTACTGGTGCCATGTTATTAAACAGAGCAAATAACTCTCAGTTTACCATTTAACATTAATTAATGATATAGTATTAAAATGTTAATTAACACCCTAGATAAAATGATACAGCGTGCGTAGTAATAGTATGTATTCATCTGTATTTTAAATCACATGGTAAATGGACTGGTCTTTATATAGTGCTTTCTGCTCCATCTGTGCCTAAGTGCTTTTACCGAATGTTCACACTCACACGGATGAATCAGGGCAAACTTGGGGTTCAGCACCTTACTTCAACATACAGTTTGGGGGAGTTAGTAAAGAAAATCTTCACTGTCTCTTTACAAAATCTGGTCTGATTTGAGCCTTTTTGTGGTGGCCAGGAGGATCAGTTTGGGTCATCAGTACAGAAGTAACACAGATGTTACTACATGTGAAATATTTTAAGTGGATCCAGAGCCCCAAAGTTGTCTGTGGTTTAGACTTGGCTGTCAAATCTCCAACTTGCCCCCTCTTCCCCTCCTCGCTGTAGCTTTCCTGGCCTGTTTCCTACAGTAATCCCTCATTACCTCATCCTTCTACATTTTCAACTCTTTGGAGAAGCAGAATGACATTTTATTCTGTCTTCCCTGGAATTAGTGTACCTCTTCACTTTGATCTCTACTTAGACACTTAAACTTTTACACTCCTCTCCCCTTGTTCAGCGTGATGTGGATACGACTGCAGTGGCAGAAAACCCTCATTAGACAACGCAGGAGCACCGCGTATCCCTCTTAACTCATCACAGATGCTTGCTGAGAGTCTCTCAGAGGCCCATTCCTAATTCTCTTAATGAAACATCCATATGCCAATTGCAGCTTCAAACATTTCAACCATTAATGATTTCCTATGAACACCACAGGATGTGAAACAGTCAGCATAAACAGTTATTTATTTGTTTCCTGCAATCAAGCAGCTTGATGCTGTGCTTAAACAGTGGGGTTCTTCTTTTCTGCGTGAGAACTGCACATCAAAAGCACATGTTTGCTGTTGGGTCACTTACAACTATAATCTTTCACTGACCTCAAATGATACTAATGTGACTTGAGAGCAGTCTGTCCATTGGGAAATTTAAAAATGTAAACTTGTAAACTTATATAGTGCATTTCTATGCTAATTGAGCAAAGTCCTTTCTTACTACAAGTCTTAACAAACACAATTGCTGTTTTTTCTATTCCTGAGTCTAGCACTGACACACTGACACGTCGACGGATGTATTGAGAAGACTGGTTTTTGAGTATTGTGTTTGCTATAGGCGTGTTTCAACATTTATTTTGTCTTTTAAGTAAGATTGTTATTAATAATTATTAAATATTATGAGCTCAAGCATGAAAAAGTAAGTCATTTTGCAGAAATCTGCAACATCCCTAGCACAAAGAGAGACCCATACAGGCACAGGAAGAAGACACAAACTCCACTTTGTTCTGTCAACTTCCTGCGGTGGCAGTACTAAGCACTGCTCCACCACCACCACCACCACCATCATATTGCTTATATTAATGCATTAATGTGTAGGCATCATTTTGCCACAGAAGTTGCCTGAGGTAATATTATTATTTAATAATTTATTTAAATAGCACAGAGTGGTGAAGAGCTGTAAGGCAAACACCTAAGAAAAAATAATCCTACACTATTTTTGGAGTGTCACAGCTAGGTGTTGATTTAGATACTCACAGACAACAGAAATTAGGCTAGCACTCCGTTCTTTCACATGCTGTCAAAACTATTTTCTGAACATGTGCTGCATTTCAAATTTACTTTGAAGCATCTGACTACAAGACCCGCAGCCAAAAACGCAGAGTCATTTGCAGGAAGACCAAGCTTCAGCTGTGCCTACAGGAGGTGTGTGCATTGTTGAGTCGTCTGACAACAACCAAGGGCTACTTAACTTCAGATCCTCAGAGTCTCTGAGCTGGTGAAAGACACAGTCAGAGGATGACTGGAGTTTTTCATAATGAATGCAAGGCAAACCTCTGTAATGCCCAAATATTAACATCCACAATAATGTGAAAGACTGAGAAAATGAGGTGCTTCATTATGGGATGTGCAGTGTGTCTTTGAAGACACTGCTTCAGCTGCATTTTTAACATAGGTTTTGTCAAATACATAATGGCACAGTGCAATATGTCTTCTGCTGTTATTCATCTGTAGTTGTTATCTAATTTAAAGACCTGTTTTTTCCCTATGTCTATATGTTAAAACATAGAATGGGCAAGCATACTTTCTTATAAATAGAGGAATGAAAACTAGATCCAAACCATCACCTGTGACAGAACCTCAGAACCACTGTTGTTATATTGTCAGCAACAGAATAACTGTGTGAAACTAAGGAGCAGACATCAGGCACAAGGATCAGAAAGATAAGATACACTATAGCTCTATTTATCCCCTTGGGGATATTAAGCTCGTATACCAGGAAATTAACACAGGTACAAGCAAACAAAAGTAAATTTCACAGGGCCAAGCTGCTGAAAGCAATATCAGGAAGTGCACGACTCTTTAGGACAATCAGGCCCTTTTCAACATTTTTTATTTTAGGGTTTGTTTTAATGACAAATTGCAGACAACAGGATCTTCGAGCACTTTTCTTTACTCCCATTTCAGCGTCGCACTATATTTGAAAAACAATATTTTGAACAACAGCTTCAGCCCACAGTCATACCTCTCCTCCCCTTACCTCTCACCAAGCTGCCAGAGATCCAAATGGGATTTCACAGTTTTGTTTTAGCAAAATTTGTTTTGTTGGCAACCAGAGGTAACCACCATGTGGCAACGCTATTGATTTAGCTATTTTTGAACAATGAAGTAACAAAGGTCTAGTCTAAAATAGAACAAAATACTGCTGCCTGTGGATCATCAAGATGGGAAAGAGACTGCTCTGTCATGTTTTGTAACCTTTAAACTGCCTTGAAAGTGTTTGCTACAGGTTGTGGTAATAAGGAGAAACCATTTCTAACACACCACTTTTCAGCTCTGAAATAAAATTGTTCTTTTAAATAAATGGTGGCAATGCAGAATGAAAACATAGACTGTATACAATGATGGTCATGGGCTTCAAGTCCAAAAAGTGAAGCCAGTAAGAAAATGACTTTAATCTGAATCTTTTTTTAATGGCTAGCACGTCCATGATGAGAATCTCCTGTTTCACCACCTCTCAAGGGTGCTCTGCTAATTGAAATTATGTGACCGTCGAAGCCTTTTGAGTACAGTGAACTCTTTGCCATGTTCAAGAAACTAGTTTGAGATGATTTGAACTTTGTGACATGGAAACATTTATCAGAAGATTAGTACACTGTAGCCATAAAGGGATGGACACCGCATTAATACTCAGGTTGTCTTTGCCATTTAAACAATGCTCAGTTGGGCCCAAAGTGTGTAAACTGTTACTGTTGTCTTCCTTTTATCTCAAAGCACTCTAGCCATTCTCCTTTGGCTCTGGCGTCAACAAATTCTCTTTAAAACTTGTAAACCTTAGAGTTGGCTGCATGGGAAAAACCATCTGGCACCAACAACCATGACACGTTCAAAGGAATTTAAATCACCTTTCTTCCCCATTCTGATGCTCAGTTTGAACTTCAGCAGGTCGTCTCAACCACGTCTACATGTACACATGTCTACATGTGTAAATGCGCGGAGTTGCTGCCATGCGATTGGCTGATTAGATAATTGCGATAACAAGAAGTTGACCTAACAAAGGTAATACCAAAATAAAAAAGATTTATACCACCAACAAACATTTTCCTGTTGAGTTTCTGTACTTAGTCACTAGCCTCATAAATTAATTTCAGCGATTTTTAAACTGTGGTCTCATTTACAGTAAATTCAATAATAAAGCAGTGTTTTTGACTTCTTAGTGGGATTCACAAAGCTATAATATTTAAATTAAAGGTTTTAAAATGGGGAGCTTATAGCTCGACTTATTACAAACAATAATAACAGGATAATGCCTAATAAGCAGAGAATGAGAAAAAAACAATGTAATTAAAAGAAAACTTGACCTATAGCAGAAAGAGAGAACAGCCTTTGAGAAAATTATTATTATTTTGCTCAAAAAAAATGTGCCAACGTATGACTTTTGAGACATATTTGTGTTGCTCCAGCATTTCATTTATTTACCACCTAAGCTGTGAAAATTCACACAACTCCCACAACCTCTCTCTCGTATGTAGAAAGAATGAGGCTATATGTCAGCATCTGAGTTCTTAGCTTTCAGCCAGACTGTAGCTGAGGCCAAGTGCAGCATGAGAAGACAGATCATCTGAGTTTCATTATGCAGCCAGAAAGAGTGAGTGGGTAAAACAAATACATAGTAAAATGTCTGCCACAGTGAACCTGAAGTGCACTGACACTTCGAACCAAACTGTAAATGTCTGGCAGGCATTTACTTTTGAAAAGGGAGAATCATTTTATTTATTCAGACACAGATGACCACTTGTGCAGAAAATAGTAGTTTTGGTCTGTTTTTTAAAACATTTGACCAACAAGACGGTCCTTCTGAAATTTGCATGCATGTAATTTATACATATGAACTTGTCATTACCTCACATGCGAACCCGAACACTGTGTGCTGTGTCCAAATCTACAGATAGCTTAAATAATGATGGTCACCAGCACTGCCTTTGGGGTTTTGACTTTCATCACACTGCACATATGAATAAGTCATTTAAGGCAGCTCTGCCATCTCTTCTGTTTCACCTCAGGGGGCAGAAGAAGCTGAAGTTGCTTGGTGCTTGTCCAGTTTGGTTTGCGTTCAAATTAGACTAACAGCGCAGCACCAGTACCATTTGTTGCTATCCCAGACATACGTTAATCTATCAACACGGTCTCTTACTGCCATAAGCAAAGCAGTTCGTAAGCTATTGCTAATGACTGTACAGTGAAGACAGTACAACTGCAAATGGTTGGAGAAATATTGCAGAGGAAAGTTATGATAAATCTGCCAATACACTGCAGTTAATTAGAAATATTAATCATAATATATGTAAAATGATATATATTTTATTGTTACAGCAATGCGGCATGCGTGACACCCAGGCTTTGTAGACATGCTGTTTTCATTAATATCGAGCTGACAATCAAAGTTCTCTAGAGTTGACATTTCATAGCTGAAATGAAATATTAATAATATTGGACCTTTTGAGGATAAAACTTTCAAACTATAGTTACAATTTATATCACAAAGCATCCATCAATATGACATTTCACCATTAACCTGTTTTGAATTAAAACATATGGGAAGCAGATGCAGGATATGAGAAAGCTGCTTGGTATGAAATAAAAATATGGTTGAACAGAAGTGAAGGGTAAAAAAAAGAAAAAAAACCCAGCTTTTTTGAGAAAAATAGGGTAAACCACGGGCTACGGTCAAAATGAAGCAAAATGAGTGTTTCTACAAAGACAAAAATAAATAAATAAATAAATAAGAAGTGCACTGTACCAGCAGAGAAACTGCCCATTAGAATTGCTGCATATATCCAAAGTGGTGGTATCAAACACAACAAAGCAACTGAGCTAGAATAGGTGACCCTAAAATTAATGAGCACCTCTACTCTCTGACAAATTTATGCAAACACATTTCATTAAAATGGCACACTTATGTGTCAGCAGGCAATTATTTCTCAGCTCTTCACAGATGCAGTCAGTGATGTGAACCCTGAAATCAACCAGATATGTTAGTGATTTGAGCCCTGAAACGGTAAACCTTGGGGAAAAATGAAATTTTCTTTTTCTTCATTCGTGCCTACCACACACGTTAATCTTGAATATTTAAGCGAGTATATATAACAGGAAGGTTTACAGTAAACAGAGTGCAATGAACACTCTGGCAAGACACTGACATTGACCATTTAACAATACAAGAAAAGATAAACAAAGCTTATAAGAACATAAACTGGTTTCTTTTGATTCAGTACAACTCTAAAAGTTTCATTGATCCTGTCCAAGGCTAAAGGCAGTCCCATAATAAGGAGTGCAAAAAACTGAATCCATAAATCTGAAGGGAGAAAGGCATTTTCTCTTTTTAATAAGGAAGACAGAATGAAAGATAAAGGCTGCAAGGTCACTATAACCCTTCCATGATCACTAAAAGGAACCAATATGTTTTCAGGAACACACAAAGAAAGTAAAGACAGAAAGATGAGATCAATGCACGTGTTAATAAGAGTTTCTACTATGGTGCAGCAAAGGGAATAGACACGAACCATGACTGAAAGCTATTTAACTCAAAGGAATACAGAAGAACATGAAAAAACATCAGGAAGACAGTGAGGAGAAAGAACTTTGGGAGAGCTCAGTGAAGAGATGAGGTGTGAGAGATCGACCTGCAGGAGACACAGTCTATTACTTACAGTGTAGAGTTCATTCGTCACCTTCACAAGCTCCTCGTGCATCTGGATACCAATGTCCTTGCTCTGAAAATGGCAAGAAGACAGAACAGGGGTAAGAAAACAAATACTGTCTGAGCAATCAGCAGTGACCCGATGTTTCAAACTCCAGTTGTTATGCTGGCGCTGTGACTTTGGTGAGTCACAGAGAAACAACTCAACAAATATTAGATGGATGACCACAAAGACTGGTGCAGAGGGTGTGTCTGACTGTCTTTTCTCATTGAACCCCGCATACAAGTGAGAATTGGCACAACTGCACAAATATATTTTAAAATGTGCAAGCAGTGCAGTGTTTTGGAATGGGTAATTGTACTTATTACAAACAAATTTTCAGAATACAGTAACATATAAGCATTTCCACCATTCTAGGACACCCACAACCTCTGTTGTCAGTCAACAGTGACCAAATTTAACTGCAGGAAATGCAATATTCTAATTTCCTGCAGTTAATGCACACTACATTACATGTTAGATACTGCATATTCAGATCAATTCTATGTCCTCAACAATGCAACAGCTTGTAAAATATCTCAGTTAATTCTTCTTATAGCTTTTAATACTCTTACAACTTGAATTTTACCACAGAAAATGCCTTGTAATAGAAGGAGAAATAAATAACAGTCGATGCATTGACACCTGTTTGTGTGGTGGGGGAACAAGACTTAATATGAAGACTCTGAGGTGAGAATACAACAACAGGATATCTCAGTTTGATGGTCTCACACATTCAAAAACAGAGGCAACACCTTCCTAGCCTAACAAAGTGACGTGAAAGTGTTAAAAAAGAATGACACAGATAAACATCAGTACAACCCGAAATATAAAACTGTTTAAACTTCCTGATAATTTTACTTGAATTGGCTTTTCATTATAATAACTCTTGTTGTCCTTTGATGTCACAAAACTCGGAGTTCTATTTTCAAAAATTATGCTTTTTCAGGTTGCGTAGGTATTTTTTTAGTTGACATTCAGGGTAGGTGTTGAATGAAAACGTAGATTTTCTTAGCCTAGAACCAGTTTTGTTCTCAATCCATTCATTTTGTTAACCCTTACCCAGTCAGGGTCACAGGGGTCTGGAGCGTATACCACTGGTAATAGCATGAGAAGCAGTGAGAAAGATCCTCATGCCCAGTTCCATGCCTACTGCCATTATATGCCGAACAATCGTGTCTTTGGACTATGGGAGGAGAGCTACAAACCACAGGAAGAACCAGCAACAACATATTGAAAGGCTAAAGACAACTAGGTGTTTCAAACTTAGAACATTCTTGCTATGAGATAACTCACTGCACCACCCCGGCAGAATTTCTGGGCATTTTGAGTAAGGAAGCTAAAACTCAGTAACCCATGATTCAAACAGGAACCATCACTACCTGGGTGTTTTAATGTCTCTAGAGTAAACAGCCAAAATGAAATATGTTACCTGACCATCAAATCAAATTCAGCTACTTGTGAATTATAACAGAGGTTTTAGGGCTAAGCTCTGAGAAGCAAACTAAGCTTGAATTTGCTGAAGGCTGAATCCTACTGTCAAAATGGAGTGGTGGAAAACAAGAGGTACATGAAGGTTCCTCAGTAGAACTGGTGTGCAAACGAGACCCAAACGAGGTTCCCAGAACCTTTAAGCTCTGATACTGTGTTGTTCGACACTTGTTTTGTGTGTTGCCTGGAAGGTGTCACCTTAGCCATTAACACTGGGAACATTTCAGCTACAAACTGCAACACAATAACATACTTATAAGCAAACATGATGTTATGATGCTGATTGCTAATGAACAAAACAAGTGGTTTGTCAAATACGGCAATGACTTTTAGCAGCACCCTCATGTGCACAATTTTTCTTAGACACATTTTTTAACAGTGAAAACAGCTGACTCGTTTTTTTCTGGTGTATGGAAGATAATGACTCAGCAACAGTCATTTCATATTTGAACAAAGCATCGTTTGCTGTCAGATCAATAACGGATGTATTTTGCTATAATGAAACCTTGCTGCACCAATGACAAAGCATAGCTGAACGCAAAAACACACAAACACACCCAGTATTTTCATCACTTCAGACAGCAAGACACTGACTTACTTTCATTGTCTTATGGGGACCTGCTCCTGCCCTTCTCTTCTGTAGACTTACTGTTACCCTTGGCATAATTACTGCTTGCTTAACTCTAACCCTGAATCTAGACATAACTTTAACACATTTTGTTTGCCGGAGTTTATTTTTAGCTTATTTTCATACTGGGACCCCACAATATGCAATGTCCCCACAACATAGGTAAAAGAAGTACAAACACTCAGCTTAAACCACATCCACCCACAGATCAGAGGCGTTCATTGATATATGAAAGGTAACCTTTTTTGTCCACACCCTGGTCTGCTATGGTAACTGTGCTTGAAAAAACTTGCAAGCCATGAGTCACAAACTAACCTAATTATAATTATAAAAGAATCTCAAAAGAAAATGTTTCTGTAACAGTTCAACTTGATTATAAAGTACGCTCCGAAAAGGAAAATAAACACAGCCTTGGTAATAAAGAAGGGATTTGATGTTGCAGCTTTGTTTTTATCTGGATCACAAGCAATAAGTTCTTCTCAAACAATCATTGAACTGAATGTAATGAACTGGATACACCCTGAGAGGGCTCCAGCAGCTGGTGAATGGCATCTGTATGCATCAGTGGCTCTGAGGTGAGACAGACTGCAGCGTGTACTGCAGAGGCTTGGGGGGATGAGGAAGGTTTCACTGAGTGAGTAAAAACTGTGATGCAATACACTGTAAGAGCTTTGGCACTTACAGAGCCCTTTATAGTGAATGTACATTTTTAAAATCTTCCCTCAATAAAAGGCACGAAAAAAGAAGATTATTAATGTATTCTGTTTGAAATTAAAAGTGATGTAGAACAGAGAAGACAACAGGAAAATATTGCACTCTGTACAGTCATACTTGCCACACCTTTTGTAATTATATTACCACTGACTATTAGCACATTCATCAGAACACACCCCTCTAACTCTGATCGGCCCATCAACAGTAGCATAACAAACTAATATTCATATAATATCAGAGATATTACCTGTAACAAAATTCCTATTTTATTTACTACTTGACAAACTATTTGTAAAGTTTTTACAGATTACATTTTGTCTTTGTTCGCCCCGTCTCACAGTTAACCAAAGCTCATTTATTTTAGTATAAACATTCATGATTTTCTGCAGAACACACACACACACACACACACACACACACACACACACACACACACACACGAACAGAGCATCAGAATCAAACCTCATAAGCAGAGTTAAGTTCACTACAGGAAAGCCTGCAAGGTGAAAACAACCTTCTGGTGTTTGGATAGGGCCTCAGTCATTTCTAAAATGTGCTGACAGAGAGCCAGGTGTTGCTCACACTAGTAGGAGCTGTAGATTCTTAGACCAGGGAGTCTCGGCTTGTCCCCCAAGCTGCTTTTACTGGTCCGTAGGCCGTGCAAAACCTAGACATCTTACGAACTCCATGTACACTTAATGCACTTAATCAGCAAAATTAAAGGTTAAAGGCAGAGCGGCGGTTTGGCTGCATACTGAAATCTTTTCATTGGTAACAAAGTAAGAAAAAAAGGAGGGAGATTGATGGTCTTACCTTTTTGAACAGGCGAATTACATCCTCGCTGATCTGGGCCAGGCGGACAATAACATTGTTGGTGTAGATGTCACTGAGGGTGGCATGGTCACGGCTCTCACGCCTCGTCTGGTTCAGCAACAGATACCAGCAGTTTACGGATGACAGCAAGTGCTGATCTTTCCTGGGACAATGAGAGACATAGAGGACTGTTAAAGAGCTTTTCAGAACAGAATCAGGTCTCACACAGGTGGTAATTATAAACTGAAAAAAAAAGTTTTGCTTCAAATGTTCAGATTTATTTAGTAAAATTATAGTTTAGACACACTAAGAACAGACACTTGTACCTAAAGCTATCTACAACTCAGAGCTAGCTGTGGCTTATAATAAACTATTAAGTTCAATATAGACAACATGTTTATGGTTAGCTGGGGCTTCTCTGTGTAGAGTTTGCATGTTGTTGTGCAAGTAGCACTGGGCAACTAAAACTGATGGGAATTTCACCAGCCAGATACAACAAAGTTTGGCTAAAGATTAACACAAAATTATTGTTAGGATAAAAAAATAATAATAATAAAGATTTTACCTAACTGAATGTGTTAATCCCTCTCACTATCACGTCCTTTTTGCCTACCAAGACACTCCAAGCAATGCTATAGCTAGCAAGGCACCAAGTGGTTAAATTTATAATGCTCGTGACCATAGCAATCGAGAGAGTCACAGGCCCTGATTGCTGCATAATCAGTTTAAACTGTCTTGGCCTCGGGTGCTTTTAAATCGCAAGACCAAGTCACATAGACACTGAACAACTGCACACACACACGCACAATCCCTTCAAACCCATACCCTTGTCTGGATTCAATCTGAGCATTAATCAATCAACCAACCCCGAGGAAGAGACAAAGGGGGTGGGGCGGGGAGGGGGGTAAGAGCATAGAAGGGAGAGAACCAGAGCACAGCAGAGGATTGGGTTTCACTGTTGAGGGGAAGAAAAAGATGAGCAGCACCAACATCAAAGACATCCCCTTCAGAAAGCTTCCATAATGCTAATCGCATCTAATGAAGCTGATATCTTGCTACTCCAGAGTTCCTCCGCCATTATTTCTTTACTTAACTCTGCCTCTAAACACACTTACAAGAGGCTGACAGGATACAAACAGCAGCACATCATCTTCATAACATCCTTGTGGAGCAGAAAATAGGATAGCATTTGAAGTAAACTTGATCTGTCCATTTACTGTGCACCCTGGCTCTTAATGTTAAACTGAACATAGTGTATCCATGTACGTTATCCAAAAGGTAGGTCAGTTCATTTAAAACCACAAAAACTGAGTAGTAAAGATCCGATATAAGCCAAGTGTTACTCAAACGTCACATTTCAGTCTTGATTGTGACAATTAAAAAGCAATAATAAAATTATTCAGCAATTAACTAACTCTATTATAGTGATGTGAACTCATCTGTAAGACTGTGTAAAGGACAAGTGGGACAGTAAAAACATTAGTAGGTCTAATAAAGACCATATTCTCTGTCATTCCTCTGGGATGACCTACTTTGACTGTCTCACCATCCCTCATTTTGTACCAGTTCTTCTTGACTGACCTATCTACCCATAAGAGAAGCAGCTCCTTGGTGTATAATTGCTGTTTGTGGTTGAGAGGTTTAGGGAACAGGCACCTCTACTCACTGTTAATCCCTGAAAGTGGCCAGAGATGCTTCATCTCATCCCTAAGCACAACCAAGCTCCAATTTTAGTTCTTTTTATCCACCCCAGCTTTCCACCCAAGCACCGAACACTTCCTACAGGCATAAATCCCAGGCCCGCCTATGATGATTTAAAGCGGTACTGGACCTTTGGTCTATAAGTATGGTTACATTTTCCTTTAATATCTGTTTAACTTGACTGGAGCACCAGATTCATGCCACACTGAAATAAATAGTAATTTGCAGTTTACTCAACAGACTTTAAGCACACAGCTTATAAAAAAAAACCCCAAAAGCTGTTTTTACATATGAACTATGCAGAATATCGATAGACCCATGTTTTCTCACATATAGCAAATACTCACAAAAAAGCCACGGCTAATATGCTATTCTAGCCGTTACAAAGTTTGGTTCTGCAGTCCATGTGTGAAAACATCTGAAGAGATTAGTGCCTGTGAGTCAAGTTAATGTAACCATACATGGCCCAGTGTCATAATGCTCTGAGGATACTACCATGCCTAGCATACTGTTGCTTGCATGAGTAGGGTCGTGTCTATAGTTAGCTATTAAAAAGCCTGATGGTAGCACAGTCAGTAAAATTATTTTTCTGAGGTCCTTGGCAGGTTTTTTTTTTTTTTACTGTGCAAAAGCATGAAGCAACACTTCAGCTTTCTCAGCTTGTATTTAGCTTCCAAAGAACCAGACTTTCTTTTTAAAGTGGACTTAAGTGATACTTAAGTCCACTTTTCTTCCTAAAGGCTTTCTTTGTATATTAAGTGCTTTTTCACAGATTTTCAGTCCAATTCTTGTACCTGACCATTTTCAGAATAAAGTTTTATTTGTTAGTCTTCTTACCACTGACCTATGAATCCCATAAAAATAAACTCAAGGGCTGAACCAGTCTGAACTCTATATGTAACACAAACTTAGCACAAAAACAGGTTTTAAATTGTATCTTTAAGCAGTTTGTTACTAGCAGCTTGTCATAAAAATATCCTCTGTTACCATCTCTTCAGTTTAATTTACAAAAACATGCCAAAGATAACATAGTTTGATAGGCATAAAATTATGTTTTTGCACAAATAAGGTGATTCCCAAAGAGTTGCTGGTTTCCTGCACACCAAAGCATGCTGGTGTGCAGAAGAAAACATCTGGAAAGCGGGACAAAAGGCAGACAAAATAAAGCATCACTGTGGCATCCTGTCAATTCAGTAAAAGTATCCCGAGAAAAACAGACAAGTGACTGCTATCAGTCATGGATTGGGCTCCCCAAAGCCATTCCATAACTAGTGATGACAGTTTGAACCAAAACTTTCAAGTTGGATTAATCACTTCGTAAGATCATAAGACCTGTTAATTTTCAGTACAATTCTTGTGTAATCTGGCAGATTACTCCCAATTTGCCTTCCTTAAGAATGGCTTCTGCAGGGCCTCAACATTATTGAAGCACCTTGTCAGAAAACAGAAAAAAAAGCAGCCAACATCCAAAGAAGAGCTTTGATTGCTTTTCAAGAACCCTGGAGAACTATTCCTGAAGACTGCTTAAAGAAATTACAAGAAAACTGTCTAAGAGAGATCAAAATATCTTAAAGAATAAAGCTGGTCGTACCAAATAGACTTTCAAGCTTGTCCCAATTCTTAAAACTCAGTTTTTTGCTTTATGCAACATCACTGCACCCAGTTCCAATGTCCCTCATTCACTGAGTTTTTCAAAAAATGTAGAAGGATGTTTTTTGGTGTGTGAGTGCAGGGGAGGACTCTCAATTAAGGAATAAGAAGGCATGAAAAATGAAAATGGAAGGGCACAGATTTTTAATGTTGTGGCATAAAACCTTGGCAACAAGAAAAAGAAAGCGATAACAGACACAAGATCTCCTTGTTTTATCACTGGTGCCCTATTTTCACAGAAATTAGGAGCATAAGGTCAGTAATTAGGCCTGTGTGGGAGCAGAGCCTGTTAACTCTGTACTAAATGTAGCTCCTCCACGTTTTACAGTACTGAGACACAACCTTCTTCTGTACTGGTTCTACAGAGATATATCAGTCATAAAATATATTCATTCCTCAATCTCTATGTTTTACCTGCTTCTTGCCAATTTTTTGTAGAAGGATGAATATCAAGTGAGAACTTGCAGGTCAATTAATCTTGAAGGCTTCAAAAGGTTTGATTTTGAATTGCTTCATGCCCTCTGTATTTATATAAGGAATATCATTAACATGCAGAAGAAGGCAAATGATGAGCCCTGACAGTCTCTAGAGAAACAAAGAGGAAGAGGAGGAGGAGGACGAGTGCAGCTTTCTGGCATCCTGTTATATTCGTCTCATTCAGCAAAGCCCTGTCTGCCTGTCTGCATAGTTTTAGACTCTGCTTCCCGTGTGATGCAGGTACATACACTGAGCATGATCTGTGAACAATTCAAAGAGAATGAAGAAGAAGATGAGACACAGTGTCAGTGGAAGTGAATGGAGAAACAAAAAAAGAGAGCATGTTTGGAGAGTATAGCAATAATCCTCTGATTCAAGGATAAAATGATGGCAGGCTGTCTCCTTAATATACATACTCTGAACAAGTGAGTATTGTATAGAAGAGTGGCCGTGCTTTAGTCACGGTTGCTCTGAATGCCACCATCTAATCACCAAGAGCCTCTGATGTGTCTGAGCCAGGATTTCCAGAAGGAAGTGTGTATTTATCAAACCAGGACTCAGCTTTATAAAGGCCTTTAATCCGCTCCACACTGCTTGCCTGCTGCTTATCAATGAAACAGCCAAGGAAAAGAAGAAAGTGCCAAACAGCTTCAAAAGACAAGGGACACGTGGGCACATGCAGCTTGCTTTGCCATTTAAATTTTCTTTTGCCCCCATTTTTCAGCACAGCTTAAATATGCTACATCGCTGATTTGCACACCATTTACTTTGGGGGGTTTTCGAGGAAACACACTGCCAGCACTTGATAATGCACAGCTGTACAGACAGATGGGGCAGAGCAGGGCAGAGCATGGGGCAGAGCATGGGGCAGTGCCTGCGAAGAGGACACGGGGCTTTGACAAGATCTGAAACGCAAACTGCAAAACAGCTACTCTATTGATCCGCACACCCTGATTTGCAAAAGCATCACACCAACTGCTGTGCACTGACTACAAGAGATACAACTCAACCTTTTACTCTTTGAACCTCAGACCACCAGAGTAACCATACTTATAAAAACCAATGGAACTAAAGTCATTGCTCTAGGTTGATGCTTGTCTGCCAAGCCTGCAAAGCACAATTAAAAAGGTTGTTGCATTCCTAAAATGAGACGAATCATAACTGAAGAGCATCATCATGTTTTGAGGCTTCATCTCCACAGCAAGGTTGTTATCCATATTAGTGCTGCATGATTTGCCATCCTATCTATATCACAGACATACAATATCAATCCATCCTAATTTGATGGGTTACTTTATAAAACCTGCTCATAATTTACTCGTAAACATCTGTCCCATAAATAAAATCAAGTCAGCTGTTGTCTCTAAGGATCCAATAAGCAGGGTTTTTCCTGGCTCGAAATAAAATAGGCGGTGACTCCGTACAGCACTAAGCACGATCACTTTGTACAGAAAAGGCATTAAAAGCGTTGCCCAATTTGACATCTATGCAGTTCTCTAGCATCTCGGAGTATTTCGTAAACAAAAATGCACATTGCACATGGTAAATAGAGTCCAAACACTTTAATAACAACACTGGAGGATGTGGGAGCACCCTGGTGAGAGAAAGAAAAGCACTTGCACCCTAACTGTAGCACAGAACACCTAAGTAACCTCTCAGTGTGTCTTTTCACTGAGGCAAATGGGGTAAAGCGCCAGAGCAAAATAATTCTCGGTTGGGTTGCTGCAGTGTAGCCTTAGCTGCAGTAGCTGTAAATCACAGTGGCATTCAGCTTGCTAATGAATCTGCACTGGAAGGGTTCAGCCAGCAGCTGTAGGCAGGGATCCAGGACATATGGAAGTCTGTCCTGGTCAGAATGACGCCATTTTACCGCTGTGTGTTGATGTCCAGTAAGCTGCTTATGAAGCATCCCTTAGCAGTACAGCACAAGGTTTCCTGAGCATGGCTTCCTTTGCAATGAAAGATGGTCATCTAAGCGAGAGTGAAAACATTCTTTTTCCAAAAAAAAGTATAAGTGAAAGGCATAATGTACATTTCTGTAACTTTGATGTTGAATACTGCATGATTTGTGCCACCAAAGTGGAGGTTTTTTCTTATTTTTAAAGAAAAACACAAGTGCTCTTCTTGCCCATTTGGTGTTTTAGTGGCTCCTCATTAACTTAACTACACTAAAGTAGTAGGAAAGGCTGACTGAAGGGTGTGTCACGGCTGATTACCAGGATGTGTGGTTGCCCGCCTGCAGACTGGGAGTTCAAGGAAGAAGGTGCGGTAATGTTATAAACCTTTTTGTGTCATTATCAAAAGCTTATGAACTCACTTTGGTTGATGAATGGGACAGTTTGAATTTACTGTGCCCTGATGTGTTTCTGTCTAACGCAAACAAAAGTGTGTGTGGCCTGAGTGAACCTTACATCCTCCCCACCCACACTTCCTCCGTTAGTGGTTTGTGAGTGCATCAGTTCTTTCAGACAGAGTCCAGAGTATTCTCTAGCAGTTAGTCTAATAAGCTTTTAAAACGTCACGTCTGCTTAAATATCATTTTACTCTAGACCTGTTTATGTCTGTGCAGGAGATCTCTGCCCAGACACTGCACTGAAACACCTGTCGGCTCACCACAAGCAGAAAGCATGAGTAGACTGGATATCTCAGGATTATTCTTCTAACACTTGTCCATCACTGCATGGATCAGTTGTGGAGTCAAAAGGTTAAGCCACTGTCTCGAACTAGCAGTTCTGGTTTTTGTGAGGCTGTCTTCAGAGTAACATACATCCATTCATACACTCCTACAGCTCAATTATCCAGCCAAATCCTCATCTGCTTTAGAAACACTGTACAATACTGCTAAAAAAAAAAAGAACGCACACATTACATGGCCTTGTGTACACAGAGTTACGCAAGTCTTCTGAAAATTAAAAACACTACACTGGTTTTCTGGTTAAAAATTAAAAGTGGAAGTCGAGGCACAAACTTAATCATCTATCTGCAAATCTGAAGCGAGATTAATATATGTATTACTATGTATTACATGTGACCCAATACATTGACTTTTTTTTTCAACTTTCACACTTTCAGAGGGTTAAAAAACAGGAAATCATGTACTTTTTGCGCAACTACATTTTGGCTACCAAGACCAGTTATACTATCAAAACTGCTGCTTACATTTTAATGCATCAGCAACAAGCAATAAATAACACATCAATAGCATAACCCTAACAGTTTTCACTTTATATAATCTGTTTAAACTTTAACTAGTGATTCTGCTATTAATTATAGACTTTTGCACTTAGTGTGTCAAATACAGGATGTTTACACAATTCTCTCAAACAAGGTTTTCACACAAAAACAAAAAAAGTCTGTTTTTTTGTTAGGCATCATAATTAAAATCAGAGGTGGAGGGTTAGAATATATACTACGTATGTTGGTGCAGATTTATGCCTCATATCTGCTGGTTTAGTGCTCCCACTACCAAACTGAACAAAGCAAGATTAATATAAATATATTATTAGTAACCCACTGAGCTGACTTGTCACCTTTTTGCACTCACACTTTCAGAGGATAAAAAAAGCAAAACAGGAAATAGTTTTAGTGCAACTACATTGCAGCTACCAAGACCAGTTATATTATTCAAATGCTGCTTACACAGTAATGCATCAATGACATGCAATAAATAATACATCAAAGCATAACCCTACCAGTATCAACTGTGTGAAATCAGTACTTTACCTACTGATTCTGTTATTACTAATAGCCTGCTGCACTTAATGTGTCAAATGCAGGATATTTACACACCTCTCTCGAAAAGGTTTTGACACCTGAACAAAATAATCAGTTTTATTTTTAAGAATCAGGCAAAACACTAATATTTCTTTATCAACTTTTGAGAAATAAACAGATCTTCTTATGGAAATATTGGAAATCCATTTGTGTTGTTCCCATTTGCAAGAATCAGAAGCTAGAATTTGACTACATACTGCATATGTTGGTGCAGATTTATGTCTGAGATCTGCTGCCAGATCACAGCTGGGTTAGTGCTCCCATTAACAAACTAAACTAAGCTTGCCTGCTCGCCTGAGGTGCTTGATTTTGGGAGCGGCAGAACTCAATTTCATGCCCTGCGTGAGTCATGCACCAATGTGTTGTGGTAATCTCTGGCCAGACGATTCCTTATTTCCTCACTGGCATCTATTTCAGTACTTTCAGAACTTCAAATCTAAATAGGTCAAAGCTGCATGAGGTCGGATTTTGACCTGATGACATTTAGCGATATTTGCCTTTTTTGCTTTTGTACTTGGCTACAGGATTTATAATGTTCTCTCCTGTGACCCGTCTTTAAAAAACACTGGCAGTCACCAGTGCCTCCAATCCTAGTAGATGCATCTATGGTATTGATTTAAAAATCCTACGGTGACTTTTAGAAAAGTTAACCTCCGACCTTGAGGTCATGGTCACTGGGATTCAAACTCATAGATGGTATGGTGATATCAATTTAAAACTCCTACATCGCCTTGTTCTCATATTATTGCATTCACAAACTCTGGTGTCCGCCTGCCCACCCAGCCAATGGGGTAACAACAATACACAATCAGGATAAAAGTGTAATGGCTTTTAATTTATTGCTACTCAGCACATTTATGCACATTTAATTTACATTTTTGATAAAAAGTTAGAAAGCTAAGTTCTCATTTATAGTGGCAAGAGTGAACTACATGTAGTATGTCCAACATTCAAGAGTTGAAATCTCTAATGAACTGAGCAGTCATTGTGAAGCTAGAATAATCTGACCTTTGAAGCTGTCATAAAGGCGAAGATTGTAATAAGAGACATTCCCTGACAGCACGTAAACAAATGGGAGCATTCTGTTATATAATGCTGCAATGTGATTAGCATCAAGGAAGGAAGTGTTTAGTGAGAAGAAAAAGTGACTTGACATTCATATGATAAAAGAAATAAAGCAAGTAGGTCATGAAATTCCATTTAAATTCAAATCTAACAAGAAGCCAAAAACTTAGACAACATTAAGGAAAGAAAATATGACAGTGCACCTGCTTCCAATCAACAACACACAAATACTCCAATGCACAAAAGAATATACATTAAACAGTACCAGCTATAAATGCTTCAACTCACTTAAACTGTTGGTGTTCTCTGGAGCTGCGGATCTTCGAGGAGAACCTCTCAGCCAGTTTCTCCAAGCTGCGGGAGTATTCCAGTTCAATCTCTGCTTTGCGGCGGAAGAACTCCTGCAGATCCTGCAGGAGCTGGATACGTGATTCAGACTGTTGCTCCAGGCATTTAAACTGCTCCACCAGCTGGTTACGGATCTCTGTACAAGAAAACACCAAACAAAAAGGAGTTTAATTGACTTTTTACACACAAAATTAAGGCACAGTAATGTGAAAAATAAGATGTTCATATGACTCTAGGCAGTACTGTAAAAAACTAAGTGAACCATTACTGCTTCCATAGGAATTAAGTGAGTAAGTAAATGATGCTGATGAACTGATTATCAGCAGGAGTAACCACCTCTATAAATAATACGTTTTGGCAGTTTGTTGGTCTGGAGCATTGAGGTGTGAGTTAACACAATCTTCCCCAGAGTGGGTGTGCCAAGAAATTCACCCTAATGTCAGACAGTGCAGTGCTCAAAGAAACTAAGCGCTATATCTCATACTCTACAGACCTCAGTTAGCATGCTAAATGTTAAAGTTAGCATGCTAACTTTAAGCATGCTTAAAGTTAGCATGGTACTGTCAGGACCTTCCACTAAAGGTCCTGACAGTACCTTTAGAGGAAGATTAAACAAGTATGTCTTGTTTATAAGGGTTTCCAGGAGAAAGCCTCTTCTCTCTAAAAAGGACATGGCAGTATAGCTTTGGTTTACAAAGTTGCATCTGAACAAACTACAGGATTTCTGGAACAATCTCCTTTGGGCAGACCAGACTAAAGTGGAGACATTTGGCCATAATGTGCAGCTGCACATTTGGTGAAAACCAATCACAGCACATTCGCATAAACACCTCAAACCACCCCTTGAGCATGGTGGTGGAAGGGGGATAAGTTGGGTTTGTTTTGCAGCCAGAGGACCTGGGCACCATACAAACACGTCAACCACGAACTCCTCTGTACACCAAAATATTCTCCATCTAAACATGAGGCCTGTCTGATAGCTACAGCTTGGCTAAAACTAGGTTATTTTCCAGAACATCAATCTCAAGAAGAGAGAAAGATTGCAAACCTCAATGGACAGAAGCAACACTCTAAAGGAGACTGGGTGAAAATTCCTCCATAACGATGTGAGAGACTGATAAAGTACATTCATTTGTTGATGCTAAATCGGTTCTACACCTTTAGTGAATAATGAATTGTACTCAGTTTTGACAGGACTCTTTGCAGTCCTGTGTAAAATCTTTTTCTCCTTACTGTATATGTTGAATGACTGCTTTTAAAATTATCCATCTCCATTTTTACTATAGGAATGTAACAAAGTTAAAAGCTTCTGTGGCAAACATAAAATTCCCAAAAACATAACACAACCCAGTTACAGCTACACAGATAATAATGCACAATAAAACCTTGACTAACCTTCAAATTAAATGAAATCAACAAAATTGAGAAATCTGCTCGTAATAATTAAAAGCAGCAGAGCAGCGGTAAAGAGAGTCAGCTGCGAGAGAGAAGCCAGTAAGTTGACCTGTGTTTATGACCTCTCATGTACATCTAAATAAAACTGATTTAATGAGAAACGCTTCACTCCCCCACTTGGACAAAGTAGCAACATTTCGCCTCAAGAGGAACACGATGTTAGCGGCCAGACTACAGACCCTTCATGCCGGTGGGAGCCACAAGCAAAACTCAATTCCCCTTTGTAGTGCTGTCATCAGCAACAATGACGCCTCAGCTCAGGAACAGAAAAATGCCTATTCTGTAGAATAAAATTATACTGTTAAGGAAGGAGCTCAAGTAAACAGGATGAATCTCACTTGAAAAGAGGAAGAAAACACCACGAACCCATGTGAAACCTTTACTAGAAATCCCAGTTTTGTTGATGCGTCTATATTCTCGATTAACTTTATTTTTCCCTCAGTGTGATTCAAGAAGCGAGTATCAAAACATGATGAAATGACAGCTACCAGTACTGCTGCCACAGATTTTTAAGCTTTCAAGGTTTCTCTTGTGAATACTTCATCCTAACCTATAATGACTAAATAAAGCCAAGAGCCACATTGTGCTAACTTTTGGCAATTAAGATTTTCCACCAATCAAAAGGATCTTTTATTTTTTCTGCATAGAAAATGTGCTAAAAAAAAAAGAAGAAGAAGAACTTCCTAATGCAAGTCATGTCATGTTGCAACATCCCTTATTTACAATATGAGTCACTGCAAGTTATAACCTTTAAAATGAAGGCAGGATGAATCGCACACGTACAGTATCAAAGCCGTGTCAGTGACACTCTGCAGGCAGACGAACTGCAAGCTGAATGGTGAAACCACAGCAGTGACACAGACTGTGTTTTCATGCTGCTGAGGGTGTAATTTGGACAGCAAAGCCCTCATCGTGGATATATGTTGGCTCTGACTGCTGGGGAAACCGTAACGCTGTGCACAGGGAGCCTTTGCTCTCCTTGTGATGTCGTGCCGCCTGGCTTCAGCCTCAAGCGGCATGCTTCACTCTGTGGTTAACCATTGTCCCAGCCCTCCCCTTTATCCAGGGGGCCTCCCTCTCTCTATCTCAGCAGGGCTTAAAGCTCTGTTTTTAGTGGGAACTGAATCAGAGCTCAGGGATATACAGTATTTTACTACTTCACTTCTGTCAGGAATGCTTTGCCAAACATTCAGTTATGTTTTTTGGATCATATATATATATATATATTACTTTCAGAAGACAGAAACAGTGCAGAAAAATTCAAGGCAACAAAAAAGAAGCCAGAGGAAAATGTGACAGCAATGTGCGTGAGTGACATGGAGGACTTCTTTTACAGAAAGGGAACAACCAGCTGCAGCCTTGCTTTTGACAGATGAGATTGGAAAAATAGGTCACACCAGAAGTGTGCCCTTCCCTCTGAGAAACCATGAGCAATTGAAGAATTATTCTCTAAGTATTTCCAGCACATTGAGTATGGCTTGATTTGCTGTGGTTTCTTCAAAGAGAAGGACCCTTCTTTAGTTCGCTTCCGTCTGTCAGGTTGGCAAAATTATGTGAATATGTGTGTGCAGTAAATTTAAAGATGCCTTCTTACAGTTTTGAAGACAACGCATTAATATTTTTGCTAGATAGATACATTTCTGTAATATCTGATATCCTTTGTCTTTCTACCATGTAATTGTTGAAAGACTATTGATTGCCCAGATGAAATACTCTGTGACTAGTATGGCACACAGAAACCCTAATGCTTTCAAGAACATTTACACACTCGAACTGTGATGGCCCTCCTGGCTTGGCTGAACCTGAGGGGTACACCGTGAAGGTAGTTCAACGCAACCAGACTGTGTCTGCGTTAGCTGGCTTGACAGAGTTCAAATGCTAGTCAGAGATAACAGGGATCGGATGGTGGTTCTCAGAAGTTTCTGTTAAGCCGGGCTTTCCGCTTCAAGCTCTGTGTGCTCACTCATCATGTGACTCTTCCACACTAAATGACCCCCAAAATCCTGACATGTTATCAATGATGATAAAACAGTGAGAAAAATCTTTAAAGAACATAAAAATATCTTTAAAGAACATTTAACCCATTCACTGCTTTACTGAGTGACTGGGTTAAATGCAGAGAGGAATTTCCCCACGAGGATCAATAAAGTATACATTATTATTATCATCATCATTATTGAAACTGCAGCACTGTTGCAAATAAGACAAGAGATAAATGCTGCAGAAAATCACTAATCTGGCGATCTATCCCGCAGACCTATAGTTTATTTGTAATGTGGCAGCTGCTAATTAGAACTGTGAAAAACTAAACTGGATAAACTTAAAGATTAAAGGTTACTAGCCCAAAGGCAGATCAATGTGAAATGAATTTTATTGATTGAACAGATGTTCCTGGTGTGTGTTCTACCACTTCCAGCAGTGTAGAACAGACGTAGCAGCAGGTTAGAATTAAGAATAAAAACATTTACACATTTTTTTTTGTTTTTTGGATTGTCAGCTGCATTTATGCAAATTTCAGTGATGATGGGATACACAGTTTGCACTGCTGTAACTTTAGAGCTGGGTTTCAGTTGTGATAAAACATGCTGTAAATAAAAGAATTAGAGAAACTGTGGCTCTTCTTGCGAAACAAACCTCTGAACAATAACCTGCTCCTTACCAGATTATGTGTACCATAAGTTACCATGGTGATTTAGCAGGTAAGAGGAGAGAAACGTTTGTGACATGTTTAAGTCTGACTTTAAGTTCAACATAGATCACTAACCCATTAATCTCACTTCACAGTACACCCAGCTGCTCTGTTCTTCCCCATTTCTCCTTCTGTGTTGTCTTGCAAGTTCCCAGTAGGTGGAGTTAATCAGTTCAAATGGGAGTACATGGCCTGTTTCTCTGGCGCATTTAAGAGCTGGTTATTTCAGACTTTGCTCATCCCATCAGCCTCCATCATGCTATTTGTTTGGCTGGCTTCACCCTGGTTATTTTAGCTTTTGTCACGGTTCATGAGTTGGACCACAACGAAACTATCAATAAATCAAATACTTCTACAGTTGTCAAACGATTCACGTAGAAGTCACATTTGTACTGTTTCATCAGAATAATATTGCATAAATGTATTTTGAGCTGTAACGACCACCTCAAATGTATTTTCCTTTCTGGCGTGTATGTAAACAGGCTTATAACCCACACACTTTGGTGTAAAAGTGTTAAATATAGATGCCCCACATTCAGTTTAGCTGCTCTGGTTTTCAAAGCATAATTCTTTTTATAGCAAAAATATGACTGTAAATAGGGAAAGCTTTATTTTCCTAATCATTTCCAGCAGTATTTCTGCTTTTACTTTTAGAAACTGAGGTGGGGCTCTTCTTCAGACAGAAATGGTGATGATGGACTGAAGCACCTAAATGTAATTGTCAAACTATGTTTGGATAATACAAACAATGGCTGTGGGTTAATTTAGGATAATTTAGTCACTGTAAGCTTCAGGACAGCTAATGATTTGATGTCAGAATATATGATTGCATAACTATTTTTTTTCTTGGGAAAACAAGTGTAATTTGGACCTTTTGACCCATCTCAATAACAAGTGACAAAAAATTATTTTTCTCTGTTATGCAAATATTCCTCCTGCTGTTTGTCCACTTGCCTCCCATTACCAGACAGCTATAACAGCTATAATCAGGACTACTTATTCCTTTTAAATGCTTCATTTTGATGTTTTGCAACAGCAAATACAAATTCCAAAAGCTCCATTCAATAGTTCTAACCAGTTACTTTTGTGACATTTGATATTCAGTTCTAGCTGTACTAAAATTAAATACATTAACTTAAAGCATGTTGGAATGAGAACGTTTTCATATGTGCAGATTCATGTATCCTATAACACTGATTCAGTTCAGCTGGACACAACATTTTCCGCAACCTTATAAACACTAAAGTTGCATGACATTTGAAACCAGAACCATAGCATAACACTGAGACGTGATATGATATGCAAATTGTCATGACTGTTATTCAGTGGCTATGAATACTATACAGCTGGGGAGTAGCTGCAGTCTGGGACTTGTTTACCTGGATATATGAGCATGTACCAAGATCCATTCATACCATAGTTGGTGTGACAAAATACAAATTCATTTTAGGCGTCCAATTATACAGTTATTTGGTAGCACAGTAACAATGTATAGGAGCTAGAGATGTAGCATATTTGCTAGCGCAAAATGGCAAAATTGCACTAGCTACCTTAGCTCCGTGCCATCCACAGTTTCGGTCACACATCCGTGAATAGTGATAATATGACTAAAATAGCACACAAATTTCCAACTCCTTGAAACATTTTTAGTACAGTTAACTACACATCAAGTCAGGTTATTAGAGATAATTTCATAAAAATGCTCCAAAAGGCACCAACACTACAAACAGTTGAGAGAGCCACTTCAATGATTCAAATGAGCTGAAGTGAAGTTAACAGATAGCTGGCTGTGTCAGCATCCACCTGTCATTAAAAATTCCTGCATGCATAAATTCACGTCTTTGCACATTTTTAGATGTTTGACATACATAAAAATTCACCCTCGTAAAAGTTGATTCTAAAAAAATGTTGAATTCTGCTTCGGAATTAGAGATTTAACACAGGACTAAGTTACCTTTTGTAGCAGGTTCTAGCAGTCATTTGAGCAATTGTTTTGTATTTCCTAAAGTTGCTACTTGCACATAGAAGCAACAGATACTTTATGTTCCTGACTTCATGATTTTAAGCTCAGGTCCTTCAGAATAGCACCTTCTCGACACTGAAACTTGTTATACACCATTTAGGGAAGGGAACTGAAGCACAGTGAACACTGAACTCTTCACAGAACAGGAAATCTTCAAAAAACAATAGTAGGATGTTGGAGATCCCTGAACTTTGGCCCCTTACAGACAAAATCCTGTGCTGGCAGCTATGCAACAACACAGTAAGGGCATCTTTCTAGTAATCCCTCTTAGCTGCACAGAAAAAATGAATCCCAAACTGACCGTCTATGAACAGAATTGTGGCATGTCTGTAAAAAGTTTGGTTCAAATAAAATGTGTATGAAATGATCTGCACCTTTCAAGCTTTTTATGTCCACTGGCTTGTGCTATGGCTGTATTACACAAATTTGATTTGTGACTATTTTAGTTCTGAGCATGACATGTATTTAAAGCCCTGATTACGTATATTTTTAATAACATCTGCATTAAAGACATCCTCTAGTTGACCCACTTGACTTCCTGTTGACTCCCTGCACACAGATTACAAAAAATCTATTCAAAGACAGCAATATGATACTTTTAAAATCACCGGCTTAGCTCTATAAAGATTCCAGTTTCTGATTTGTAGTACTCAGAAGTAAAGTAATCAATAAGGAATAATGAATTTTTTTTTTCAATGATTCAATAATGGGCAAATCCTGTCACATAACCTGGTCACTGACTGTGGCCAGTTTGTCCACATTGACTGCACATCAGTTCCAATGTGTTGTTCCTTAGTTAGCCAAAACAACTGGCTGCTCTGTCAAAGATTTACATTTTTATCCACATATCTCAAAGTCCCTCTGATCAGAAATCAATGTTTCTGATGCAACTTAAATATGTCTGTCACCAAAAGCCAAAACACAACTCAGTGCAAAACAATGACAAAAATGTCCTAAACATATGCATGAGTGTAAAGCGGATCCACATTTAATGGACTTTGACATTTCTTTTAAGGCATCATTCCCCCTGTATGCTAAGCTGAGAACAAGACATCACCCTTTTCCACATAAAATGAATCAATCAATAAAACCTGCATCTCTTCCCAGAACCAGTACTGGGGTGATGCATTGGCAGAGCATTTTACTGCAAGTCTGCCGTTTGGGAGGGCCACGTGACGCCTTGACGCAATGAAGCGGAGATAAAATAGGAGTGCAGTGAATGAGAGGGATTTTCTGCAGAGCATCCTGAGGGCAGCAGGGAAGGATGGGCTGCACAGGGCAGCCAAGTGACTGAGGAGAAGCAGGAAAGACTGTTCATTTCCCTAAAGAGTAACATAACAACTAAAACGTAATCCTACATATAAAAAGTTTGAAAGTGAACATGTTCTATTTGTCGTTAATTACAGGCGAGTACATGAGGCAGTGGTAAAATATCTGAGGATGCAAGAACTATGAGTCTCCTAACGTAATTTGGATAAATTATAGATTTTAATGAGCCTCAGAAGCTATTAAACACTTTGAAAATAATGTCCCTGGGTGTTCAGATCACCATGCAGTAAAACACACACAAAAATGAGACACACACACATAGACATCACACAAAGGCAACTCTGAGCCAAATTTCTCTAATCCCCAACTCAGCGCCGCAGTATCTGGGCTCTACACAGCAGAGACAAATTTGTGTGAAAAGAACAGACAAATGCAACCCTTATACAGACCTTATTTCACTCTATCTGTCCCACACACAGAGTCTCATAATACAAGTTCCAGTTGTTGAACTAATCCCCCTTTTTTCTGTTCTGTTTTAATCCTCTAATGATTAACACAATTCTGGATTCACAAGGGCATGCTCCCAGTGTCAGCACAGGTTCTTCTCTGTATGTCTCTATCTCGTCTGATTTGTCTCCGGCACAGACAAGCTGCAGCACATGTCCACAAAGATAAGACAACAGGAGCTGAGTCCAATCAATGGCTGAGGAACTGATGGTGTATCCTACAGCAAGATGTCACTTGTCACTCGTCCTTCCTGATTATCTGCTGGTTTATAGTATTTTCCACCGGATATTTTGTCTAGTAAACTAAAAATCAATCCAGCTCTAAAGAAAAAAATCTATCAAATTACCTCGTGTCGTGCTTGTTTTTTTCACTACATTGCATTATTACAGTCAAATGCTCCTCTGTGGAAATCAACGTTTTCTATGCAACAATTACTAGATATAATAACTTTGTATTTGAATGGGCAGAATGTCTTTTTTAACCCTTCTGAAACTGAAGAAAACACACGATAACAATTTAAAAAAAAGACTATAACTGTTGCTTTATAAAAGGAGCAAAGAAAACCATCCCTGGCTTCCTGTTCACGCTCTAAAGACTTCTGGAAATCATTGAAGACTTCAGGGAAACTGAAAGCTTGAGTCGAGTCGAGCTGTCTATCATCTGCTGTATCCATGATCCAGCTCTGCAGGACCAGGCTGAGAGGTGTCGCCATGGCAACATGGGCGTGTTCCATTCCCTGGGGAGACGCTTATTGGAGGAAAGGTGGGATCTGATGGGTGTGAATAGGTGGCAGCACTGAATGAAGAGACACGTGCGAGCTGTGTGCACTGACAAGTGGAGAAAATCTGAAAATGAAGTTGATGAGGCAATTTCAAAGAGTATTTCTAAATACAGCTGAGACAATGGGCAACTTAACCGATTGGAATCTTCCAACATTACCGAGCTTTCATTGGATGGTGTGGGCTTTTGAGGCAAACACATGAGTGTATTGCATTTCTTTACTGGCTGAAACTGAGAGGGGAAGACAAAAAAAAAGGCAGAACTTGAGAGGAGATGTGTCATCTAGTTTGGCCTTTAACTAGACTCTCTGGTGAGCCACAACCAAATAAGTCCCTTATTTCTTTTGCAACTTTCAGGTCAAAGTACTTGAGTTATTTTGGTGTTTCACTGTCAAGACATCAAACATGCTACAATCACAGAAAAACAGCAAGCAATACCTGCATTTTTATTATTTTTTTGCTCTCTATCTGTCTAAAGTGACACAGCAAATAACAAAACCATCTTAAGACAGTTCCTGGAATAATCACACAATTTAATCACTTGATTTGAGTTCAGCACATGAATTTTCCTTGTGTTCATTATGTGTATGCATGTGAAGAAGAGCTGTCACACACTGATCAAAGCTGTAAAAGCTTCTGGTACTATCGGCGGTGGATCACCATAATTCAAATTGCAATCTGCAGCAATGTATGACTTTTTACCCAATAAATGATTATTTTCACTTTCTGTTGCAGTTTGGTTAGGTTTAGGCAACAAGAATAAGAATCAGAATCATCTGTATTTGGCCAAGTTTGCACACACATACAAGGAATTTGACTTTGGTTCACTTTGCTCACTTTGCGGTTCTAAATACCCATTTATACACAAGGAGCACATAAATATGAGGAGAAGACAAGAAATAAGAGAAATGTAAGTTACAGAAAGGCTTAAGGAACTGTACAAACTATAACAAACTACAACTGGGCATGGATGACAGATTAAAACACAGAAATAATATTATATTTGCTTTAAAAATAAATTTCCAAGGTGGTCTGGGGGGACTAGTCTCCTCTCAGAGGTCTCGAAAACATTCATTTCATGAGAACTGAAACACATGAGTTTCACTGTCTTGCTGGCTATCATGAAAAAAAGATCAATATGTGCTCATGACCTACTAAGAAATAGGTTGAAATTAGTAAGGGTCTGCACATAAAACCAAGCTCCAAACTTAATGTCTGAGTTTGGGACTGGTGGTCAAACAAAACAAACTATTTAAAGATAGTTTAGTTTAATTATACTTTAGGTTACCAGGTTAATTAGTACTGGAAAAATATAATACCAGTAGTTGCAGCCACAGTTTTGTGCTTCTATTAGCATGTGAAACTGTGCCACTTATGCTGCTACAATCTGTTAGCTGGAAATAAGTGCACTGTTTAATTATCTCAACTCTGCTGTGAGACATGTGCTTCACCAATATGGAATAAAGTTATCTAACAGGTCCCAAACCTGCAATGGCAAGAACCGAACTAATTACTTCATTAGTGACTTTTTCAAACTTGTTATTTTTACACAAACTTGTTTCTGCCTGTTTCTAAGGTTACCGTCTCTTGGCAGGAAGTGCATGTTGAAATTTTTCTTGTAAAGACTACTGCTATCAGCAATAACTCACCTCTGGAACAGCAATGCGAGTTTACAAAGGGACCCAAACACACTCAGTCTCAGCATTCACACCCTTCTGACTGCCTGAGTTAGACAAATGGGAATTTTTAAAATAGAAAAATAAGAGCATTGAAATTCTGCACGCAATCGTCAAAGATCTCTAAGACATGTTTGTGTCTTTCTGAGGGGGGCGACCGGCATGACAGAAAATAGAGGACAAACTGCAACTACAGTATGCTTTTATCTCCCAAAAGCAACAGTTGTGTATTGCTGGACTCGTAATACTGTGTTAACTGAGAAATACTTCTCAGAGCTGAATCAATTGAGAAATGAAATCATGCACTGACTGGCATCACATTAACAAGGAAATTAAACCTTTTTCATGTTTAAATGGACCTTTGTCTGGTTCATCAACACCATCGTGAACTGAAAAACTGTGGGACAGCAGTGAATGATAATCTTTGCTCAGGACATTAGGCATTTTATGAAAGGCTGATTATGTCTTCTGTGAAACGGACAGAGCAAACTCTCAGCTAAACGAGTGGCAGCTGCATTCATCATACTGAGCTTATAGAGAGAAGAGTCAACAAAGAGGAAGCTCTATAGCAGCTCTATAGCTGAACGCAACACAAGTGGACAGTTTGTGCTGAATATTGTACTTCTTACTTATGGACACAAATAGAGTGAACAACCAAAGTTATGCACTGATTCAAATTCACAGGGTTATATACAATTACTGACTTCAACAATCTGTCATTACAAACAGTAGACTTTTGCATTATTCTTTGTTTGAGGTGCATATACCATCCAACAAACGTATGAATGCACAGCAACTGAAATACAATGCACGGGGTTAGAGTGTAACTGCTACAATAGCGTGTGTTTTCTTTTCATTATGTAAAACAGTTATTGTTTTGCATTCTCACTTTCTATATTGTTTTGACACCCACGATGTGCAATAGAATCTCACAACACATAATAATCATATGCTTAACTTCATGCATTTCACATGCATTTTGCCATGATAAAAATGATACTTAAATGTTACTAGCGTCATTGCCACAAGTAATGCAACAAATAAAGAAAATCTCAGCTTTCTTTTCAGGTTTATTCAATAAAATGTTGAAAGGATAAAACACATTTCAGTCAGATGCACTATTTACAAATGATTTTGTTTCCATCTGCAGTCATTTATATATGTGGCAGCGTGGCTTTGTTCTTCCACGAGCACATGTGAAGTAGTAGGTGGATGTGGGTTGCAAAGCAGCTTGCAGGTGCACAGCAAAAGCAGCTTAAAGAGAGTGCCTTTAATGAGATAGCTCATTTAGCTAACATGGCCTGTCACTGAGATTAGCTGATTCTATAATTATGGCTAAGATTGGCTTGGTGGCCTGCCATAAAAGAATGTTGCAAGATTAGTTTAAGGAGTACTGCAGTGTTTTGGAAATCTAAACTAAAATTAGCACCACGCTAACTTCTCTTAGCTAAACTGTCCTCCCAAAGAATATCTGATGTGTTAATTAATGAGTAGTGACACAAGTGTGTATATTTTGTTAGTTTTGAACAGAACCAAGTTGTTTCCAGTTTATGTGCTAATCTAAACTAGCTTTATACTTAGAAATAGAGAAGAGGGTACTTTCAGGTGCTCCCTCATTTCCCAAAGGGTCACCACATCACAGAGCATAGACCTGCGTGTTTGATTTGGCAGACTTCCTCACATAGCCCATTAAGCCAGGCTTGTGACCCACACTAGGAGCTTGTGACCTCCCTGAAGCTGGGTTTGTGATCTCCTGTTCATCTGGGGATCTTAACACTACACCAGCATACACAGAGTTGTACAAACCATCTTATCTAACTCTAAACAAGAAAGCGAATGAGCTGTGTGTTTGACTATTCACTGCCACCCCATGCAAACAAACCAACCCTGAATGAAGTCCAAGATTTATTGGACCACACAACAAACAAGCTGTCCCACACAAATTTTATTCAGCCTTAATATCTAGTGGATGTTTTTTGCTCTGCAAATGCTCAGCAGGTTTGCCAAACAAGTGGGCAGCTGGAGGATCCTCAGCCAGTGACTCAGTGAGACCATTTCTTCATCTCCCTACATGTGTGTTTCCACCCTGCCACACTCATGCTACTCAGCAGGGTGCTGAGAGGTAACTAACCAAATCTAAGCATGATGACAATACACTCTGATCTTGAGACTGACGAAAACAATACACAAATGCAACAAATTCAGCTGCTGCAACCAGAACAGTGATTTGTTTCTCACTCAGCAGAGAGCTGTCTGTGGCCTAGGGCAATAACAAACAGAGACACACCTAGTGTCTCACATAATTCTCATCAGCGTTTAACCAAAGCAACACTTCGGGGTTCATTAGAAGGTGCTTCATAACACATGGCATACTGAAGTCTTATTTCCACACAAGCGGTGAAAACTGTGTTTTGTAACAGCACATGTGTTAATCTGGAAGCTAATTGTTGACCTTAAACTGCCAATAATATGTCATAACACCTCACAATTACACACATATAGGTGTGTGATTACCTTGCCGTATACTGCAATGCAGTGCTTGATTTGTAAATGAGGCACACAAGTTTGTGCTCTGCAAAAAACACAGAAAAATATTTCATAACACATTGTGTAACAAATGATGTAGCGAATGTTGGTCAAATTCTTTTCAGGTATTCATTAGGTTCTGCTTGGGAGTCTAAACTTGACTGTGTTCAGTCAGGTAGAATGAAACTAGCAGAGGCTAGCAACAAACGGCAAAGAGAAACTTGAACCGAGAGGTGGTAAACCATGCATCCTTTTCAGAATCACCTGAAACGTACCGCATGAACATGAGCTGTCATACCTTGTGTACATCTGTAGACCACTAAAGTTTTCCATGAGACCATGCTTGCATTAATTCCTCTGTTTATGACAAGGGAACCTAAACAACTAGAGCCAAATGGTATCAGTTCCAATCTTTGGTAAGCTCCATCACATTCAAACTCTACTTCCTCTCAATAACACTTCACCATCTCAGCATTGGTGAGTGTGTCCGTGTCTGAAAGCCCGTTCAGTGTGTGGATGTATTGTCAGTAATGAATCGGAGGCTTGTGTAAGAGCAAGGCATTAGTTACTTCTTGGAAGTGACTACCATCATACCATTAAAAGGTTAAATATGAAGCTTTGGATATAAGCTACCAGACTGAGAAATCAAATGAAACTAGAATTAAAGCATCACGTTTCTTTGCCTCCGCAAACCAGTCAGGTTTCAGTTTACATTCATGCCCGTCCAGACTAACACGGCATATAAGAGAAGACTCTGAAAGAACCTCATTAAAGGCAGTAAGTGAATTCATGTTTGCTCAGTGAAGCTGAAGATGGCAGAATACAAAGTTGTAGCCCCATATTACTCAACATGCAAGTGATTTTTTTTTCATAATTAATTATTTCTCAGGTTATGACCAAAAAGGTCAAACCACCAAACTACAAATCAGTTAATCCTGCATGAGAATATTAACCAAATTTGAAGAAAGTCCTTTAAACCATTTCAGAGACATTGTGTTCAAAACTATTTGATGGATGGACGGGCCGACCAAAGAAAACAAACAAAAAACAATACTGTCACCATTGCAGACATTCAGAGACTGTCCATGCATGAGTTTAAGCTGTTAAATACAAGAAGACAGCATTATTTAAATGCACAGTTTGATAAATGAAGGCAACACGGTAAAATGCACTGCATGACATCCAATTAGTGATTTATTACAGAGCTGGATTTTGGGAGACACAGGACCTGCTACCACTTCAGTCAAAGCACACACAAAGAGAGAGAGAGAGAGAGAGAGAGAGAGAGAGAGAGAGAGAGAGAGAGAGAGAGAGAGAGAGAGAGTAAACACCAGACTAGTTAAATAAAAATGAGTCACGGTGAAAACAGTGCTCAGCTGTTGACTTTCAATTTTTGGCTTCAAAGCTATTTCATCACCACCTTCTCTCTGGTAAGCCAGCTAATTAACTCATGATTGTCATGACTGCAAAGCTTTTAAAACATACATGTATATAAAATAACAGTGGCTCAAAAGTGTAGTTGTTCACATGTTTGCTTAACAAGCAAAAGATCCCAGTTTCAACTTGGGAGGAGACACAAACCCTTTGGGGGTTGCCTTGGGAAGGGCGTAAAAAAAAAAGCTGCCAAATCAAAGGTGCAGAGCTATCCGCTGCAGTGACCCATTGTGAATAACGGAGCAGCCAAAAGTAGCCTCTATGTGTACATAATAACAGACGAGCATGGGTTTATCCCCAAAGCTGCCATTGTAAATGTCAAGACAGCTGCTGGTGATTTAGCCCACTTCACAAACTGCCTATAAAACTGGCAAACAGGAGGAAGAATAGCTGCAGTCCAGTAACCACACGGCAGTTAGTTACAAAAGTCCAAACTCCTCAGTAAATGCAGTGTATGAACCGTCTCTATTGACATGCTAATGCAAGATCTACCAGCTGAACAGCTTGAACAAAGTGAACCCCGTCTCACAGAGGTCCTTCAGAGGCCTCAGCTTTGGCAGCCGGCCTCAAGGGTTGTCAAGAATTCATTAATAGCAGGAGTTAAGATTTTAGCAAAGTAGTTTGTTGCACTCTAACAGATTAACTTTTGATATGACACGCCAGCTCCCTGCACCGGTCACATTTAAGCAACCCCAGTACTGATCCACAGTGAACCTACTGATGGGGTTTCTTCTTTGTTTTTGAAGCCAAATGATCTTTTTGTCACCCATCTATAAGCCCTCATACATAATAAAGCAACCCCGCCATCGTGTTATTAACCCATCACTGGCCCCTTCTGCCATGTACACATTAGCCATTAAGCAATAACTCAGAGTAAGACAGGAGCGATTTTCAATCTGAATTTCATTACCGTGCGCTCACTGCCAGGTTCAGCTCATAACATTACCATTGTTGTGAGGCGGTGTATGTCAAGAGCAGAGCCCTCTCTGTCTGCAGGCTATGATACACACCAGCTGTGAATGAGAAACAAGCAGCATTCATCATAAATTAACATCCTTCCTTCTCACGCAGCTGAAAGGCCCCGTCTAATTCAAAGAGGCAGCAGACAGGGCCTGGATCTAAGAAACAGCAGCAATTCTGTCACAGTACTAAACTGACGCCTGAATTATCAGAAAATGTCTTGGGTAAAGAGGAAAACAAGAGAATCAGATAAGTGCTCAGTTGTGTACAGGGTGTGTTTTCCAATGATCAGCCAAGGCCACAAGACAAAAGAATAAAAACATAATAACAGTAAAAAAAAAAGAGTTAGAAAATGGCTGAAAGTAACAAAACAAATAAATGAATCCGCTGATCCACTTTCAACACCATGTGACAAGTGTAGATTCTCACACTTAGCATCCAGTGGTCCAGACAGGTACACGACTGAAAGGGTGATCATCAGACATTTAGCACCAGTGGAACCACAGAGAGTGAGAGTGCAAACACTGTGAGCCTACGGCCTTGAAACTGAACCCCAGAGTCAATCATGGCCAGCACCCTATGCTTGTGTGCACAATTGATGTCTTCATTCCTCAGCTATTTGCCCTGGTTATCCTCTGATTTTTTTAAAATTATTAAATCAGGTTTAAATGGTACAGAACCACTCCAAAACCAGCAGAGTCTATCTGAGCCTAGGTGTCACACAGTGAGAGAAACACTGCACTGCAAATGCTAATAGGCTCGTGTTATAGTTAAAGAGTGCCGGATGAGTTTTAGATAAAGGCTGACATGCAATCAAAGAGCGTGTGTTACCCATGTTGTCAGGTGAAAGCAGTGAGTCAAACCACAGGCACCATCAAGGAATCAAAGGCAAAGCATGGGGAGGGTGAGCAGGTACTTATGTGCATTCAGTCTAAGCCACCATGTCATCATATGAGATTAGCCTATAACACACAGAATATGGATTTATAATATATAACCTACTATTCCTAAATATTAGTCTATCATCCAACCACAAACCACAACAAGCCAAACACAGGCTTCCCCCTCAAGAATCTGAAAGAATGAGGTGCAATAATAAAAGCAGTCCAACCTCCATCCTTTGCACAGGGATCATTTTACCCAGCAACAACAAAGCGTGCAGAACCTGGACCCTAACCACATGATGACAAATTAACATTCAGCTTACAGACATCCCACTGGCTGATGGTGAATTAATGACAGAAGCCTTTGCACACGGGAGAGAAGACTATAGTCTGCTGCTCTTGTCATTTACTTGACTGTCACGGTTTGCTTGTTATCTTGAGGGAGAGGTCAATCTGTGCTATAAGATTTGCAATATAAAGGATATTGCTTTGATTTTTTTCTATTTTAAAAAATACAAATAAAGGAGGAAAGGGGTGCAGGGCTCTAGCCAATTAAAACTGGCTCGTGGAGAGAACAGAATCGGCGGACAGACAATCCGCACAGAGCGGACACAGGCATCAGATTCACACCGCACCTTTCACTTGGGTCTCATATTCCGCTATGATCTCCTTGTCCTTTCTGAATCTCGTGGATGACATGGTTCCTCGGGTTATGGGGTTGAGCCCCTGTCCGTCGACGACTTTTGGGGGGGTCTCTGCAGTTGATCTCCGACTTGCAACGTTGCAACGCGATCCTCCGTTTTTTTTCTCCTTTGTTTTCTAGTGACCATGCATCGGTAAGGGTGAAAAAAAAAACAGTAACAATGAGGCTCAGTGCTATTGTATCCCGCAGTTGTATTCCTCCAGCTTTTTAATCACCCTATCGCAGAAATGACAGTTGAGCAGCAGTCCGGTGTTGCATTCTTCTCTCTGCTTTCTCTGCTGCCAGGAGTCCTCCTTCTCCTGCTGCTCAAAAACTCAAAGCCTTCAGCAGGGTGAGGGAAAAACACACACACATACACACACAAACGGACTGAAAACTATAATAACAACATGATGAAGGGGGCAAGGAGACGCCTGAAGGTTTCCAGCAGGAAAGTCCTAGTACCTCCTGTGTCCAAAATAAGCAGGCATGCGTACCAAGAGCGAAGCAGCCACACACAATTCAGACTGACAAATTGCGCTGCAGGGAAACAGGAATTTAAAAGCTTGTCACGTGAGCCCCGTTCATATTATCAACCATCCCTCCTTCCTCTTCCACCCGCCCCCTCTCTCTCGCTCTCTCTCTCTCACACACACACACACACACACGTTTATCCACGACTTCAGGGGACACACATTGGCACACATTAATGTTCGGAAAACAAAAACTATAGTTTTAACCATTACGTCTTTGCTTTAAAGCATGTCTTCTCCTTAAGAAGAATGGAGCTACCCCCATAATGTGACTGTGTAGTACTGACCATAATATCAGTAATACGTGGAGCTGTGCACACACACACGCGCGCACAAAGCAACGTTTCCATAAATTCAAATCTTTATTTCCTGGAGACCTCACTATAACTACTTCTGCCTACTTCCAACCCTGAAACCACACAATGGTTTATATCCTCAGAGCATGAGCAGCCTCATTCAACCACATTTGTAATCCACGCACCTTCTTCTTTTTTTACCGTCAGTTATTGTTGTTCTGTTCTTATTGCTCAAACATTTGCAACACAGAGCATCATTATCAACACTAAAGGTGTTCCACCTTCAGGCTCCTGTTTCAGTTGTTCCCACAGCTTCAGTGCTAACCTAACCAAGCAATCATCAATTATTTGCCATTGGCATGGAAACCTCATATTTTTATCTCTGCACTACTTTCACCATGGCTACTGTTTAAGAGATTGTAAGAGTTAATCTTTGAAATGTGAGAAGCCTGGTCCTTAAAGGGCTCAATAACACATCAGGACGGCACTGATGTGGTACCTATAAATGAACACAAGCCATTAGCCGGTGAAAGCAAAACTGTGTTGCCAGGATGCATCCTCCCGTCCATGTTAGTCACGTTTAACCTCTTCTTTCTGACAATTAAAGATAACTTTGACAATAATGGCATCAGTCACAACAATATATTTAGTCTCCTACAGTAAGCCTGTGAAACATCAGTAGAAGCAAGAATAAATAAAATAGGGGAGAAGAAATGTTAATTCTTTGTAAAGGAACAAACAAATATGGTCCAAATTTATTCAGTTTCTGTTTTTAAGTAAGTAATGCTTGTACAGATCCCTGTGCCATGTCAGTGTTGCAGCCTGTTCCTTGCATTTGTGTCATGAAGATAAGAATTGTGACAGAGACTGAGTGTGTTTCTGACAGACACTGTCATTTGGATCTGTCACTGTTTATAACAGTTCTGGGAACTCAGATTGTTGTCACCTTAGCTATTCTCGGTTCAGAAGAACCAGGCTGCGTGACTCACATTGAAATGGCATAAAATCGGCATACTGACACACTATACACCTCTGCATTTTATTTCCATCTGCAGTTCACAGGCATCAGTATCATGAGCTGACACTTGACAGATTCCAGATCTACGTTCTGCCACATTTCAAAACACAATCATTTGATTTTTAAGAAGAAAGAAAGAAAGACTTTTTTTCCCCTGAAAGTGAGATTTTTAACTTCGTTATTGCAAAATGATTCAACAGCAGATGTTATTAACCGCGTGAGGTCCAATCCAAATCTTATGCTATCAGAATATATAATGTTGTTCTGTTTAAAAACAGTTCTTCAAAGTCTTAGCAATCAGGGGAAAATAATTCTCACTGATACGGATCAAAAATATTTATTTTTCATCAAAAAACAGCCTTTTTTGCCTTTTGCTTGACTCCAAACATTGGGTTTTGGTTAGAGCTCAGTGCTAGGGTTTTCATCATCAGTGATGACTTACATCCAAGGGGTTTTACGCCCACCAAAACCTGTTTGGGGCTTAGGTTAGGTTTATTTCCACTCCTGCTCTTTTACGATTTGCTGACATGAAGTTAAAGTCAAATTAAGAAATTCTTTCTAGAAATCATATAAGTGTATATATGATGGAGATACAGATATATACAAATACATATACATGTTTGTGGGAAGCAGTCTTTTACTAGCCATACAGATTACTTTTGTATGGCTGGTAAAAGACAGACCACAGACCAGACATGCCACTCACTGAAGACATCTGTTGCTTTCTGAAACTAAAAATATAATAAAGGAAGACCCAAACTGCCGATTCAGCTGAAATCACATATTAAGCAAGAAAGACAAAATATTTTGCTCTCTAAAGTACAGCAACTGTACTCCTTGGTTCACTTCTTAAATGCGCATAGAGTGCTATTAAAGGAAGAGATGATGTAACACAGGGATATTTAAAAGAAAAAAGAATGGTAAACGGACTGCTAGTCATACTCCTTCTCTAACTGAGCAATCAGAGCACTTTTTCCTCAGTCACCCAATCACACACATTCATACAAGTACTTTTCTTTTCTATATCTAAGCACATTAAGAATATTTCAATTTCACACATTAACCCTCTGAGGTCTAAGTCATCATAGATGATATCCCTTAAGCATGCATTTTGGAGAAAGCTGAAGCAGACTTTTATGGAAACAATATGAACAGCTTTCAATGTGTGAAGGTTGGTGATTATTTTCTTTGTTCCCTGATTACAGATTACCAAGACTCTAGAGAACGAAAGATTATAAAAAATACAACTGTGAGATTTTCATAGGCTAAGGTTAGTTAGTTAGTTAGGATAGTTTTAGACCTCAAAGGGTTAATGACTTATAAGTATGGTTTATTCAATCTTTTATGAACTGTGTATTAAACATTATTGATTCCATTAGAAAGACTGTATGCATGGCACTGTTTTCGTAAATCAATTGTTACAAATGAGCATTAGATTATCAAGACATGTAGGGTTTTCAGAATATAGCTACAAATTACTTTCATTTGACAAAAGAAATAGCATATCATTGTAAGCTAAGGGCCTTCATTAGTATTCAGACAGCAGCACCAATTTAAGTACAATTTACATATTACATGGTACAAATGAGATGGAACAATTAGCTAGTCACCCAATAAGCATCTAATTGATCAATTACCGCACAGAAGATCTCTAAAGCGTTTGTCTCCTTCAAACAGTGTGCACGCGGGCTTGCTCTGCCCTGCTGCTTTCTCACCAGTTATGATTTAAGGAGTTAGGTTAGAATTCTTCGCTGGCCTTGTGATGTCAGCTGATGTTTTCAGGCTGTTGAACACAGCATGCACAAGCCTCTTCACAGGAGTAAAAGGCCCAGAGGAATTTTAAATGGCCTTTGAAAGGCTGTGTGTGTATATCTATGTCTGGGTTCAGTGAGCTTGGATATGAAAGAGAAACCGGGCGTCTTCCTGTGTTGTGTGTCTTTACTGTGTAGATAACTCTGTATCTTTGTGCGGTATTTGTCAGACCCTGTGCATCACCTACACGTCTGAAGAGTGAAGCCATAAGGGAGCACCTCAGTTGTGACATGTCAGGTGTGACAGAGATCAGCATTACAGGGTGGATGTTGCTTGAATTAGCTGTAAATCTCTTAGACATTGCAGGTGCTTTCACAACAAGTAAAATAAATTTAGATAATTAATGAAACTGTTCAGGGATTTTTTAAAATTAGAGTTCATTTTTTAATCTGTCCAAAATATACTGGGGTTTTGTTGTTGTTGTTTTGGGGGACTGATGGAGCCTATCCCAGCTGTCATAAAGGCAAGAGGCAGGTTACATCCTGAACGCCTCACCAGTCATTCATATGGCTAACAAAGAATGAGACAGAAAACCATTCACACCTACGGCCAATTTATAATTACAAATTAACGTAATCCCATGCATGTCTTTGGACTGTGGGAGGCAGCCCGGGCACTTGGCCAGAAACCACACAAGCACAGAAATAAGGTGCAATCACAATACAATCTGCAAAGTTTTAGGTTAAACAACTGGAGGTGTATACTGAGGAGCATGATTGGCTAACTGGACACTGTTGTGCCACAGAAAAGTGTGTAAAACAGAACAGTGGGCTAGAAACACAACTAACTGTGTTGTAAGACTAAACAAATGTCAAAATGAAACAGGAAGTGATTAATACATGGATGGTGCACACAACAGAGAAAGAAACAGGAAATTAAGCAAAAGAAACCCATCATGACACACATGACAGCAGATTGTATATTTACCAAGAATGATTGTCATATGATTTGCTAGGATTCCTCTTAAGGTTGAGGTCACTTTGTAATGCATTGTCCCCACTGTGTATTTAATGTGTTATTTAAATATGTAAAATGTGGTCAAAGAGAAGGACTTTTCAGAATCAGATGCTCAATTAATATATAAATATGGAAGATGGAAAAATATGTCCTATATGTAAAAAAAATAAGGTGCTCTATTCAAGACGCAATATTCAAAGACGAATGCTCAAAAGGTGAACGATACTGTGTACAATCTATACAGCATAAAGCTCATTTAAATAGTTCAGGTGTCATAGGAAGGACTTTTATTGATGGACACAGATACGAATGGTTTCCTGTGGTGACTGTCATGCAGAGAGTGTGCAGAACTGTCCAATATTGTCCGTGACTTGGACAGCATCCTCCTTTCTGACACCGCCATCTGAGAGTCAAGCTCCACACCCACAGCGCTACTGGCCTGGAGGATCCGTTTATGTTGGTTCTGCTACCCTCGGTCTGCTGCTTGAGTGTGCCACGGCATCAAGGGTGAGAAATGGCCACCAGACTCGGAACACATCCAGATTTCAAAGGGCCTAAGCTTCCCCAGAAAAGAGAGATGGCTTTGGTCTTTCTTGTCTTGAACTCATCTACACTTCTGACAATAGTAATCCTGAGCAAGGAATAAAAATAGTTACTGATCTTTGAGCTGGACTCAAGGCATGAAGTATCACTAAGGAATAGGTGGTAGTTGTGTTTATAGCAGCGGTGAGTTGCCAGTAAGTTCTCTGCAGTCTCTGTTCGTATGCAGCACTTGCCATCTGTTGAGCAGGACTTTTCATTCCCTGAAGAGATAAAACGCCCACTTGTCTCTCAGACTTGATGCTTACTAATCAGTTGACCTGCAACAAAAAGTTGGAAAACAACTAAACATTTTCAACAAACACAGAGGATGCAGTGTGGGGAGGCGCGGGGGCATTTCTCTGTTTTAGAAGGTGATGCAGATAAGCATCTTAAATACCAGTGATTCATAAAGCGCTTTTTACACGTCACAATAATAGTATAGAAAACACTGTGAATAAATAGACATGATATTTATTGTTCTCTGCAAGTGTTTGCTTTAAAAAAACAAGCATCATCTTGTACTGCTTAGAGGCTTCAGTGTTGATCACTTACCCGTGACACAGAGAAGAAGGCCATTATTCACATCTTCACCCACAGCCTCATCTCCATTAATGACAAATGATAAATGAGGACCGGAGATTGTGTTTGAGTGCACTGGCCAGTGGAAAGACTAACACTTTTCAAGAGGGAAAAAAAATCAATAGCAGTGTATTTGGGTTTACCTGTGACATGTAGCTGTACACTGTGAGAAATATGAAATCCATAAATATCAACAGACACTCCTATATGTGAAGCACGATCACAAATAAACATAGATAGCAATTCAGAAAAACACACATGTAAATCTATAAAAGAGATGATGGTTTTAAACCCTCCATCATATCTCACCTACTAGATTTTCTCTGAGCTTTTTCCATGTGTATAATTGTCCATTTTCTTCTTCATATGATAGGATACTTGAATATTTGGCTGTGTGATGATACATATGATGTCTCTTTCTTCCCATGTCTGTTTTTCTTATTTTGGCTTCTTCTTTTTTCATGTTCTATGAATGGGTTTGTGCTCATTCCCAGCTCAAAGCATTGTTCTGTAGCGCCCTCTGCCGGTCAATCTTTTAATCGGTTTGTCGTGTTCGGGTAAATGAAAGAGGACATATCCCGGTGGCAAAAAATTGGTTTCTTTTAATGGATTTGTAACAGCCATAAATTCTGTTATTTAGTTGTTTTGTAGTTATTGTGACGCAAACGGCTTATCTGAATAAGGACACAAAACGTTTTACGACAGCTCCAAAAGCGCCTCTATTTGAAAACAGTCATGTGTATTTGGATAGAAAAACAGTCCCTCCAAATTACTTAAATATTTGTGTTGCCTTCACACACTGATAAAGTGTCATGAGGACTGTGATTCAGGAGTGCATATGTAATAACCCAGTCACATGTTTTTCTTTTTAATCCTTTTTTTAAGAAGAAGAAGAAGGCTTTATGAGTAACAGCAATTTCGGGTCGGTGAATCAGCTATTTTCTGTGTTTCTGTGACTTAATATCACAGAGATTTAAATGATCTGTACATAATTTATCTATGTGTTCATGACTATTAATATCAGCTATATAAAGGATCAGGCTTTGTTTCAGTCAGCTTTACCTTATATGAGAGCAAAATGATCTCTGCTGGCTTCCTGACATTATTATTACCTTAGTATGCAGATGCTCAGCCAACAACGACGCTCCATAACCACTGTAGCAATTTATCTGCAATAAATCATCAGTAGACAAAGCATTTGACAAAGCTTATATTTCTTTGTAATGCGGCTTATATAAAGCCTCTATGGATTGACTTTAGGTTTACATTTTGTAATACAGTAAGCTAAAGGACGTTAAACAACCCCATGTCAACACAACTTCTCAGAACACAGTAGATTTAGTTCTCTGACTAGCAATCAAAATAATGACCTGTGACTCATTTTCATTAATTAGTCTTAATAGTTATTTTTATTCAACAAGTCTTGCAGCAGAACATTAAAATAGTCTATAGTTGTCGTTTGAAAGCAATTTCACACTAAAGCCTTCCAGTCACATCAAGTTACTATGTAAATAAGATGTGGTAACATGAAGGAATTACACAGCTTCATAGACATAACCTGAATATTCACAGTTTCTGTGGAAAGGGTTTCGGTCTCTGTTGCTATGATAACAATGGTAAAGTTTTCAGATGGAAACGAAAACGCCTGTGCCGTAAATCTGCTGAAATATGAAAGAGAAGCTGGAGCTGAGCTGGTATTCTCATTCAGTCTGTCAGTCATTGCGTTAGTGGGAGCAAGTTTGCTCCATGCTCCAGCTGTCAATACGTCACCGTGCCTCCAGCGCGGTGACGTCATATATAGATCGGGGCAGATATACAAGATGATAATTATGCCGGCCATGATGTCATAATTTGTCCAAGTATTAACAAGACCTTTAACAATCAACAATCTAAGAGGCTCTCGGTGAGTCTCCTCCGCTGGGTCAACTCTCTTTTTTTTTTTTTTTTTTTTTTCGTCCACACCCAAATTACAATTCTCTTGGTCCCCGTAGGCGACTAGTTATATGAAAGGAACAGAAATATGTGAAATGTGTTAAATATTTAATCGATTTGCTCATTTATGTGGTTCACCAAATGCATTACAATTTTACTTTGAATGCATACAGTCTCTGTTTCCGGTTTGCGTCGCGTTTGTGTTTAAACTTTGACGTACAGGGGACAAGCAGGTGCTTCTATGCCCTGAATTATATTGTACGTTTTTGTCAAAATCCTATACGATTTCTATTATAATATTTCTAAAGCATTGTTCCTGATGATTTTTTTTCAAGTTGCACATCATTTTTTGTTCACTTTTTGTATGTATCTAAATGTTAATTTCGAAAAAAAAGAAATGTGTTGCTTACTTGAAGTGACTTCATTCTTTTTTCTTTCTTTTTTTTTTTTTTTTTTTTTTACTTCATTCTTAACCCATTGTGGGGTTTCTGAGATTCAACCCAGGACTAATAGCGCAAGATATGCTTTTATTTTGAAGAATGTAGACCGGAAAAAAGTGAAGCTGTTGCTGTTGTCGAGCGGAAGCAGCATGTTGTTACCTCGTGTGTGACAGGTTGGTCTTAATACATTTAGCAAACATAATACAACTTAGTGTTAAAAGGTTTTTGTGTTCAGACGGTGGGCCTGATGCATAAATACATATTTATATGGGTTAGCAGTTCAATATAAAAGCCGTGTCAGCGGCTAACGCTTCGTGGCTTTGCACGCGAAACCAACTTTTAGTCATTTAAAGCTAGCGTTAGCCAGCTAACTGAAAGCGTTATTTCCCGAGAAGTAACAATAAAGGTCTTTGCTTACAGTAGTTAGACACACAGACATTCATGCTAATTTAATGCCACTAACTATTTTAAAGACGTTTAAATAGTATAATGCTTCGTCACATATTTCTCCCTCCAGGTGAGCTGCAGTGCTTGATATTGATTGTCACAGACACAAGTATATCCGTGTCTATTGAAGATTGGGCCTCATATTAAAATATGTCCTGCGAAGAAGATGGACCTTCAGAGCAGGGCCCCAACTCTGTGGGACCATGCACCTCTTTTTCCTCAGAGACGGATGCCAAAAGTGGAGACGTAATTACTGTGACCATCGGGGCGACTGTGCCCACAGGTTTTGAACACACTGCTGCAGAGGAGGTCAAGGAGAAAATTGGGGTGGAGGCACGAATTAGCAAAGATCGCGGTCGCATATACTTTCCTATAACTACTGACAAGCTTTTCCAGGTAAAAATGTTGCCATGTTGGGTTTTTATGTCTGCTTTTTTCAAGCTTACCAATCTAAAATCATTGTGTCTGATTAACTTGACGTTCCCTGCTGTAGGTTCATCTTCTGAGGTCTGTAGACAACCTGTTTGTTGTCGTTGAGGAATATGATCATTACCGGTTTAAACAATCCAAGGTAAACCAGGCCCGTCTTTATTCTTGGTGCTGATGTTAGGTGCATGTCATTGTCAGGATAACAAACACACTGGCTTCTACAGGAGGAGACATTGATGGAGCTGCAGCAGCTCGCCTCCAAACTCCCCTGGACTAATGCCCTTGAGGTTTGGAAACTAAATGGAACACTTAAAAAGAAGAAAGGCCACCGAAAAGGAGGCAACACCACCAAAGTGAAACCCAACAGGAACACAGCTGATGTAGCTGCTGCTGACACTGAGCAGCAGCTACATCAGGTGGTGTCTGCTGCTGAAAGCAATTTGGAGGCGGATAGCGCAGCTAACGCTGAGCCCTGCGAACAGGACTCGCAAGAGGCAGCGCCTGAGGCCAGAGTCATAAAGTTTCGCGTGACATGTAACAGGGCCGGTGACAAACACAGCTTTTCCTCTAATGAGGCAGCTCGAGACTTTGGGGGAGCTGTGCAAGAATTCTTCCAGTGGAAAGCAGACATGACAAAGTTTGACATAGAGGTAGGCACGCTTCAGCATTGATAGATGCAAAGTAAACACCATAACATTATATCACACAAAAAAGAGTGAAGCTTGCGAGGAATATTAGGGAGTAACAAAGTAATTAACACTTTCCATTAAGGTAAAGTGTTTACATCATGAGACAAGATGAGAAAAATGGTTTAGCACCTTAAAGATATTAGAGATAGAGATATATTAGAGATGATGTGTACATTTTGCAAATCACTGTTTAACCCCCCCCCCCCCCCCCCCAAACATCTATTAATCCACTACTTTATTACACTCTCCACCACTTCTTGCCAGCTTTTTAGTTTGCTTTTATTTATTTGCTTAAGTTTAAGGATATCAAACTTTCTTCTAACTGTTAATTTCAGTTTTTAACGACCTGCAGATCTGTTTCTCTTAATTTAGTCCATATGACAAAGTAAAACATGTCAGTTACAGTACTCTGCAATTAATTTATTTTAATCCGTTAAATAATTTCAGCACACTCACAATGATATAATATAACATAAAAGTGCTCCAGGACACATCAGTAATCTTTCTCTCCTATAGGTCTTACTCAACATACACAATGAGGAGATGGTGATTGGTATTGCACTAACTGAAGAGAGCCTTCATAGGAGAAACATCAGTCACTTTGGACCCACTACCCTGCGGTCCACTTTGTGCTACGGCATGCTGAGGTAAGTCTTCTAACAACGATTGCACTGTTTGAGTCCAAGAGTTGATGGGATGTGATTTCCAATAATTCATGTCACATAATGTTTTCTTGTCAAACTTGCTTAAAGTGGAGATGAACCACTACATGTACAAAGGTTAATTTACATCATGATGGCCTACTCTTAAAAAAAACCTCATAGTTTTAACTCTGTCTGTGAAGCTGGACTTAATACATAAATGTTTAAAAGATTTTTGGAGCATGTTAAGCACCGTCTTGTGCCAGGACAGAACATGATGTCACTGGGTTTGTTGGTTGTTTGTTTGCTGCTAATAAGCTTTCGTTAGTTTATGTTCGCTAACTTTTGACAGAACTGACAACTCAGTGGAAACTCATAAGGACACTAAAACTAAAAAGCAGTTTAAGGGGGTCAGTTTTGTCCTGCCCCTGGCTGCAACAGTGAGTTTTACGTTATAAAACAAGGATCTTCTGTCCACTTTTACTCTGTCTTAGCAGTAAAAGGCTCTACTAGGTCAAATGAAAATCCACCTGTCAGCCATAATGTTCGGGTGTGTAGAGAAAAGCCCATTTCAGTGAGTTGCACTGGTGGTTCACCGGACCAACAAGTTGGAGTCCAACAGTGTTCGATGTCCACAAGATGTGATCAGCACCATTTTATGTAATAAAATAGTCTTTCTTTTCCCAGGCACTCCCAAACAGCTTAGAACATAAGCAGCTACTACATCTGCATCACACCCCAGACATAACTAAGCTTCTTATTGAAGCATGATTAGGAATCCTGATATCTATTAGCATGTCTATAGAAGTCTCCTTCACATAGAGTTGGACTTCACCTTTTCTTACTTCTAGTATGATGACAGTGACAATAGTGTGAGATAAGAATTTCTAAAAAAAAAATTAATCCACATTAACCTGTTTTCCTGCCAAGATGCTGATAACAAACCTAGTTATGTTTGGGTTGGCAAATGGACTGAGAACTCAAAGTGCTTTTGTGCAACGTGCCTCATTCACCTGATCAAGTACTTGATTTACTTTTTCTTTCATAAGTGCTTTTTGTGTAACATTCACACTGTGATGATCGCTCTGATGGAGCAAATTGGGGTTGAGTATCTTGCCCAAAGATATGTGGCATGTACACTGTAGCAGCCAGGAATCGAACCACAAACCTTCGGATTAGTAGATGACCTGCTCTACCTCTACCTGAGCTGAGGTGGTGAGATGCTCATGTATCTGTAGTAAACTGTTTGGATGTGACTGATTTATTGCATATAATCAGTCTGATCGCATCTTACAGAGCGCAGCAGATTCTCTGGAAGAACCATTTATTGCTAAAGAGACAGAGTGAACGTTGACAGAATATCCTTTTTTTGTCTCATTGTTTTCCAGTTAATTATCAGTTCTGTCACTAGTTAGCTAACATAAACTAATGTAGGTCTGTTGGCAGCAGCTGACCAACCAACCAATGACCCTAGTGATGTCAAGTTCTGTACTGGCACAAGATGGCACTGCACATTGTCTAAAAACTTTAACTTTTAAACTCTTGTTTTTTAAATCCAGCTTCACGGATAGACTTTGTTCGTTTTGTTGTTGTTAACCTGTCAGGCAACCAGAATTATGATCTGAATGCTCTGTTGTGCCAAGCACACCTGCTCTTCCAAGACGAGCTGTATACATGCTGTCTGTTGTTCATGTTTTTATTTTGCTTGCTTATTTATTCACGTTCCTTATTATTATTTCTATTATCATAATTTTTCTATTTATTTCAATTACGTCAAAACTGAGAGATGGGAAAAATGTTTGCCTGCAGCCTTTTAATTTCTTTATTTTGCAGATGTGTAGTAAACAGTGGTGCACGTTCACTGTTTGGCATAGTGTCCGATTCCACTTTCATAGATATGACCGAGGCTCCAAAATCTTTCTATTAAAAAGTGATGATTGTTGTGTTGATACTAATCAGGTTAGTGAAAGATTCCGACAGGTGGGTGGTGAGGCAGTCATTCTTGGCACCCTGTTGAAATGCAGGCATGTCCAACCATACTCTATTATACTAACAGGAATTCCTCTGTGTCTCCTAGTCATACGTCAGCCTTTATTTGAAGCTGTAACAAAACACAATGAACTGTCCTTCTAACTCACATTTTCCATAAAGATAAGAATGAGAGACAATAGATTCTAAATTCTTAAGCCTCTGAAACAGAGACGGTGATATTCACTTGAATATTTGGACTTCTCTTTGCATACATTTACAATTGTGTGGTTTGGGCGTCATCAGCATGTTGGTGACTCTTCTATTACCAGTTAAATAAAGCATTCACACATAACATAATATTTGGATAAATGAATTTCAAACTGTGAACATTTACACTTCAAGTTGGGAAAAACTTGTGGTCTGGTGGCTGCTTTCACACATAAAATTATGCACATTTTAATTTCTGTTGTAAGGTTAAGTTATTGATGGTGGTTGCCATCATCGCCTCACAGCAAGATAGTCCTGGTTTTGAAACCACCGGCTACCATCCTCCATGTGGAGTCTTTCTCTCTGTGTGAGCCCTGTGGTAGCCTGTATAGGGTGTACATCCCCTCTCACTCCGTGACAGCTTTGATGGGCTCCGGCCCAACCGTGACCCTGAAGTGGATAGGGCGGGGGGAAGAATTAATAACCACTGTATACATAAAATAGGAAGTCGGGCAAAGCAAAATAATCTGCAAATGGCACAGTGGTATGTTATAACAAGAGCTTGTTTGTTCTTATCCCTGTGTTGTAATCCCACATTACCACCATAAAAGCACATTAGCACGTGAAATTCACAGGAATTCCTTCCTAATTTGGGAAAAGGTGAAAATCTGAAAAGCAAAGGAATGTAGGGTTAGATTAGTTGTTTTGAAGGTGGGATTACATGAACACTGAACGATTTCTTTAAATATTTATCCATCATTGCTCTCGGTCCCTTTGGAAAGTATCTTGACAGTGTGTATAAAACCTTTATAACACATCACATTTCAACTGTACAAAATAATTTCTGTCAGGTTGTCCCACAGAATCAGAAAACATTGTCTATTGCAGCTGCAATCTAAAGCAGTGGAAATTTTTCTTAAGCTTGTCTTCCAGTGTATAAAAATAAAACAAATAAGACAGCACACAGCAAGATTAAAACATCGGTTTGAAAAGAAAAATTTATAAAATTCCATTATGAGCTGTTAATCATATTAATAGCAGTTAAGATGAATGATTTCTTGGCCGTTTGGGTCCTGGATGCAGGGACCCTGTAGCAGCAGGCTGATGGAAGGAGTTAAATGAGTAGTTGTATGTGCTGACTTTATGTCTGACTGCTGAGTTGGAGCAACGGAAGCGTGTAATATTGTTACAAAGAAGCATATGAGAGGTAAATGTGATATAAGATGAAATGCTTATGAAGTACGGTGTTCGTTTCCTTGTCTGTTGACAGGCTGTGTAAACCTCAGGCATCCGATGTAATACTTGACCCTATGTGTGGGACTGGAGCTATACCACTGGAGGTGAGACACAGCTTATCGTGACCCTGATAATGACCTTAAACTACATCAGTTTTTATAAGAAAGTGTAGATAATTTTGCACTACACAGTGAAAAGTGTACAAGTCAGTGCTTCCACACAGTTAGATCAATTCTCGTGGGTACCCATAAAAGAATTGGCTTGATTAAGAAACTATAGATTGCACACTTCAAATATTGTTTTTGTTTTCTGAGTCGAGTGATTTGAGCCTGCAGCAGTCTGTAACTTATCTCTTGTATATTGCCATCCAAGCACCACATTCTGCAACCTTGCTATTACTGCGATATTGATCACACAACCTGGATACTGCTAAAGGTGGAGATTAACAAATATGTCTTCCGGAGACTCTGCGGAAGGCAGAATTATCCAGCGATAGCCTCAAGATCCAAATAACAATAAACCACAGGCCACTAATTGTGTATTGCTTTTCTTCTCTTCAGGGTGCCATTGAATTCAGCAGTTCATTCTACATTGCTGGCGACAACAATGACATGGCAGTTAACCGCACAGTCAACAATATATGTCACATCCAGAAACGCAGGGCCGACAAGGGCAGGTGAGAGTGAACACACAGAGAATGAGACTGAACGCAGTACATGTGGTTGATGATCCCCATAATGATGTAATCTCTCTGGCTTCAAACAGAATATCTGGATTGCCTATTGACACAGTGCAGTGGGATCTGTGCAGCTTACCAATAAGGACCAGCTCTGTTGATATTATCATCACTGATATGCCATTTGGCAAGAGGTACCATAACCATCAACACTAGAAGATTTGTTTCCTGTATGTAGATTCTGAATGCTATAAGTGTATGTGTGGGGGGTTTTTTTTTTGCTGTTGAACACTTAGAAGTAGATTGAAGTCAGAAATTTAGATCACAGTATAACAAAAATGCACATGGAAGATGAGGCATTAAACCCACTTTAAAGCAAAGCAGTAAAGTAGCTATGTGATGGTGGTTTTTTTTCTGTTTTCTCAAAGGATGGGCTCCAAGAAGAAGAACTGGGACCTGTACCCCTTATGTCTCAGGGAAATGGCTCGTGTGTGCAGACCAGGTTCGGGAAAGGCTGTCCTCTTAACCCAGGACAAGAAGTGCTTTGCCAAGGTAGCCATGTTAATGTTGCAGATAACACATATTTGGGTATATATTCTCATGAAAGTTTCCAAGGAAGTTGAAATCAGTACAGGAGAAAGACCAAAAAAATCCACAGTGCCACAAGTTTTATCTTGCTTTGAACTTTCCAATAATTCATGTCAGATGATGTTATTGCATCATATTTCCTTAAATCTTGATCCAGACCTTGGTTTCTTGCCTTAACCTGCTGAATTTATTTGGAAAAAAGTCATTCAGAATGTCTTTAATTTGCATTTTGTGATGTTCCTGCTAACTAGGCTTTTATTTTTTCATGGTACAGTAATTTGTGTGAATCACCCCGACACAGAAGTGGTAGACACACCAGCTTAACAAATCACTGTTGTACCTATTTGCTGAATGTAGCTCAGGATCAGTTGCACCCTGAGCAACCTCTGATGCTTTGTCTCTGACGGCGGGCAGGCATGCGTTCATAGTACTGTAGAACAATACACATAAGTCACATGCTCCACCTGAGGAAGGTTGTCCTGCGTTGCATCTACACCCATTTATTATTTATTGTTTTGCAGTGAGTTTGAGATGGAGGTGTGTCGAGGTTTAGCCAATACGTGGGATGTTTGTAAATGTTTGTAAAAGTTGTCGCCATGGTGCAGTTTTAAAATTTATGCTGTTTTGAAGTTCCCAGCTAGTTGCGCAAGCCTCACAAACTAACCAGAGCCTCTTTTAATCTTATTGTATTACTTGCTGTCAGATTTCTGCAAGTAAGACAGTACTTGATATTTCTGGTAAAGAGAAGGCCACATTATATTCTGAGTTTGTAAAAATAAGAGGATAAATATTGTACCAAAAACGTCATCAACAGGAAAGAATCCCCAAAACCTTAACACATTAAACAGTGTATGAGAAAGTATGTTCAAACCTGAGGCCACAGCCCACACTGAAACCACAAAGTTACATGTGTATTTTAGTATGTCCAGTGATGAAACGTGTTATTTTTATTTCATAGTAAAACTCTGTGCGGAAGAGATTTTGAGCCCAGTCTGGTTGGAGAAGTATGTTCAGTTTCTCCAGGACTGCTTCAGTTACATTGACTTTTACTTCTTTAATAATATCTCTGATCTGCATGAACTCATATCACTTTACATTTGTCCCAATTATAAATCACGAGTCTCCAAAGCTGTCAGAAATTATCCCAAATATCTTCTTTAATCAGTGGGATGTAGATCAATAGGAGGAATTACAGGAACAAGTTAAAAAGGAGTTAAAACTTGCTAAATGTGGCTACAAGGACAGTCAGGCAATATGCTCAGTACCAGGTATTTGCTCTGTGTGGAAGGGCGTAATGTCCCTGATGGGGATGCAGTGCAGTGATCGTGGCCTAATTTGTTGGCTGATGGATTTTTTTTAACTGAACTATCACAGTGGGTGAAGGTTAATGGCATTTTAACACGTTCTTGCTTCACTATGTTGCCCTAGGGGTGCATCCTCACCATTTTTTCTTATACACTCAACACGTCAAAGCCAAAATGTTATGATTCATTATTGTCGTTAGGTTTCCTTTTGACTCCGCCTCCTCAGTAGTCATGAGCCTGATCACGAGCCCATAGTGTGCAAGTCGTACTGCTTGGAATGTGTAAAAGAAAAAAAAGATTAAAATGTGATGACAGATTTCAGCTGTTATGAGACTTTGTTTAGCAACACTGTTATCTGTGTGTGTGTGTGTGTGTGTGTGTGTGTGTGTGTGTGTGTGTGTGTGTGTGTGTGTGTGTGTGTGTGTGTGAGAGAGAGAGAGAGAGAGAGAGCCCAACAGAGCATGCACTTGTGTTTTCTGTAAACAAATTCTAATTTAGTTGGGATAAAAAAAAAAGTAATACCAATACTACAGTCACTGAAATCAATATGAACAATGTGTGTCTGTGGAAAACCTGCAATCGAATCAGCAGCTAAAATATTTTAGTCTAAAGCTAAAGTGGTGGACTGACTGATCATTATTATAGACCCACACTCAGGGATGGGAATTGATAAGAATTTAGCGCTTCTGCTTCACTTGTCGATATCACTCTATATGGATTCTCTCACTGATTCCTATTCATTTCTCATTGGCTCCACCATCACTAAGCAGCTTATCAAAGACGTTACATTTGTGCAAATTAATTGCATGCTGTGGGTCAGATGTTTGTTCATGTTTCCCCTCTTTTCTGTGATCAGCGTTGGGGTCGTTAAATGGTAAATGGCCTGTATTTGTATAACGCTTTACTCAGTCCCTAAGGACCCCAAAGCGCTTTACACTACATTCAGTCATTCACCCATTCACACATTCACACACTGGTGATGGCAAGCTACATTGTAGCCACAGCTGCCCTGGGGCGCACTGACAGAGGCGAGGCTGCCGGACACTGACGCCACCGGGCCCTCTGACCACCACCAGTAGGTGGTGTTGCCCAAGGACACAACAACCGAGACTGTTGGAGCCGGGGCTCGATCTGGCAACCTTCTGATTACAAGACGAACTGCCGACTCTTGAGCCACAATCGCCCTGTCAAATAAGTAATTATTTCAAATATTATACGCAACACTTTCCTTAAAAGTAATGCAGTACGGTACTTAATTATTCCCAAGGGAGAGGAGTTAGTAATACTACTCATTATATTATTTTCACTTTTCTTTGTAAAATGACCTGAAACGCATCGTCTCATAATTACCATTTAACAGTATAAACCTGAGTCCCACACACCAACACAAATCTTCAAAGCGATCGCCACGGGAATTTTACTTTAGAAACGTGAACAAGTAGAAATGAAGGCTTCAGCCTGACTGCTCATCACTACTTTTCATGAACTTTAGGGTCTGGCTGCTGGGCTGGGGTCAGCATTCACTCATCTTTAACATCACTCTGATTCTTGGCTAGCTTAGCGTCTGCGTGCTCACAAAGAGCCAAAGTTTGCAGCACAATGCAGATGTCGTTTTACCTAAAATGCTGTCGACCTTTTAAGATAAAAAAGTAATATCCATATCCATACTGTATCCATATCCACCAATATTTTCCTCCTCCGGCACATGACCAGGATGAATAGGCAGTCAGACTTAAAATTCCAAGGAACTAAATTACTGGGAACTGGTTCTCGCTTCCTGCACTGCTGACATGCCCTGAAAAAGTTTGAATGCAGCAGGGAGAAGGTGTCGGATTTACATTGTAGGGTTGAGTTAAAACAGATGATTTTGCAATGTTTATGTATTGTGTTAACAAATCAACATTGTATGTAACAATAGATTGTTGTTAGTTGTACAGTGTAGTTTTAAAAAATCCTCCTTCTCTCCTAAAATATCACATTTTCAAACCGAGCAGTACTGCAGTGAACTTTTTTTTTTAACCTAAAAAGGTTTGAAGGGTAACAGGAATTAACCTTTCTAACGCAGTGAATAAAATAGTGTGTGGTAAATTCCCAGCTTTACTCAATCATAAATGATTAATGCCACCAAACTGGAAAAAGCCAGTTCTGCTTGTTTGTTTCACCACTGCTATCCTTTAGCTGTTTTAAAAAAAAAAAAAAGGCTCATGTTTTATATGTTTACGCTGCTCTTCAAGTTTAAAAAAAGTCTTTATGGTTGTTCTACTTAATGAATGATTTTTTCAGTTGAATTTGTCTTGAAATGATGTCTAAATAATCCCTCAGATGTTTAAGTAATGTGGGTTTAACTTTGCTCCATCACGATAAAAAAACCCCACTTTCATTCACAGTTTGTCTATAATTTACATAAAACAAATGTCTAATTTGTTAGTTTGCCTTCATGGGATTTATGTTGTCTCCAGGCTATATCGAGGATGGGAGGGCTGTGGAGGAAGCTGCACACTGTTTGGGTCAATGTCGGGGGTTTACATGCTGGCGTTTACCTCCTCAAGCGGACCGGGGCGGTGTTTGGCCAAACTCCTGAGGATGTCCATGAGTCACGAGGAATGTCTAACACGCAGGGGGATGAAAAGGAAGACAAGGAGCTCTCCTAAGTTACACCCAGCATTTCAGTTGTGAATTTAAATTGAGCCCAGGTTAAAATGATTTTATTTATATTTAGCAATTGAATACATTTTTTTTTAAACAAGTTCTCCGATCAAGCATGCCAAGCAATTTACTTTGTAATTCACCAAGAAACTGTCGTGATCTGCAGGTTTGATGGTTTTTACACTGTTTTCCTAAAGGTTGTTCACCTGTCATATTACTGTTCAGAATCCTGCTGAAGGTTGAGGCTGTACCCCTCAAATTAAATGTGTCCACTAATAAAGGCTCACTCCTATTGTCACTTGATTTAGTCATTCTTCACACCATTTGCAGCAGTTGTCTCAGTCCACTCTTATCCCAAACACAGGACAGGAAAATGTTTTTTACCGCTCAGCTGTAAAAGGCTGATTGCTGTCACTTCACCGATGAGGTGGGTGTTGTGGAAACCTAAGTTTGTGAATTTGGGAACAAGGCGACAGGATTTGTTAATTGATACCTTAAGTATATCTTATGCGTTTGAATCTCAGTGACCTTGACCTCAAGGTCAAAGTCAGGTCACATTTTCTGGAAATGTTTTGAATGCATTAACTGTAAAAGGAAGTCACCTAGGGTTTTCAAGTTGTTATGGTAAGTGCACCTAGTAAGGGGGAGAGGGGTAACACTGCTTCAAGCACTCATGATTGAGGCGTTCACCTTCCTTTCTTTATCTTTCACAGTCAACGTGCTGACCTGAGCACAACACAAGAAGAGACATGATGAAACATTACTTAAAGAAAACAACTGCATGCGTGAGTGACTCTAGGAGAGTTACAGCATTCAGCTACAGTCTGGTTCTTGCTGGCAGATTTCTGTTAACCTCCAAAGAAGTGTGTAAGACTCCAAGCAGCAGGAACTACACACACTCAAGGGATATTCCCGAGGAGGAAAAACAAACCAAGAAAAATGTTTTCAGTTCTTATGTGAACCTTAATTTAAAAAAAAGAAGAAGCGAACCTTAATGGAAACGTCACTTTCAGTGTTAAATTTCATGTGGACCAAACCGGTTTTGGCACCTGATATGAAGCACTGCTTATCACTTTTTCCATCTTCCCACACCTCTTACATTTTTCTTTCCATAAGTGAATAAGAAACAAAGCTTGTTCAGGCTTTTAGGGTCACCTTACTTTTGTGTCTTTCTTATTATTCTTTGGGAGTGTCTGAGAGCAAAACCTGGTCCTAACGCAAATATGACGAATGACGTTCGAGTCCCTCGTGTCACTGGGTCACAGTTTAGACAAGAGACTTTTTTTTCTTTTTGATGTGATGACGCCATCAAATATACAGCGGATAATGACATGGGAGTCAACAATGACACTGTTATGACTGGGGTTGAGCAACGGGTTGGTATAAATGCAGTGTGAGGTCTCAGGGTGCTCCAGTGACACTCCGAGCGAGCGCAGACGTAACAACGCGAGATGATCTGGACCATCCTCCTGCTCGTCCTACTCATTTTTATTCTAACAAACAGATGGAGGTATGTAACTCATTCATCCACATGTGTTGTTTATAAATGAATGACGTGCTGTTGTGAAGTCGTGTTTTCTTTAATATCTGAATTTTAACGCGCAATCCTCGTGAAGTGTTAATAAAACCCGGCTTGAATTATTGGGGACTGACCAGGAGCGAATCTGTTCCAGTTTAGTGGGGCTTTTCCCTGCTCCGGTTTGAAGAATGCTGTTAAGCTGTGTGCTTAAACAACTCTGAGCGTCACACCTCACGGGCTTTTGTTTTGCTTTGGTGAATTACGAGCGACAAAATCTATGATGTAATTGCAACTTTTCAGCTAATTCCAGTTAATGCTATTTGTGCTCTTTCCCTCCATAGTAGGCTACATTCATGAGCTAAAGATCAGTTTTCGCTACAAATTCAAACGAATGTGGAAGACTAAATAAAAAAGAAAATGATAATAATAAAAAAGATTCCAGCTCACGTTGCTGTGAGGAGGAAATGAATCACATATAACTGTTGCAACATGCTTTTGTAATCATTAGATTGAATGCACAATTTCTTTTATTTTATTTCCTTTAGATCCAAGGGGGAACCACCTTTAGACAAAGGAGCAATCCCGTGGTTAGGTCATGCACTTGAATTTGGAAAAGATGCATCCAAGTTCATAAATCGCATGAAGATGAAGCATGGTGACGTTTTCACTGTGAGTTATATTATATGCATTTACATATTCAAGTTTAGATGCATAAGGAACTGTGATTTTAAGTTATCCTGATATAAAACGAAAATTTCATAGTTTTGTTTGTTTGTTTTAAATATACTTTTAAGTAATTTTCCATGTAGCGGGATCTTTTTACGTTGGTGTCATTCAGAGCACTTAAGGAGCACTGCCATCTGTTCAGTGCATTTTCTAAAGCATATACAGATGTTTTAAGAGCATTTACTCAGTGTCCGCTTTTGGCTCTGCAGGTGCGAGTGGCTGGCCGCTATGTGACGATGCTCCTGGATCCACACTCCTACGACACAGTCCTGGGTGACTCCGATTCCCTGGACTTCACACGTTACGCGCAGGTGCTGATGGAGAGGATCTTCAGACTGCGCCTCCCGTATAGCCAGCAGGCTAAATCGAAAGAAATCATGAAAAGGTACTGAAGCAATAGCAAAAAACACTTTCTTTAAATTTTCAATTTCATTTTTATGTTATTTGGGAAGTGAGAATCTTCTTGGAAATTCACTGGTTAAGGTTTTAACTAACTAACACAGAGATAAAGACTGGTTAAAGTACTAACACTGAGGATATTCCTGTAGAACAGCAGCACATATTTGGAAATCTATTTTAGGCCTTAGTTTGTTATTGTGCAGAACTAACCGGCATGCACATTTTTTTTCATTGAAGGGTGGAGAAAATCTTTCAGCGTCATAGGTGAATTTTTGGGCACTGTGCTTCTTCAGATTGCGTCATCCATTTTTCTAATCACCCTGCCTTTATTAATTAGCTCAATCAATTTTTGTTTTCATTTTAAAATAATGTTTGCTACAACAATGTTTTTAACAATCAATTATTGTCAGCTGATTTGCAAGACTAACCCTCAGCAGAATGGCGTTTAACCTTTTCTTTAATGGTTTATGTCTACAGGCACTTTGTGGGAAGGAACTTGGCCACTCTTAACAGCGCCATGAGCAGGAACCTGCAAGCCTTGATGAAAGCAAAGACGATCCAGAACCAGAAAGACTGGAAAGAGGAGGGACTATTTAATTTCTCTTACAGCTTGTTATTTAGGTAGGAAAAAGCCTCATCCACCCACACACGCGCACTAATGCTGTTAACTATGTCAAAAGCTTCCGACCAAACAGTTTACACACCGATCCATCCTGTGCTCATCTGTTTGTAAACCCAGCAACAAAAATGTAGGAAGACCACGCTGTGTCATAAAAATGTTTGTGGGTCACTTTTCCGGTTGAACATTTTTGGCTGATGTGAGTCAAAGGTTGTTTTAAAAATGAAAGCTATGGGGATCTTTACTGTGTCATGGGGACTAAATGGAAAAGTACCATTTAAAATTGTGTCATGTGCTGGTTATCTTCTCATCGCCCACACACTCACAGGTTTTGTGTTTCATCTTTCCGTGCAGGGCGGGGTACCTGACGCTGTTCGGAGGAGAACAGAACAACAACCCCATAGACCCTTCGAGTGTCTACGAGGAGTACAAGAAGTTTGATGGTCTTCTTGTCAAAATGGCAAGGGGCACTCTCAGGCAAGGTAAAGAGATGAACTTCAAAATCAAAGGAGCACTTTTGGTTGATTGGCTGTAGAGGTGCCAGCCTTCCCATAAGCATACATGACACTGCAGAAATCTTGCCACTCAAAAAAAAAAATTACAAACTTTGTTGTAATCAGTTTCAACTAGGAACTATTTACTGTTTACTGAGCTACACCCACGAGCAAAATAATGGTCCTATCATTACAGCTCAGTCAAGAGGGAAGCTGTAAATATGTCACAGGTAGACGTATGCTTCCTTCCACAGGCTGTAGTTCTGTAAACATAGCTCCTGCATGTGACTGCTTGCACCAAGGTTTGTGGATTTTGCTTTGGAGTAATTGAGTCATGATTGTGAGATTTTTAAATAAACCTTTATGGCATATTGGGCACCACAAGATGAGTGCTATTTAGTTCCATTATATTCAAGAGAAGGTGCACATCTCAAAATGAAACTTGGATGAGAATCTTCCAGATGGATAAATAACATTACTGTCTGGAGAAAAAAAATATATGTAAATTTAGTTTTGGGTTGAGTTTTGTGGTTAACTTTTACTAAATGAACACTAAAAGAAGCATGAAGTCATGAGTCAGATGAGAGTGTTACTTGATGTCACTGTTTACATCATGTCTCGGTTAATGTGGTTTGACATCACCACTGACTGCTCCCATAGATTTGTTTTCTGGTTGCCATGGTGGGGATTGCTTACTCACGTGCTTACATAGTGTCTAGGAGTTTGTGTTTCTAAAGACTTCGTCATCGTCATCACTCCGCTGATAACTTACTTCATTATCACAACACAGAGCCTGTCGCCTCAGGACTTGGCCCTCGTTATTGTGTACAATTCCATCCGTTCCACCCATTACAAAAATAGCAGAGACAGCCAGTTAAAATATTAGTGCGTACTTTTGTGCGTGTATACAATGGCATATTTTTGTCTGGCATCTTGCCCAGTGACATTTACTGTGACCTCGTCTGTTTATATTTGGTAACATCCGTGGTTCATTCACTCACTTAATGATGTTTATGTGTGTGTAACAGAGGAGAAGAAGACAGCTCAGAGTGTTCAAAACAAACTCTGGGAGCTTCTGGCTCCAGCAGGTCTGACTGACGATTCGGGGTCCAGCCCTTGGCTGCATGCCTACAGGCAGTTTCTGCAGGAAGATGGAACCGATGCGGAGATGCAGAACAGGGCTATACTGATGCAACTCTGGGCCACACAGGTGAGTGAGACAACCAAGAAATGTTGACCTGTTTGTACAAACGAGGGCTTTTTTGGTGATTACACTAGAGCTCACTAAAAATTAATTAATTGTAAATGGCCTGGTAAATGGCCTGTATTTGTATAGCGCTTTACTAGTCCCTAAGGACCCCATAGCGCTTTACACAACCAGTCATCCACCCATTGTGTCTTTTGTGTCCAAAAAAACTTTATTTAGGCGGGACTGAAATAGAAACGCAGTACTCTTCTTTGGCACATGAGGGTGCTGTTCACTACAGATTACAAGGATTAAGCACTATGAGACAGATAATGGTACAGAAGCTCAGTGCACTTTTCAGTGCTGTCGCAGTATTAGATATGACTGATTAACTGCTGAGGTTAGTTTTATTCAAGAGTCAGTATGAAAATAATTAGTGCATGTGTTTGTTATCAAGTAGCGTGTACATATAAAAAAAAATAAATTTTCATATTTGTAAAACAAAAAGTAAAGCTGGGCTAGTGAGCTGATCTTAACACCTTGAAGCTGGACTTTGACTCAGAGTCTTGCTCACAGCCCCGCCGGAGAGTTTATTTCATGAAAGATTTACCATATATGTGTTTTGGCCTATACAATAAGCCATTTGTTGTTTTATGTCAACCTGTTTTGTTTCTGTTTGATTCATAACACTCATGAACACATTTTCTAATGACTCAAAAAAGAAAAATCAAACACATTTGATGGCAGGTTGGGGGGGGGGGGGTCCATTAATCAGACCAAACCAATATACCCCCCGTAAAATTGAATTATATTGCATAAATAAGCTGTTGATTTTCTTTACTAACTTCAGTAATTACCTATTCCTATAATACCCCCCCATCCCCCCCCCCCCCCTCCACCCAATGTTCAGCACAAAGTCACAGCAATGACTTTAAATATAAAGAAAATATTTGTGTCTGGGAAAGCTCTTCCACACTTAGGACTGTGATACATGGGCCAGCTGTGTCCTGGCGACAAATCTTTTTAAAGGATACACAAGTGCTGTCATCAGAGATGCTTATGTTTGGTAAAGTGATCATTAATAGTCTTATTAGTGTATTTCCAATAAACTAACAGCCAATTTTGTGATAATTTATTCACTATGTTATGTTTTCCCCTAAGATAATAGCACCATCGTTTGCTATAAAACTGAATAGCTTCAGTGTCCTGTCCTTGGAAGCAAGCAGATGGCAGGGGACCTCAGGTTTCCAATGGCTTTCCTTTTTAAGTAAACCATTACTGCACTGTGCCTCTGCCAATAGTGAGACAATCCAGAGAGTGGCTCTTCTCATCCCAGACATTCTTATTTTATTATTTTCCAGCAGTGCAAATTCATTACATTTTTTGTTTTAATGAAACTTATATTTCAATAAAAATAATGGCTTGTTATCACTTCAACAGAAGGTTGTGTAAGTACTCAGGTTGCCGTGTGATGTTTTTATTTGCCGTTACCAAATAACCACCTGCGCTGTCACTATGCAACGCCAGAGTGAGCGACCTTATCATCCTCCTCCTCATGTGAGTCTTTGTTTGTTTCCAGGGTAATGTTGGTCCTGCTGCATTTTGGCTGTTGGGCTTCTTGTTGACAAATCCTGAAGCCCTGATGGCAGTAAAGAGGGAGTTTAGCCAGAACACACAGATGGAAACCACCACAGGGACTCCCCTCATGGACAGTCAAGTGAACACCCCGGTGTTTGGTAAGGGCTTTTCTCCAGCCTGTGTAAACAGTAGGTTTATCATAGTGTCAGGAACATAAACAAGATGTTTGAGTTCCTGTCCCCCTCCCTTTACGTAAACTAGCTGTCCCCACAAAAACAAAAGGTTTGAGCAGCAGGTGGATGGGACTGCTGTGTGATGACCATAATGGGGGCATTAGCTCTTGGCGGCATCATATATGTCCAAAAGTAGAAAAAAAAACAGTCTTAAAGTGTTTAGAGCAGTCTGACCTCTGAACTTTTGGCTCACATAGTTGCACATACACAGATTTGATTATTTGAATCTATAGCCATGTTTAATATGAGCATGTACCACTGTGCAGCACACAGAAAAAGAAAATAAATAAAAGCCTCATGTGGCTGCCCACTATTAACAAGCAGTCACCACAGTGGACAGAGCCACATATTTGATTTACACAGGATTCTCTTCCTGACATGACCCTCTCAGGGATTTGTGTCTCCTCCCAGTCTTGAGCCTGAGAGCTTTAAGCATTAGGCCCATGTGTTAACCACTACACCAATGAATGGCACAATAATAGACCCCCTTTAACAGGTCCATCCATCTATTTTCTCTAACTTATCCAATTCAAGGGCAACTAGAGCTTATTCCAGCAGTGAGACGCAGGGTGCACCCTGGACAGACCAGCAGTTTGTCGCAAGACTAACACGGAGATAAAGACAAAATTTCACACTTGCGCCCATTTTAGAATCACTAGTTAACCTGCCATGCATGTCTGTGGACTGTGGGAGGAAGCTGGTATGCCCAGAGAGATCCCGCAGAGGAAAACAACAGAGAAAGTAGAACCCAGCAACTTCACGCTGTGAGGCGATGCTGCTAACCATCACACCACAATGGTGTGCTTTTTAAGAGCATGACTGCAGTTTGTTAATAGCAAGATGGTAGTAGCAAAAGAAATCATATAAAGTTTAGAAATACTGCAGATACTGACTATTTCTTTAATAATAATAATGATAATACATTTTATTTGAAAGCGCCTTTTTCAACCCCCTCTCAGATAGTGCCTTGGAAGAAGCACTGAGACTCACCGCCGGCCCATTCATTACAAGAGAGGTAGTGCGGGAAAAGACCCTCTGCATGGCCGATGGCCGACGGTACCTGCTGAGAAAAGGAGACAGAGTGTGTTTGTTTCCCTACGTCAGCCCTCAAATGGACCCTGAGATCTACCACGAGCCACAGGTTTGTCTTCCTGTCTTGTTTCCAGTCTCTAATCCATGAAAATCTCCCTGTGCTGCCAACAGGAATAGCAGTAATTATCTTATGGACTCATTGAAGGCAGAGTTAAGTGTAATTAGTACCTGCGGTTGTTTATGTAACATGGAAACAACTCCTACACAAAGCTTACCTTGTGCTACCCAGCGAGAGGTCAAGTCCGGAGCTGTGGGCCACCGAGGGATTAGCAGAGCATGGGAACAGAAAATGAGCCGATGGGTGTGGGAAGGACATAGCAGGGCATACTTAAGAAATAAATGTCAGACAAATGCCAATGCATTTGAGTGATTATTCTGATATTACTTGCATCTAATAGCTGCTTTGCAAAAACTGTGTTTCCTTTCCAGAAATACAAGTACGATCGCTTTCTGAGAGAAGACGGATCTGTGAAGAAGGATTTTTATAAAGGAGGGAAGCGGCTGAAATATTACACTATGCCATGGGGTGCAGGGACCAATGGCTGTGTAGGAAAGCAGTTTGCCATCAATACCATCAGACAGTGAGTGCCCTAGATTTATTTTTACTCTACAACTTTAGGGTCGTTGAGAGCCTCAAAACGTTCCATGCTGGAGTTTTACATTTCTGCTCCAATACCCTAATTCTGTGTTTTATCTGTGTTTTTCCTCGACAGGTTTGTTTACATGGTGTTGACTGACTATGATTTGGAGCTTTGTGACCCAAATGCTCAGATGCCAGAAATAAATACCAGCCGTTATGGATTTGGGATGCTACAACCTGAAGGAGACTTGCCTGTCCGATATAAACCTCGAAATACTCACTAGGAAAATGAGCAAAAACAACAATTGTATGCACATTTCAACACAAAAACTTTGTTTATAGTGTCTCTATGTCTTTTGTAATTTTATATTTTCTTATTTATGCAATAAAGTTTGCATTTTTCTTTGCTATTTATCAATAAATATAAATAATATTGTAATCATCTGCTGTCAGTCTTCTTTAGAGAGGGTGTTTTGGATGCCCATTCTACACCTACTATTTTATTTTTCAGTAAAAACCTCATAAGACACTGAAAATTGCCTTCATTTAGGGGGAGGAAACAGTAAAAACGTACGCACTCTTTTTTGTCAGCTGCAGAGACTGAGTGTAATGAAGGGACTGCATGTACTGTAAACAGAGCCAGTCACACATCTGTCACACTAACACACGCCTGCTGTTTGCGAAGTGAAGTTTGGATTTATACGCTGTTTGGAAAGCAATGATCAGTCACTGGCAGGAGATGATAGGTCACAGATTGTAAAGCACTGTGCAGGTCTTCAAAGGACAACAATCTTGTGTGTTATATCACTTATTGCAAATGGAGGCGTGGCCATCTGCCACATCAGTTTGTGGTGAGGGGAGGAAGAGAGCCAGAGAAAAGTAATAACTAATGATGCAGAGTGGTCTATAAACACATAGTGAGTGAGAAAAGGTGAAGTCCCCAACAGCACATGCCTATTACAGCATAACTAAGGGTGATTCCAGGTCACCTGATCCAACCTAACTATGTACTCTGTCAAAAATGAAAGTTTAAAGCCTAATCTGAAAAGCAGAGAGGATGTCTGTGTCTTAAATCCAGACTGGAAAATGCTCCCGCAGACCTCACTGTAATTGTCTTTTAAATGTTAGCCCATTGTGTGAGGATTAATGAGAAACTTTTGCAATACATCAGGCCAAGCCACAAAACCCAGACTGTCAGATTGTCCTCTCCAAGAGTGAGTTAAGTAGCTGGCCAATCTTCCCTAATGTCAAATATTGTATTTTAATATTTAGGAAGCACTTAAGGATCGAAGAGGTACTTACAGCATGTCTCTTATTTATTGTGATGTGAGTGCAGAGTGCAAGTATTGGCTTTGAATGACAAGTTGCTTGATTAATGCTCACTCCACAGATTGTCTAACCTGTATGAACTATGTGAAAGGTTACACTTTGTCCAGCTCTGGCCAGACATGTGAGTTTTGTAGCTCTATAACACTCCAGCACGAAGCACTGATGCACTGAGCTATTACTCGCTGCCTGGGCCCGCGAGGGTTAAACTCACACAGCCTGCGCCGCTGGAGGAGCCCGAGTGAAATCAGCCCCTGCAGGATCCCGTTCACAGTCAAAGGCGCCGGCCAGCACGCACACTGTGAGCAGGTGGAGGAGACACACCAGGAGCATTCCCGACTAACTCTCAGGAGCTCTACTTGTTGATTCGCTTCCGGAGCGGTGCACAGGGCAGACTGGACGTATTGATTCCTGCAAAAAGCACTTATAGTTTTCAACATGTCGGTACGCAGCTCATGATGCCTCCATCAGCTCCCAAAAGAGAGCCGAAGAGCCGGAGACCAGTAACAAGTTTGAACGCGTTTAGTCTCGAAATGTTGCTGATGCCGCTCCTTGAGGTGAATCGGGATATAAAGAAGACAGGTATGCGTTACGTTTATTTCTTTGTCGTGTGCGATCCTGTTTTAGTTTGTGGTTTAAGTCTTATAAGCTTTGTGATTTTGTAGCGGACTTCGAGATGCTGTGTCCTGTTCGTTTGGCGTAGCTGGCCATCGTTACAACATGCACGAGTTCCACTTTCAGCTCATGTGGGTTACTTTAAAATAAATATATAAATATATATGTAAATGCAGTTTTGCTGAATGAGTCAGTAGTGGTCACGGCATGCTTGACTAAAGGGGTAAAAAAAAAACAAACAACAACTTTATATATCAATTATTCCTCTTTTGATAATAACTTGTCGTTATGTAAACCCCGGAAAACCCTGCACTACTGTGAGGACAGTCCACAGAATGGTCTTAGAGGATGATACAGTGTGTTATGAGCCCTTAATCAAAGTTGATAATCGGCATTAGCCCAGCTTAATATCACTCCAGAGAACAGTTCAGCAACGTATGCTCATAACAACACCTAACACAAGTGCCTTTGGGCCGAGATTGATAGCTGAGACGTTTCAGCACCGGATTTCGTGGACAGCGAAAAGACGGCGGTCCTGGGAGTGATGGACGTTTCAGCACCGGACAGCGCTCGCAAGTGGAATCCAGTTTATCATTGACTCCGCTCCCCCACCCCGCCATCCTTGTCAGCAAGAAAAGCGGCTGTGCCTCTTAAAGCTGATTAAAATATCTATTTGGTTCTCTGATGAGTGGATAAACCACCTGACATTGCTATTGTAGGACACCAGCAGTGCCCGTTCAGCAGCACCCACATTAATTTCCCCCCCTTTTCTTCTTCTTTTTGTCAGGCAAAAGAAACGAAAGGGGACCCTGATGCGGTCATCTTCAGGACCATGTTCTTTTAATCCACCATCCTGCATCTTCCAGTGTTTTCAAGTGACCCAGTGACTTGAGTGAAGATGATCAAAACAGGACCTCGGTTGGGCACCACGCTGCCGCCGGATACAATTGACATCATCCGCAGCAAGACCCACTCCCGCCGGGTGAGACTCAACGTTGGGGGTCTTCTCCACGAAGTTCTGTGGAGGACTCTGGATAGGCTGCCCCGCACACGTCTGGGCAAACTACGAGACTGCAACACCCACGACTCTATCATGGAGATATGCGATGATTATAGCCTGGATACCAACGAGTACTTTTTCGACAGACACCCCGGCGCCTTCACCTCCATCCTCAACTTCTATCGCACTGGGAAGTTGCACATGATGGAGGAAATGTGCGCGCTCTCATTCAGCCAAGAGCTGGACTTCTGGGGCATCGACGAGATCTACCTTGAGTCCTGCTGCCAGGCCAGGTATCACCAGAAAAAGGAGCAGATGAACGAAGAGCTCAAAAGAGAGGCCGAGAACATGAGGGAGAGGGAAGGAGAGGAGTTTACTACCACGTGTTGTTCCGAAAAGAGGAAGAAACTCTGGGACCTCTTGGAAAAGCCAAGCTCATCATTTGCTGCTAAGGTAGTGTGTCACTCAGCACTTTTTTCTTACAGGTGTTCACTTTGGCACAGGAGATCAAGTGAAAGTAGTGGGTACACTGAGAGATTGTGGCATTAGCAAACAGCCAGCAAGGCTTCTGTCGCTTAAGTTTTAGATAATCGTTTCTCCATATTTGGATCCTGACGACTGTGGTTTAAATTTAGAAATCTTCTAAAGACCAAAACAACAACAAACCAAAAAAAGAGAGGACGTGTATTCCAGTTTAACATCCAGAAGCTGGCGTACATCTCTCTTTGCGACTGGTTTGATCTAATGTCTGACTTTCTTTTGACCTGAACCAGGGCTTTTAAGCTGTCACTTCCCGCAGCTGTAGCACAGAGGGCAGAAAGAATGAGCGATGGATAGAGAAAAAGGTGCTGTTGTGCTCAAGGTGAACTTCAAAACTGTCTGCAAAGTTGCTTATTCATCACTCTCTATTCAATTAGTATAGCTGTGGAAACTAATTTTGTTAGCTGTTCTCTGATCAATAATCTAATGCCAACCAGGTGCGCTTTCCTTGGAGAAAGGAAAGGATGCTGTGTTCTCCGGTGAGTCAATTAAACCTCCTTTTGTCTTTTAGCATGAAAACATGACAACTTTCATTATTCCCCTTCACAGGTTCCACTCTAGTGTCTCCCGCGGTAATTACTGAATGTTTGTTTTAAATGGCAACAAAGAGGATGAAGAGTTTCATCAATGTCATAACTGCGAGAAGCCTCCACGTGCACATTATGTATTTTTAGACATCATCACACAACACCTCCTCCTTCCCACTGTCACCCCTCTTGGCTTTATTAGCCACCTCTGTCTCATTTCCAGTTCAGTATTCAATCTTCCAGCTCATTAACAGGCTCACAACACAGTGCAGGAACAAGAGAAGTGCGCTCCTCTGGATCGACGGATGTTGTCGTGTTAACAACTTTTTTAAGTGAACTAACTCGCCAAAGATGTGACTGAATCAGTATTCAGAGTAAATGTTAAAAGCAAAGCCGGTTCCATGTTAAAGTATGGGTTTTTGTGGATTCTGCAAATTCCTGTTTAGTGTCTATTTCATTAATAAACAGAGTGAAAAGGAGGTTTCTCCAGACTGAATTTACTTCCTCTTTTGTGTCATCTCAAAATGCCTGAAATATATCTGGAAGACAGGAGAATGCCTCCCCTATGGAACAGCACGCTAAGTATTTTAGAAACAAAAGATCTCATGGCAATATCATTACTCAAAGAAATCTCAAACACCTCTTTGAAACAGGGGTTCCTGCATAATTTATGTAACTCGTCTATTCAAAGAACCTACTCTATCTCTGACCTTGAATTTCTGAAGCTCCTAATTATTTGTCTTTAATATTCAGCCACATTGCTCAAAGAAATTATGTCCCATTATGACACCACCCTCCATTTCTATGCCAGACGTTCTGTCAACACTGGAACAAGCAAGCATTCTTTGTTCTTCATGTCAAATCCCATTAACAATGCAGTTTAAACAGATCATGTTTGAAAACACAACAAAATCTTCTTATCTCCAATGAAATGTTTGTCACTGAGGGTGTTATAATTTTAGTGTCTGGCCACATATTTGTGATGATGACAAAATCTGTAAAGATCTACCAAGTTCATTTTGATGAGTAGCAATTTCTTTCTTTCTTTATTTACAGGTGATAAATAACAGCCTTCCCCGACTCACCAGTTTAGCAGGCACTCTTTATTAAATGTTCACATAGAAACATTTCGATATTTATTAGCACCACCCTTTACAATTATTGTTGAGACTGCAGTATTTAATTAGAACTGAAAGCCATGTTAAAATATCACAACCTCAGCAACTGCAAAATCATTTTTACATTTACATTTTTACCTGTGATTACATATTAAAATAGTTTGTTCCCATTTCTTCAGATGACTCTATGTAAAATGCCAAATATCACAGTTTAACAGGCATAAAATAGCATATTTGCACCAACAAGGTGAATGCCAAAGAGTTATTAGCCAAACATTTGGCATATCTCAGCACGGTGTGCAGTGTTGAGAAACCTAGAAAAAATCGAACAAAAAAAAGACCAAGAGGAGATGAACAGTATATGAAAGTCATGTCCTTAAGAAAATATCCAGCAAAGACCTGACATGGAACCTGAAAGATGCACCTGGCCCTTCAGTTGATCATCTACTGTTCAGTGAAGCCTCATCAGAAATGTTCTCAGTGGAAGGGCAGCTGCCAAGAAGCCATTCTTAAGGAAGAGAAACAGGTAGAAAAGGCTGAGGTATGCCGCATTGCACAGGACCGCACTACGGAGTAAGAAACCCAAATTTCAAATTTCATTGTACAGAGGAGGTCAGGAGAGAGAGATGTTTAACAGCAAGTGTCGACAGCCACCTGTTAAACATAGCGAGTGAAAATATAACAACTAAACTAAAAGAGCGACTCAAAGAACTAAATAAAAATGAGCTACCAGCCTTATATGTTATATTCCACACCCTGTGAATGTAAACAAATTTAACAGGTTTTATTAATATATTAATACATGGAATAATAAACTTGAGCACAGGGAGACTAAATGTGAAAATAAATGATTGAGTCTGAATAAACTGAATCAGCTTCTATTCACTGGGGTGACTGTAGCTCAGGTGGTAGAGCAGGTCATCTACTGATCGGAAGGTTGGTGGTTCGATTCCTGGCTTCGCCTAGTCTGCATGCCAAATATCCTTGGGCAAGATACTAACCCCAAATTGCTCTCCGATGCATCCATCGGAGTTTGAATGTGTGTGAATGTTAGCTATAAAGCACTTAGAGAGATGTGCAAATGGGTGAATGCACAAGTTGTGTAAAGCGCTTTGAGTGCTCAGATGAGTAGAAAAGCGCTATATAAGAACCAGTCCATTTACCACTGCTAGTTATAAAACAGAGATCAGAAGCATGACCAAATACTAATTGTTTACATTGCAAATTCACGCATTACAAATTCATGATAAGCTTGTGACATTGTCCACAATTATTTATGAATAATCAGTTCAATTTGGCATTCGCGTGAAATATTTGAAAACTATTATAAACAGGTTTCAAAAAACATTTTAGGAAGCATCATTTCCAGTTCATGTATTGCCTCTAGGTTCTTTACATGCATTACTGTACTTTTCAACATTGGTACATGACCGTTTTCCACTAAGGCTGTGCCATCGTGCTTGAATTTATTACACAGCCCAATAGTTTGAAATAGGTGGATAATTTATGTCCTTCCGTGCTTATACTAGTATATAGCACTGAGGTAAACACATAAGAACTGTACATGATGAAGACTGTATATACAATTATGGGGCCCCGAAGCATTTGAAGGAAAGCAGCTAGAGGGTAGTGGGTGTTGGTGACACAAATAGAGGCTTTACCTTATGGGGTGTACAGTGCTTTAATATGGGAAAGAGAAAAGTCCCCCCCAAAAAAAGTCCAACTGAGGCTAAATAGCAGCCATTAAATGCAATCTTGTTCCTAAAGCTTAATTGAAAAGTTGCATCAGTGAAGTGGCTAGTTCCCAAACACATACTCTGCCTCATTTATTTTTCAGTGCTGATAAATTTTTTATTGCACATTAACAATGCTTGACTTAATGCCAGAGAGACAAGGTGTGATTCAAAATGTCTATAGTCCCAGATGTCTTCATTCTGGGCCTTTTGGAGTTATAACCACCCCCGAGGTTATAACTCTTTTCCCCATTTTTTCATATCAAAGCAGTGAAGGACACATGCAGCACTTCATAGTTTGCACTCATGTTTGGGAGAGTTATGAATAGATTTGCAAACACTCAAGTCTGGATTTGTAATTGGTCCATCCTAAACATAAACTCTCCAGTAATCATTCCATCAGTAACAGATAAGCTCTTGTTGATACAGGCAAGAGTATAGCGAATGTTGTAATATTTATAGTAGTGTGGCCTAGTGGCATGAAAGAGTAAGCAGTAGGGGTGCAACGATACTCGTATCGATATCGAACCGTTCGATACAGTGCTTTCGGTTCGGTAGGCATATGTATCGAACGATACAACATTTTTAATTTATTTTATCAACTTTCCTTCTGACGGTGCTGTCTGTGTTGAGCGCTCAGTGGATCTGCGCTCGACAGTGCAGCCTAGGCGGAGTAGTCGAACACAGATTCACTGAGCGCAGGGCAAGCTAGCTAGACAGAAGTTAAGCTCGTTGCAACATGGCAAATTGAACCTCTCCCACCCTCATTCAGATCTGGCGTTTGGAACTATTTTGGTTTTCATGTGACGTATGACCCTGAAGGTAAGCACGTCATGGACAAAAGTAAAACAGTATGTTGGATGTGCCAGCAATGCTTAATTGGTGGGAACTAGTGTGTTAGCGCAGTTAGCTCGTTAATGTGTTGACGTCTTCCAGCCCCACTCATGAGGCGATCCGCGGTAGCTCGTTAACGGAGATTTGCCGTGTTGTGACCTTAACGTCATTTCAGATTAACGCTGACAGCACTAGTGGGAACACAACCAATATGACTGCACATTTACTCTGACATCATCCTAGTGCAAAGACAAGTGGAAGCAGACAAAAACAAGCACGCATGCTACAAACTTTACCCCAGTCATTTAGACAGCCGTTAGCACATGATTCTCCTTATGGGGACCTGATATGTTTAATATGCTGCTGAGAATATAGCCCAGAAGAAGCGTATAGTATAGCTTTTATTTTGGAAAGAGACATTTCTCCATAATAAACTCTCTTTTCCAAAGATGAGTGATTCCTCAATCAGATACAGGGCTCGCAAAATCGCTAGCCCGACGTCCTGGGGCTTTTTTCCAGTCGGGCTACCAAAATCTATCTCTGCCCTGCCCGTCGGCCTATCGTAGGAAGGAAAAATATATGTCAATGCTTTTGCATTCTTTCGGAAATGTAGCTGGGTAATTATGTCATTGGCATCGGCCACTGTCAATATGTGACATACTGAAATCGCGTTTGAATTTGCGCTTGTTTTTTGCTTTCACTTTGCAATCGCGTGAACTGTGTATAGAAAGCGACAGCACTGATTGGTGAGTGATGATAATTTGCGCACCAATTCCTCTGACATCGTCTTATCAATCGTTAGCTTACTATGCAAACATGACAAGTGAAATCTCCTGCAGCTTAAACATGTGAGAGGTTGATCGCGCAGAGAATCGCTGAGCGTTATGTTAGTGCGTGTGTAAAAGCAGCAGGATATATATTTTAGTTCTGCTGAGCCAAATAAGACAGGTCAGGGTGAAGAAGTGACAAAACGGAAAGGTTATGACAAATCAGACTATAAGGCAAAAAGAAAGTGCAGCTTTATGGTTTCATGGACAAAAGAATTTCTGTGGCTGCAATATGACGAGCTAAATAACCAGGGCTGCACATAAGTGGTCCGCAGGTGCGCATTCGCTGTCAAAATAAAAACCCGCACAAGATAAGAAGTTGCAACGCGTGTTTGCGTACATAAGATTTTAAGGAAGAGGACAGACATTTGTTTAGAACTCTTAAAGATGTCGAAGAAGCTCCTTTAAGCAATTACTGTGATGTTCCTCCACCTCCAAAGAAATGTCAGAAGGAGTCCGAACCACAAAAGAAGCACGTATTCTCGGAAAAGTGGTTGCAGGAGGTGAGCTGGCTTCAAACAAATGATGAACGCACAGAGATGTGGTGCAGAATGTGCCGTGAAAATTTAATAAATGACAAATTAATAAAAAGGCATGAACATTTTTTTTGTATCGAAAAAATATCGAACCGTGACACCAAAGTATCGAACCGAACCGAACCGTGAATTTTGTTGTATCGTTGCACCCCTAGTAAGCAGCTGTGAATGAAATCAGGCTAATACTGCAGATCCCAGCATGCTTCTGTTGCTCAGCTCTCCCCGAGGTACAGTTCAGTCTCAGAGGAATCATGGCCAATCAATAAATCACTAAGTCGGGATTTGGCATCAAGCAGGCCTTACTCTAAACCATGAAACAGTTTTCTGAACATTTTGAGCCAAAAGTAGCTATTACCAATATAACAAGTATTTATCTCAAGCAAATTTAATTGTTTGTTAATTAATTGAATTCTTACTAAGTAGTTAGAAATAATTAAAAAAACATTTTAAATGCCTTATTTTTATTTGAATCTGCAAGCAACAGGCCAACTTTAAGCAGTATCAGAAGGCAAACATATATACTGTAAGCATAGAGCTACGTTAGCTACCTAGCTTGGTTAGCTTGTGCTAATGGTAGTGCCGATCTAATTATTGCTAGCAAAAACACAATAAATAATGGTAGAATTTCACTACAGCAGCCTTCTTGAACTGCTTATACAGTTGGACACATAAGTCATAGGAAACCATAGCTTTTTTCTCCAATAGCTGTTTTTAAAAATGCTCCAAAAGGCACCACAAACACGTTCAAGTGGTCAAATTTAGCAACAGTTAGCGTTTAGCTACCTACTCGTGTCAGCATCCACTATCATTCAGTTTGGGCGTTTTGATATGGGAGCAAGCTTGTAGTGGCCATTCGAGGAACTGTACTTTCAGCCACTTGTTAAGGGTACAGAGGAGGTTGTTAAATGTCGTCTTTGTGGAGGACAGAGTCAAAGGATATTTCATAAACCATAATGATTATTTTCACACTTAATGTGAGCAGCTGCTGATAGCTGATGCCAGGTTAAATTTCATTAAAAAAAAAAATTGGGGCACAAAATTTTTTCCCAAAACAGACTTTTTTTGGCACTCGCACACTTGAAATGTAAGTCCCTGTCTTCTCAGCGCCTTTCAGTGTTGCCTCTGTACCCACTGAAGCTGTGGACCAGAACAAGATACTGAGCAATAAAAACTGACACTTCTTTCTTTTGCCTCAGCAGAGGCTATTTGAACTAATTGCATGGAAACATCTCCTCCCAGTGAGCCAGAGACAACCATGACTAGAGGCATTTAACCGAACTTCTTAGCACACATCAGATATGCCCGACTTACTTCTCTGTAAGCACTTTGCTGTGCTGTTTGTGAAGTCTGAGATCACTCTGTGTGTCTGAGGCTATTGGCTCAGAGCACTGTGCTCTATTACCTGCTGAATATCCACCCGACACGGCTCGCCAGATGACTTTTCGTACGGATGGGAGGAAATCAGTGGCAAATACATTAGGATATGAAGTATAGTGAATTTATTTAAGAAACGCTCTAGGAAAGCCTAAGATGTATGACTTCCCAAGGGCCATTGTCTGCTGATACTGTTGCTCTGCATGAGGGAATTCACTCCACTTCCAGTAGTGTGTCACAGGGAGCGCAGGAGGATCAGAAGAGATGTGGCAGTACAGTAACGGTGACTCTGTTGTTGTTTTCAGCAGGAGCTTTGTAATGGAACAGAGAGCCGCCTCTGTCTCTGTGCAGCTCTTTCTCGCCCTACCTTGCTCGTGCTGTTTCTGTGTGTAAATATATGCTTAAAATCATGCTTAGAGCTATAGAACAGTCTGCATTTTATGAGTTGCTTTCTGGAGTCGTTGCAGAGTAAAACAGCGCTTCCATTGTGCTTAGGTGAGCTTTCAATAGCCATAAATCAATGGTGCACAGTTTCACAGCTGCCAGGCTGATTGCAGTGCCATATAGCATCAACTGGGATAACACAGAGTCACGAGGCATATAAGCAATCGTTATTGTGCATACTATAAACAAAGATTGAAAGGATGCTATAACTGTATAACTTTTATTTGTGTAAATGGAAATAGATAATATCTCACAATCACACATTTAGGAAAATTCCTCTTAAAACTGGTGCCACAACACTAAGATAGAGTGATGTACATTTTTGTGCTCCCTTAGAAGAACAGGCTCTAATTAAGCTGTGCTCTAAACTTAGGCATCAGCATTATTGATCTATAACAAGCCTTTGATGCTGTTTGATCAGCTGGCAGAAATTCACCTTAGGAAGTAATTGTCCCATCAGAGTGGCTGCTAATCTATAGAGAAGATCTGCCCATCTGTGAGCCGCAGAGATGTGGATTAAATTGTTTGTGTAGTGGTTGCAGTGTGTTCCATATGCATCTTCTGTGGTAAGCCTGAATGATTTAACAGAGACTTCAAAGCATTATGTTGCAAGCAGCACTTCCTCATTGCATAAGAGCTAAGGTTTAGTATAGGTGATTCTTGAAAGCTTTGTTACTACTTTCTAGCATAACAAAGTTGAGATCTTGAAGAACTGCACTGTTCATGGAAGGAAAACCACGTTTCAAGGAGCGGACCTTCTATAAATGGCTTCCCTCATTGATGAAGGTGCTGTGTTTCCAACATGGACACGCTGCTCAATTTGCCTGCCAGTAACTGTCTTCTCCTTCTGGACCTCTTTTATGGTTGGCTAATTATGTGACTATACAAATCACTCTGTGCACAAGGCTGCTATGCATTAGCTAGTTTGTCCCATGCACTGGTTCATATATGTTTTCTATCTGAGGTAATGACATGTAAACCAGCAAAATTCGTGTCACGAGCTGACAGCAGCCGTAAGATTTCACACAATATGTTAATGAGTTCATTTAGAAACTCTGGTTAATTAAACACCTCTGGCATACGCTCGGTGTCTTCCTCGGCTCTACTCATTATAAGTTTGGGTTTTTTCCCATATTTATGCATCGCATGACTGGGTGTGAATGAAAGGTTAATAATTGCTAATCAGTGCTTGCTCATTACCATCAACAGTTGCAGCTACAGCCACCTGTATTCAGTTGAAAAGCTTTAAACGCCCATTGTACACCAGCAGCTTTTTCCTGTCAGCCAAAAATAAACACTCGGTTGGGAAACAATGAGCCAGGCGTTTGGTGAAGGGCAAATGAAGAAGAGCGAATATTAGACAGAAACACGACTTCATCGATGTCTGCTGGGAACTGGTGGCTGAAAAGTTTCTACATTAGCTTACAAGGCATTTCATTTTCAGTAAAAGCGATTCTTGACCACATGCCATACGGCTGAGAGCGGCTGGCCCGGGCTCGAGTCCGACCCTTTGCCTCATGTCTTCCCCCCTCTCTCTTTGTCCCTGCTTTCCTGTCCTCTTTTCACTGCATCTATCAAATAAAGCTGAAAAAGTAAAAATAATAATTTTTGTGGGATATAATAATTCAGTGAAGTGAGCAGGTAGAGTTAATAAATATTGTATTTCAGTAAAGGAAAGAGTGCTTCCTCCTACTTTTAGGAAGAAGTAGGCAAATGAAGGCTTCTGAAAGCTTTCATTACTGGTTTCCATGGAGGGAGGTGATCTACTACGCTACATTAGCTTATCACACAAACCAGCTGGGGCTCACACACACATGCACCACACAGTCTAACTATATAGTACGTCTTTTTGTTAGACCTGCAAAAAGCCATGTTTTATTTTTAGTACAATGCCTTAGCTTATTTTTCGCATGCTCCTCGCTGATGTAACTGGGTTTGTAGCTGTAGCAGTGAAGTTTTCACTGATGCTGACATTTAAAAGGTGACAGGTCAATAGCAATGGGATGGAGGCATGACTACTTTATTGCAGAACTTCATTCATTATTCAGGCAGACTTGTCAGTAAGAGAACATCACTCAAGAAGATGCAGAGTGGTGTGGGGACCTGTGATACAACAGAACTTTCCAGAGAGTTGGATGTTTGAACCCAAACTAATTTCCTGCTACAGCTTTTTTTTTTACGCTACACTTGCCAGTGAGGTTTTCATTGCTCCCTTGGCGGGCTGTGATTGAAAAGGTCAGTTTCTAGCCACCTTCTAAGAAAAGACTGGCTAATGTCATGAAATTCTGTTGTCAGTCCAGTGCATTTTTTGTTTTTTTGACAGCAGATATATTTCCCGTGGAGCTTAAACCTGTGTAATCCGTCTCTGAGGCATTACAGACTGTTCTTTATATGACGCTCTTTGATGTTAATCCTCTGCCTTCATCCTAACTGAAGTGCTACACGTGTGTTAACTCACTCCTGTTCAGGTGGTGACAGCAGAAGGAAAAAATGGTTTGTGCATTTCATCCTCAAGCACCTAGCTTTCAAACAAATGGTAAAGAAGCACAATGAAGTAACAAGGACGTTCAGGGCTCATCTGATTGGACGTCAGCGTGACTTTCTGAGATGGTTTTATGGGATTCTGTTTTGACAGCTGCAGGATCCAGAAGAGAAACCTCCCCAGTGTTGTGTTTCTAGAAACTAGCCTCAATACAAAACCTGCAAATGTGTAACTTAACCCAAGAAGTTAACATGTTGTTATTATAATGACATTTTGATGTGGTGATCTTTTACACGTAACCTGCCAAGGGACTGGAGATATAAATCAGCTTTAAACTCTGGGACAAAACATTAAATGTCCCTTTATTCAATGAAACCAATATATTTGTTAATTAACAGCTGTAAGTATTAACATCCACAGCTAAGCCCATAAACTGTAATCTAAATTTGGTGTGGTATGCCAAGTTTAGTTATAGCCCACTGATGGCTCTAAAAATTGTTGCACATTACAAAAAACAATCATTTATGTCATGAGGTGCATAAAAAGCTGATGATTGGTCTAGCAGTGGGCTACATTAATATGAACTCAGGACAAGATGAGGTCTCAGACTAGAAGTATGCGTTTTTAGTGAAAAGCCCATTGTCACAGCTTTTCATTGACAACTTATACGGTTGCTCTCTGACAACAACAGGATGTGCATTTCCCATACAAAAGCTTACTCGATGTCTTTTTTCTGGTATTAAAAAAATATGTTTCATGTGTATCTACGCGTACTGTATTTTTCTGTCTCACTGTGCGCTGCTCTGGACTGTCACAGTACAAAATGAGGGCAAAATAAACCTGCGATATGCTTTCATACACTCCAAAAATATTTATGCCCAAAATGCAGACTTCAAATAAATTGTTTACATATATTTTTTCCATGTAATTTTGTTAGCACAGTGTAAAATATTAAAAATTACGGAATCGGATCATCAGATTAAATATATTTGTTGGGTACAGATTCAGTTTATATCAAGCATATTTTCCTTAATGATTAATTATTTGAATAAATAAACCATCAATTTCTTTATATTATACTTAAATGATTGTTTTATGCATATGAGGGCTTATAATTAATTTTTGTGTGTGCGTATGTCTAATATTCAGTGCTGGGATAGTACAAACCCTCCTTCGTACATTGTTTTAATCAATGTAACATTTACACTTAATGCCTGCAGAACCTTCACTTTTGACCCACTTAGCCTGAATTTTCCTTCAGAAACAGTGACGCTGTCTTGACGTTGGATCTCTTGGCAAGTGTTTAATTCTTGAGAAAAAAAGAACGACTCTTCCTAAATGATTTATTCTCAGTGAAAGAGCAGATAGAGAAATGTAGTGTAATTACACTCCTGCGGTTTACTGCTGTGCTGAGCTGAGCGTACGGTATCTTTGGAGTAATGCTTATCTCCTGTAGGCTTCCTATTTAAGATGAGACAGGTCACATGATACGCAGGGGTAGACAAGGTTCAGCACACACACTCAAATCAGCTTCTTCCTTCTAGGTCCATTAGCTTATTGTTGTGTGTGCCTGTCATGACAAGATATGCCGTGGAAGAAGAAAGTGTAATGTTGTGCTGAATGACAATAAAGGCTGTGCTTAAAGTGTTTTCACAAAAACAAACCAGCCTCTGAAAGACAGCATGTAAAAAAATTCAAACTGCTGCAAACAACAAAGTTCACGTTTCCTTGGAATAAAATGCAGTCGTGGTATTTGAAGTTCCTCATCTTTGAAGGCAGGAGTAAATCCACGTGCACACTGCTGCTCGCAGCAACTTGCAGTCTGAGAAACAGTAATTACCTGAACTTGACACAGAACACCTAAAAGCTCCACAAACAAATGGTCAACGACAGGGTTGAATTAACAAAAGATCACCTCCAGTGTCTTGCTGTGGGGCATCACTCTACTGCAATATGCAGGCTGAGTTAAATAAACGACTCAAGTTACAGATGTGCCGAGCATATCACCTTGCATCATTTTGGCAGGTTCTTGTGCATAAAACAAACATCCTGATCTGAAATACAGTTTCTAAATGAACTGATGCACATGATAAAGCAGAGGGGGGGAAACTAAGGCTGTAAACATGATGTGATGGAGATAAAATAGCTATCGAGTGACAAGAGAGAGCAAAGTGACTAGAAAAAGCACAGCAAACACAGGAACATTTACACTTCTCATTTTACAGCTAGAGCTGTGTCCATGCGGCTTTTAAGCCAAAGCTTTTGCTCTGGTTGTCTGTCACGTGAGGACGGTTCATTGAGCCCCCTCATGAGGTGTTTGCTTGGCTTCTGAGCCTTTATATGGGAAACGTAGCTCTTCAGGTCCGACTGGTTTCAGTGGAAATGATGCAAGAGATTTTCCGGGTGGCCCTGTTGTCACAGATTAAGCCGGGAAATGGACATTATGTCTTTGTTCTGTTTTGCTTTTGTGTGTGTTTGTTGATCTCATCACCCCTCTGTCTGTTTGGACTTTAAAGGTTGCACATTAGCCTGTGTGTTGGCAAAAGTTGTGTAGCCTACTCTATCGAGAGAGAAACTGTCTTGGAGAGTTGAGTTCGATTTTTGAATCAATGCAGCCTCCTACTCTCTTTCACTCTTATGGAACAAAATAACTCATTCAAACAGAGGGAAGGCAGAAAACCCTGCCTGTATATGTTTGTTTTGGGGTGTTTTTAAAAGCAAAAGCTAAAATGAAAAAAACACACAATTAATTTGCACGAGAAAGCATGACATTGTAGTATTTTCACACTTTTATCCCCTGAGATGTGCTGTGTTGTTAATAACAGAGTTTACCCAAAGACATTTAGAAGAACACTGCAGCAGTGAATCAGTTCTTTGTGCAGGGTGTTGCCCACCCTAATGAGCCATCGCTCGCACAAAGTTATGAAGCCACCTCAGACTGGCATCCAGCCCAGCCCCACCAGATTTCCTACCTTAGCACGGTAATGACACTCTGCTCCCAAGGGGCTTCTATAAATAAATGCACTGTCACACACATGTAGACACAGACGCGCAGGTACACAAACACACATACGTACACATTTTGCCATCTTGTCACCGGCTTTCCGTTTCAGCCTGTTATTTTCACACTCATTCCTCCCGTGAAACACACGCACGCTCATATCTTTAAATAGACACATTGATGTTGTAATTTAGTTGATTGTTTGTGACAGACTGGAACCCTTTTTTTCTCTTTTTTTTATACTGGGCAACATCGAGCTATTTGGAAGTCATCGAATTTCACCGTGAGCAGGCTGTCAGATTCAGAAGAATGCTTCATGTCTAAATCAGCAGAACGTACAGCAGAGGTGTTCTTTGATACCGAGGCGAAGACAAAAAGGGAGTGTGAGGGGGGTAAGACAGGCTGACGCTCAGCTGATTGGTGTAATAGCGCGGTGCCTGAAGACGGAAAATGGTCTGAAGGTGGTGTTTTACAGTGCTCTTTACTTGCTCACACTTTGTGTAAAGGAAAGAAGTTTAACGAAATGTAATTATATTTGAATTTTTATATGGGGAGATATCCTTTATCGATTTTTGTTGTCATGTGATACATGGAGACTTCAAGTAGCTCCGGCAGTGCTTACCAACAAGTTTAAATTAAAAGAGAGACTGACAATTTTTGGTAATTATTAATCTTTAAAGCCACTAATTTACAATATTCACATGGCACATACAGTTAAAAACTGTAACTATAGCTATGTCACGCTAACAGTATCCTGATCTTTTCTATATTTACAGCACCTACATCTATCAATTAATGTACAGCACATGTTAATTTTATCTGGTTGTACTGATAGCATAGAGTTTTACTTTTAAACATCTCACCTTTAAAAAGTACATCTCAATCTTCTGTGCTGCTATATCTATATGGCACAGCTAGCATATGTTGCTTACTACTGAAACTATTGCGAGGCTCCATGATATGACATTGTGGTTAAAAAAAAGTCTAAGGTCTATTGGCATGAATGGAGATGACGCAACTCTTCCATTCAACAGCTCTAAGTCTCCACACATGAAATATAAGCAGCTAGATATTATGTAGGCTGTCTACATAGAACCAAAGCAGGTCTGAAGCAGGGGGTGTGGATACAGGATCTCTGGGTTGTCTCTGAGGGACGTTGGAAGGACATCCTTGGGTGACTGGGTTGCAGGTTTTGGAGCAGAGTCACGGTTTGGTCCCTTTGTCCCGGTCAACAAGTCATTCCTTCCACTGGGTCTAATTGGGTGGTATACTTGGTCTGCAGCACTGTTTGGGTGACTGTTCCAAGTTAACATCCACAATAAGTCAGGACCAAAGGTTTCCCAGCAGAGCATTGTTATTCACTTCAACTGTCAGTGGTTTTAATGTAGTGGCTGCTCTGCGTCACTGTACAGCGTGTGGGTGTGTGAAGATTTTCTGGTTCAATAAAGTTGTAGCTGATTTTGCCTCTATTTTTTTAAAGGGATATAATGGTATATTTTTCCGCATGAGAGTAAGTTTTGGTTCTGCTGCCAATCAGCTGTGTGCTTTATCCTCTGGGCTTCAAAGTAAAGTTGTCATCCAGTGAAGCAAATGGGAAAACAGATGCACTCCTAGGCCTGACAGTCAAATAGTGTGAGAGAGCAAAAGTATATCAAAATATGCTCAATCCAAAGTGAACACATGGTTAAGTGAAAAAGGATCAAAGGCCACATCCCTGTGGTATTTGTATGCTAATATTGATGGTAATTATGTAAGACTCCTGTGGTGTGCTGACTGAAGAGGAACTAATGCTGTAATTACATTCAAGAGTAGCGCTTCAGGTAGCAGAGTAGTGCAGACGAGCCATACGAGCCTCGGGAGAACATCATAGTGGTACGTGACTGCCAGGATAACACAGAGGAGGTCCTTGGGGAGCAGCTGAAAGCAGTGCACCTCCTCGGGTAGCTCACATGAAACCCTGTAGCCACTCAGCACATCGAATTACTGGCATGCACGGGTTTCTCATTAATTTGCATCCATGCGAATTTAACTGCTGTCCTTAGCATACCGCACCGTAAGAACCACTGAAGCTGACAGTCAATGCCGAGTAGGTGGATTGTGTGAGTTTCAGTCACTATCCCACTAATCTCCAGGCAGCAGTCCCAGGAGTCCCTGTTTTCTTCAGTCCACTGCCAGAGCCACAGCCTACTCGCTGTTCTCATTTCTCGTCTCTCCACCTACCAGACACCAGTCAGAAGCACATCAGCTTACCTCTGTCTGGTGTGTGATATAGGCCACATATATAGGCATATTGGTCTTAAGTGGGCCAAGGAGGAGAGGAGAGGATCAGCTGATGGTCTGTTACTAATACTATGTGCCAGCTGTCTCTATTTTCTCTTTTAATCTTTTGTAAAACCTTCTTTAATGGCTTCTTTTTATTCCATCAACTGTATGTAAAAGATGGAAGGAGTCCGATTATATTGAAGTCCAAGACAAAAATAACTAATTACTTACGATATATTTTGTGGCCACAAAACCAGCAGGCGATGTCACAGTAACTGTGTCCATCTTTTATAATCTGTGTTGCTCTCTTTATGGTTATGAACATTACTTACTGCATGACATGTATCTAAAGCTTCAGGTTTAAACTCCTCATCACAGGACATTCATCATCATTATTGCCTACCTCAGGCAGCATCCTCTTCCATGTGAACAGGAGCTAAGACTGAATGGCTCCTGTGAAAACTGAGCAGCCGTGATGTAAATTGAAAGAGTTAGTGATCCGTGGGAAACATGACTCCCTTGTTGTTAATACATTTGTGGTTCCAGATGCAGCTCTCTCTGGACCCAAACACAGACTGAGCTTAGATGATTTAGAAGAACTCAATGTGTGAAGATCATATTAGCATGAACCCGAGGAGGGGAGCGCTAAGGTGGAATTGATTTATTTACCCCTGGCCCATCTCAAGTTTTCTGTATATGCTTAGCATTATTCTTTTTTTTAAAAAATATGTGTTGTTTAGAGTTGGATTGCATTCAGTTCTGGACAAAACCTAATTTCTCAAGTACCTTTTATCAGCCTTTTGATAGAGTTTGATTTTGTTTAATTTTCATATAGGACTTTGTTATAGAAGTCTGCTGATTTTCTTTTTGTAGGTTTCTTTTCAAATGGCCTTTCAAACCTGTTTTCTTTCTCAGGTTTTTCCCTTTGGCATCTAAAATATCCACAAAGTCTTTTTACCTTTTGGGACTTGCTACAGTCGTCAGAGAGGCCGATCTCACTCTCAGCACCCTTTCACTGCTTTTCCACGGACAGATTTGAACAAATGTCACACAGCAGTCGGGGTCATTCTGTGAAATGAGGACTGGAGGACTGAGTCTGTGTGCTGCGCTGGTGAATATCTTGTGGTAGCCCCTCCCACACCTGCTCAGCAAAAAGACGAAAACTGAGACATTCCCTTGTCAGGATCAGTGTTGTTCAAGTTACTTGAAAAAAGTAATTAGTAACTAATTACTGATTACTTCCCCCAAAAAGTAATCCCGTTACTTTACTGATTACTTATTTTCAAAAGTAATTAATTACTTAGTTACTTTTTAAAAACACGATTTACAACCTGAATAGGTGATAAAGCGATAGATCTTTCAGCCCAATTCTACTTTTTCTGCATAATCCATCATACAAAATGTAATCAAATGGAAAAGTCTCTTTTTTTTTCATCCATCCATCCATTCGCTTCCGCTTATCCTTTTCAGGGTCGCGGGGGGCGCTGGAGCCTATCCCAGCTGTCATAGGGCGAGAGGCGGGGTACACCCTGGACAGGTCGCCAGTCTGTCGCAGGGCCAACACACAGGGACAGACAACCATTCACACTCACATTCACTCACACATTCACACCTAGTGGCAATTTGGATTATCCAATTAACCTATCCCCACAAGCATGCATGTCTTTGGATGGTGGGAGGAAGCCGGAGTACCCGGAGGGAACCCACGCAAACACGGGGAGAACATGCAAACTCCACACAGAAAGACCCGGCCTGATGGTGGAATTGAACTCAGGACCTTCTTGCTGTGTGGCAACAGTGCTAACCACCGTGTTTTTTTTTAAACTTGTTTTATTAGTTTTCATCTTTTAACTTTATGCATCAAGCAAAAATTAAATTATATGCACCATTCTCTGACTTGAAGAAATTAGTTTAACATTTAAACCTATTTTCTGCACATTCCAGCACATAAAATAAAATATTTGTGTTTACACTCAGTCTTTCAAATAGATGCAAGTAAAACACAGCAGAAAATAAATAAAGTCAAAGACTAGCAGCCCTTTTGCTCTATTTTCACCTGTAAAGCAGGAGTGGGGTAGGCGGAGGTTTGCCCTGGTGCAGGTGTGCCGCAGCGGTCAGTGGAAGAATCCACGAGTTTCTCTGTGAATTTCCCGTTACGTCGTAGCGCACTCGGTGCTTGTTTAGGGGGGTTTTTTCACGGTAAAAAGAAGTTTTCTTCCCACGCACAATGGACGCTAATGTTTTTGTCACTTTTTATGGAATCAAACTCAAAGTAAGGTCAGTACTTCCACGCTTTAAACGTTGCATGATCGTGCATGTGCTCCTGCACTCGATATATTATCCATTGTTAATCTGCGCACAGCTGTTGTCACGAACGACGCACTCGCTTACGTCATTGTCATGAGACATTCTCGCAAAGAAATCACGTTTTTAGTAACGCAGTAACGCAGCGTTCCTACGGGAAAATAACGGTAATCTAATTACCGTTTTTGCGATAGTAATCCCTTACTTTACTCGTTACTTTAAAAAAGTAATCAGATTACAGTAACGCCCATCTCTGATCAGGATGCCTATGCCTGACAGTTACCATCCTTTTTTTATGTGTACTCATTTATGTGCTGTGAAAGGTCATATTTTAACTGTAAACTGACTGAGTACTGTTAGTGATTCAAGTAACCGACAAACAAGGGAAAGTGAGTGAGAACAAACACAAACAGTGGTTTTATCATTGACAGGCTTGTCTTTACAACACCGCCATCCTTCCCACCATCTTTAGTGAACTTGTTGGTTTTTCAAGCAGAGCGCTTTGCTCACAGCATTCAATATTGCCGTGGCCGGTGCACCAAATATGCCTTGTCTGGTGGCTGAGGCATTAATCAATAAAAGTTCAAAGGCTTGAGCTGCAAAAGGTTTCAATTGTCACAAGGTCTGCATGCAGACATGCACCTGCATTTGCAGATTTGGCAAAACCCACATCGCTTCAGCTTCTGTCGTTAATCATCACCAGGATTGTGCAGTTGTGACTGGTGAGTCAAATAAATAATAAGCGCCCTCATGTTTAAAGGAGTTAATATTGACAGACTTCATCCTCGGTCTTTCCCATATGAGACAAAGTGATGCTGACAAAGACAGCATGTCCAAACTATTTATATCTTATTATGCTTATGTAATACCGTTCCTCCTGTGGTCAGTCCAGAGGGTTTTTGAGCAGGACGGGACTTTAAGAAAATGAGATGAAAAGGGCTGCTTATTAGAGCCTCTTCATCAAACCTCTACCAAGATCAAAATCAGTATTAGATGGAAATCCCCAGGGCAACCTTGGCTCTTTGGATAAGGCCAACAACAGTTTTGCCAAATCTCTAAGGATTTGCCTTCTAATCTGAGTGTGATCTCACACTTCCTGAGTCTAATGCCAAAAGGGATTACGGAAATGCTCGCTCGCTGTAGAACATACACTATTTAAGAGAACATAATCAAAGAGAAGGATGGTGACACATGGTGGTACCGGACTGCTAACAGACATAACTTTCTGTCAAGTGAAAATTATTACAGAATTGTATGACTTATTTTCGATATAGTACATAGTCTGGTTACGTGGTCACATGGGAGACTTGAGCTGAAATCCTGAAAGATCAGCTGAAGTGATTATTTAGGAAGTGAGCTTTTGAAGAAAGGAAAGTGACTGTCATCTAAATGATTTAAGAGTAACCACAGAAAAATATAATTGCAATGAATTGTTTTTACCTTTAGAACTGGGAATAATTAAATTAAGAGGGATAATTGCTAGTTAAATGGTCATAGAGAAAGTGCTGGCGCTGTTGTTTGGAGTGTCATTAAAATCTGGCTAACATTCAGCTACAGCTTTTTTTGGATGGTTTCACCTAAGAGGAATTTTTATTGACTGACAAATGAATCACCACAAAAAGGATAAATAAAAAAAAGCATGTTTGTTTTTTTCACTTGGATATTTCATTGACATCAAAGTGTGGAGTCACAGCAACACAGCCGGTTGGACGGCTGTGAAAATGCTTCAGACTCCAAAAGTAGGGGTGAGAGGAACTCTGCGACTGTCGGGAAACTCTGCATCTGCTCTTTAATAAATTAACCAAAACAGTAGTTGGTAGACAGGACAGCAGCTGTACTCGCAGCAGAAGAGGCAGATTAGTAGTGAGAAGGATAACAGCTGCAAATTAAAACAGCTCCCTGATTGATTTCTTTCATAATAGGAAGCGCTGTGACTGCCCATCAGACAGGCAATAAAGTGGTGTTTACTCAGCCTGAAGTAAAGTTTGATCAGTAAGAGGGACTGTGTGTGTGTGGCGACTTACAGGAGGTGATATCATGCAGGTAAGCTGAGAATCAGCTGATATGGGTGGTAATGGAGGTCAAACGGATCTTTTATAAGAAAGTTGCTTTGATGAGAGGGTCAGGTGCCACAGCAGAAGACTCGTTCACTGTGTTTTAATCTGAGGTCAGAATCTCCATGTATGGCAGCGACTGGCTGGGCCGGCATGCTTGACTGTCGGCCAGTTTACAGCAGGCTGGATGGATGGCAGTGTGTGGAGCATCATCCAGCAGTCTGACATGTGTTTAGCCTCTTATTCAGTGAGTGGAGCTTTCTTCTTGAGCATGATGCGTAGGAAACTAAAGTCAGGGCTCAAACCTATGAGACAATAGTGTACTTTTTTTTAAAAGAATGGCATGGTTAAATTATAGCTACTCATTTCTTACAGGCTTTTCTCACTCGGTTGCTGTCCAGTATCTCCGCCCCATGATGCCAGCGATGGCACCAGCATTAAAAACATTCTTTAATTTAGAGTTTTGTTCCACTTGCAAATCATTGTCTCTGTCATTTCAACTTTATACAACTGGGATGCACAGCCCGACTGAAAATCAGCTGTCTGCTACAGTCCATGTTGGCTTGGCAGCTTTTTCTGACATTACTTATTCTTATGGGTATTTCATGAATGAGGACCTATCGTGATAATTTTCAGCTCCATATTTTTGTTATTGGACGCAGAATTGAAAATAACCTTTATCTCATTCTGTGCCTAGGTGCGTCCACTCAGTTCACCTCTGAAATAAGCTGTTTAGCTTCTCTCCCCTTAAGCCAACTGTCCAATTAGTGTAATGGGATGGTTGCCTGCTGATTGGCTGAACATCAGGTGGGTGGAATTTCTGTGCTTCCAGAGGTGTTTGCCTGAGATTAATTTCTAAAAGATATTTTCTCTCCCTGACATCATACAGAGCCAGGAGTAGAAAAAAGTCTGGAGACAGAGCTTCTGACTCACAGGGAGGACTTTTTACGCTGAGCACATCATTTGAAACTTTGGTCATGTGTAATATGAGCAGCCATCACCAGTAAAAACGGGAATGGTTAATAGATCTCCTTTAAGGGGAAAAAAAAGCTATATATTAAACATTTAAAGCTACGTTTAACACACTAAGATAGTTTTTTGTTTTAAGAAGTGTACACACAGCCTGGGACAATTCAAAAATTGTATTAAGAATGATACATTAGTAATATATTTGCATTAAAAGCATCTTGGCTCCTTGTGAGACAGCTTTCAGAGGAGTCAAATCAATTTTCTTCTCCACAGAGAATTTAGCATTTTTTGTGTGCTTCCTCTAAAAAGGGGTCTAAGCTTGATGCAAGTGGGGTTTTTTTTTATCATTTACTGCTAACATAACAGCAGCACAGTGAGGTTCTCTGAAACTGACTTGATACAAGCTCAATAATCCAAGTAAGGAAATCCAAAAAGTCGAGTCTGTTCAATCTTGAAATACAGTTCTTAGTGGAAAAATCTGTTCATCACTCAGCGTCTCACTGAAAATGCTGCGACTAGATAAACAGCAGTAACTTCCTGGGCTCCCCTTAAATTATTATATAAGAATGTAAGAATAAGCTAAGAATATTATTGATTAGAGTCAGCACAAGTAACTGTATACACTGAAAGACCGTAGTAGTATTCTTCTTGCTGAGCTGACACCATTATGTTTATGAATGAACATTCCTGTGTGTGTGTGTGTGTGTGTGTGTGTGTGTGTGTGTGTGTGTGTGTGTGTGTGTGTGTGTGTGTGTGAAAAATCTACTGATTATTATGAAAACAAACTGATTGTTAAGGTCTGTGTTGATGATAGTATTGATACTTCTGCTTGTACTATTATACTACTGCTATTCTATACAGTATAGTAATTATACATCAAACCTGCACAATGAGAAATCTCTGAGCTGTTTTGCATTGACTGCTGCATCTGTTTTATTTACAGCCTATGGCACATTTAAACAACAGAAGTTGAACCAAACTGCTTTAGAGACAGGCACATGTATACTCCAGATCTTTAAAAAAAACCCACTTTGAAATACATGGAAAGCTGAAAGGTGTGTTTGGTTGTATTAGTTATTGTGGAAAGAGAAAATCACAGTGGTCGTTAAAATGTGTTCTGAATATTTGCAGATTGATGATGATTCATCCCATGAATCATGGCACACTGCTCTCCCCTACATAAGCTGCCTTTATAAGTTCAAAGTATCGGTATGTTGCTATCTGCATACTGACCCTGTATTTACTTGGTATTGGAACCATACCAAATTTTAACAGCACTAGACATTCAGTGTAGAAATTTTTAAAACTGGAACAAAATAATGTTGTGGGTTTTTTTATATTGCTCAACTAAATGATCCGATAATCTAATAAATTCAAATTTTCGTAGAATTTGCACAGCATGCCTGGAGCTTTTTTTTTTCTAGCCGCCTACTTAAATGTCGGAAATTGAACAGAAATAAGAGGTTTTTTTTACCCTCTGTAATCTAATTTGTGTAATATAAAGGATATTGGATGTGGTCTTCAGAGAATCTAGTCTTACTGGCTTCTCAAACAGCTTTACACTGCAAGCCACATTCATGCACTCATGCAAAGCTTTGTCTACCACACACATAGAAATAGAACATTGCTGGTCACAAGCCAGTGTACTCCTAGTGTCAGGCCTAAGCCCTGATAAATTGAGGAGCTTGCATCAGGAAGGACCTTTGCCATTGGTAGTGGTGACCAGTGAGGCGGAGTTGGAAAGAAGAGAGAGAAGAAGAGGGCAAAGGTGCATTCAGAGTCAGGGAAAGAAGAGGAAAGGTGGGAACATGGAGGTGAGAGTAGGGACGTTGCATGTAGGGACTATGACTGGCAAAGAGGGAGAGCTGGCTGAAGAGAGGCAAGGCTAAGATAATTTAGACGGTGGGCTCGGATATATTTCCCATGTTTTTCAACAATCGACACTTCGGCTGAGGTGGCGTGTTTTTTTTCTCTTCGTCTGGCTGTATTGGCCGGGCCGATAGGACCCCTGACGGATATTAACGCTTAGGTACTGTGTGTGAACGCTCTTTCACTTTGCCATAACTTTTGTGGGAGAGAGTGGTTTCGGCCATACTTTTGAAATGGCGTCCCACCCAGACACAGGGAGCAAGGGAGACGGCTGCGACTCGGATGCTGAAGCTCCCAGCCTGACAAAGTACATCATCCCTCGCCCTACCCCTCATGACCTCAATCTTAAGGTGGGTAGACATGGTAGACATGGTAGAGCCCTCACTGGAGACCAAAGCTCTGGAGGCAAACCTAACAGATAGTCAGAGAGAACTATTAGTTGTCCTCCTTGAACAATTTAGCAGTATGTTTGATGGTCATTTGGGTCGCACGTCTCTAACTGAACATGTGATCGACACGGGAGACGCGAGGCCTATTAACCTCCCCCCGTACCGCACCTCCCCTGCAAAGAAACAACTCATTGAAGTGCAGGTCCAGAAAATGCTGGAAGATGGCATAATTGAACCGTCCATGAGCCCCTGGGCCGCACCTGTCGTGATCGTTAACAGGTTGGGCGCTGACCCACAGTTCTGTGTGGACTTTAGGGGGCTGAACCAGGTGACTCAGAAGGACTCATACCCCTTACCGCGGGTCGATGAGTCTCTCGACTTCCTAGCGAGAGGTCGATTCATTTCAACATTGGACCTAGCAAGGGGTTACTGGCAGGTGCCGGTCTCAGGGGACTCACGCCCTAAAACAGCCTTTGTTTCCCATTGTGGGCTGTTTCAGTTTCGCGTGCTCCCTTTTGGACTCTGCAACGCACCAGCCACCTTTCAGAGGCTGATGCACAACGTCCTCGGAGGCCTTGTTTACAAGACATGTGCTGTATATCTGGACGACATCGTGGTTGTGTCCCCTACCTTCGAACAGCATTTGTTGGACCTGCGGGAGGTCCTTGAGAGACTTAGGTCTGCGGGCCTCTCGTTGAAGCTTAAGAAATGCCAGTTCTGCCTGAAGGAGCTCACCTTCCTGGGCTACCGGGTTACCGCGGTTGGCATTAAACCGGACAATGACAAAATCAAGGCTGTGATGCAGTTCAGAACTCCGTCTGACGGGGTACTACCGCAGATTTGTAAAGGAATATGCTCGCCATGCAGAACCTCTGCACGCCCTGACAAGGAAGGATGTCACCTTCCAGTGGGATGACAGGTGTCAGGAGTCCATGGACTTCCTGAAACAGAGCATTGCAACAGCGCCTGTCCTGTCACTCCCCGACTTTTCCCGGCCTTTCTTCATCCATACGGATGCATGTGACCTGGGCTTGGGGGCGGCCTTAACGCAGAAGGATGCAGAGGGTAGGGAAGTAGCGGTCGCTTACGCGAGTCGAGCTCTTCACAAGGCAGAGAAACCATACTCTACGCCAGAAAAGGAGTGTCTGGCTGTGATTTGGGCTTTAGAACACTTTCGTCCCTATGTGGAAGGGCTTCACGTGACAGTCTTGACTGACCACAACAGCCTTAAGTGGCTGATGTCATGCCCAAACCCCACTGGCTGGTTGGCGCGGTGGTCCCTGCGCTTGCAGGACTTTGACTTTACCATCATACATAAGGCTGGGGTGCACAACAGGGTGCCAGACGCTCTGTCTCGCAACCCACTACCTGCACCAGAGGGTCCTCCTATTGAAATCTTGCCAGAGCATGCTGTCATCTGGGGCATGGATCTTCGTGCCCAGCCTCCCCTTTTGTTAGAGGACCGAACACAACTAAGGCAGCTGCAGTTGGATGACCCAGGTGCAGGTCTAAAGCTCCGAGACCTGGAGTGTTCCCCCGATCTGGGTTCGGTCTCCAGTCCTTCACCGTCCTTGGTGGTCAATGACGGCCTACTCTATTACCGAGGCCCGAAACATAAGCGCAATCTTCGGCCCCAGGAGGAGCTGAAGCTGTATGCTCCTACGACTCTCCGGGGTATCCTGTGCGGTTATTATCATGACCACCCTACAGCAGGTCACCTGGGGATTGCTAAGACACTAGCGAGAATGCAGTCTAGGTTTTACTGGCCCAAGATGGCATCTGAAGTTAAACGCTACGTCTTGTCGTGCCCAGTATGTCAACTCAAAGAAAGCCAGCGGGCTTCATGGTCCCCATTACGCCCCAGCGACCCTGGGAATACTCAGGGGTCGATTTTCTCGGACCACTACCTCGCACCGCTTCGGGGAACTCGTACATACTGGTCTTCGTGGACTACTTCTCCAAGTGGATCGAAGTGTGTGCGGTTCGGGATGCGACGGCTCGAGTGGCAGCCAGTAAGTTTATTAACGAGGTGTTTGCTAGGCATGGGGCCCCTAGGTACCTTATTTCGGACAGGGGCTCACCTTTTGTCAGTGAGCTGTTTGATTCTGTTCTCTCCACTCTTGGGTCCACCCACCGCCTCACAACGGCGTATCATCCGCAAACTAATGCGACCAAAAGAGTGAACAGAACTCTCAAAACAGCCATCCGCGCCTACGTGGGCGATAAGCACGCGTCGTGGGATAAGTTCATGTCCCAAATCTGTTTCACGCTGCGCTCAGCCCCCCATGAGAGTACAGGACTCAGCCCTGCTATGATGTTGTATGGTAGGGAGCTGGAGACACCCCTTGACTTGCTTACTAAGCCGTCTGGAGAGAGCGAGGAGTCATCCATGCCCTATCCGGAGACCCTTAAAGCGTCGCTTCAGGAGGCCCACGATCGTGCCAGGGAGACACTGGCTCGCAGCCACGCTAGGCAGAAACGCTACTACGACCTGAGACGCCGGCCGATGACCTATGCAGTTGGAGACTTGGTGAAAGTCAAAGCTCATCATCGATCGGACGCTCAATCTTCCTTCACAGCCAAGCTGGCACCCTTGTTTACAGGCCCCCTCCAGGTTACTCAGAAGCTTGGGGAGGTCAACTACATATTAGCCAAGATTGACACTGGTGAAGACGCAGGAGTCTTCCACGTCGTGAACGTTCAGCCATTTTACTCCTGGGACTCCACATCTCCTTCAGGGCACTGGACTTCGGCTCAGGAGAGCCTGGATGAGACTGAAACGTGGGAACAGCCCTCATTCCCGAGTTCAGGGGATATCGAAGCAGGCGGGCACCCCGCTGAGGGTGCCTCTGAGTCGCCACCGGCTAAGGGGGTACACTATCGTTTGAGACCCCGCCGGTGCCCCAGAATCACTGAGGGTTGGACTGCTACCAGGTGGACTAACCGTCATCATACGGACAGACTCAATGTTGACTGAGGGTTGGTTTCATACATGTACATGCTGTAATTGTTTTGTTCATAAGGGGTGATTACTTGTTCTGTTCCACTGAGCCCTCATCATCGTGGCCCGTGAGAGCCTTTGTTTGGTTTTCTGTTGTACCGATTTGAGTGACCGGTTGTGTTGTATGTCTGACTGTTTCCCTTGTCTATGACCATCTCTGGAAGATGGATTGGCAGTAATACTGCATGTTCTGTATTGTTTGCTTCAAGCTCTAAGTTTGTTTATTGACTGTGCCAATGCTGTAAAGTAAGGGTGTCTAACAATTCCTCCACAACCTGCTTACTACCTAATGTAACTATGTATAGTGAAAAAGGGTAGCGGGAGGGGGGTCACCTGGGTCCGGCTGAGGACAGCCTGCTAATTGCCGGGGGGGTGATGTAACAACCCTTTTGGGTTATAGCACCACTAGGGGGGGTTGCCCAACTCTTGTAGTAGCTATGGGGGTCTCCTAGTGGGTGTGTGTTGTTAACGGCAGCCATTCCATGCTGCTCATGTTCCATTCTCCAAGAAAGCACCTTACTGTTGTAACAAGCTGGCGCTGGCGATACCAATCCCCGCGCATGTATGCTCGGACGAGTACAGCCAAGGAGACCTGGCATTATAAAGTGTAATGTTGCTGACGGCGAATAAAGGTCTGTTATTGGATTTAACCGACTGGCTTTGGGTTATTCAGCTAACCCCCACACCACATGCTCGCTGGACCTGCTAGCCGCTCCTTCCTCGCCAGACTGCTGTTACAGTGTGCAGAGGAAGAATAGTGTACAAGTTGGACATATAATGTTAAAAATTGAGCTGCCAGGCATAAGGAAAAGAGGAAGACCAGAGAGAAAGGTTCATGGATGTAATGAATGAGGAAGAAAGCAGAAAGTTAATGTGAATGAAGAAGATTGGATTAGCAGATGATTGGCTGTGGCAATCCTAAAAGGAGCAGCCAAAAGAAAAAGACAAATCTTGGCCATGATGATCTTTGACATGTAGTGTAGATTTCTGTACCTCTAAGCTCCTTAGATTTGATTTATAAATCATTTTGAAATGACCGATTTGTTTTAAAAATCCTGAGTGCCAAACAAACTCCTTTGAGCCTCCTGAACACATCTTAATAGAAACATGTCAGCCAGTGCTGTAAATTGCACTGTAGTGTCTCCTGTTTGTTTCAGTGTGATAACCTGCCCCCTGGCCTCTGTTTTTTTTCCATGTCCTTTTTTTTATGAATAGCTGCATGTGTTATGCAAATTCTTAAAAGCCTCGAGTCACCATGGAAACTATCAGCTGGGTTGTATGCTGAAGTGCTGCAGTTTCCTCATGAGGATATCTGGGTACAACTGTGCTGCTGTCCTGGCATTTGTGTTCTTATAACTATGTTATAAATACAAGGCAGGGATAATTCTGCATGTAGCAGTGATGTTTTCCCTCTTTACTGTTTGTACATGATGACTATTAATCTAATCTTTCCTTTTCCTGTGTTTTTTTTTTTTTTAAATAATCAGTGTCCAAATCCTGGTCCAGTGATTCAGACAGATCACATGCAGTTGCCTGCCTTTGTTTGCACTCACCATATGCTGTGGCAGACAGCTGGCCATGCATCTCTGTCTCATTAAAATCTCTGTCCACTCCTGTTACAGCATTATTGAATGGCCACGCAGCCCTGATGTGCAGAAATCTACCATTCTCCTATATCACTGTAAAAACAGTAGTTTTATAGCTTACTGGATGTAAGTATCCTTTGCTCCTGCCATTTTCTCCTGTTCTTTTTCAGCCTGCATTGAAAGGCTCCATCACAAAGTTAGATGTAATGAACATTTTATTTTTGTATCCCAGGCCTCTAAGCTCTGAACTAATGTTCATTTTAAAGGTTAGATCCCTCTAAACTGTTCCTATGGTAAATGTCAGGCTCTCAGTTCTTTCTTTCTTTAAGTTGCCCGTTATTGCACAACTTCTTTTTAACATTTCACTGAGGTATTTAGGAAAATAGGTCACTTCCAAAGTTTCCCTTCTGCCTGTTGCCTTAGGGCTCCTTAGTGCCTGTACATCTCAGCTGCATGCATTATACACCATACACTGCACTTCAAACATCTTTTTTTGCTGGTTCCTTTCTACATTATGTATTTCTGACTTCATTTTACCATTTTACCACGGAGAACGAGCAGGTGCCTCGGAGTGCTGTTACCTCAGCTGGACAGAAATGAGCAGCTTGACACTGACACAGAAGCCTTACTGTATGAACACGAGACACACTGCTGAGGTCAACTGTAGTCACGAAGGAAATCTCTTGGTCTGCCTTTCCACTCTTCTAATCCTTTAGGAGGAGACACAGATGAAACTCCTGCTGTACACCAGCCAGGTGTACAGCAGGAGTTTCATCTGTACGGAAAGGAAAATAGATGTCTTTATGACGCACTTTGCATCTGTGTATGTAGGATGTAAGATCTTAGATCCTTATGAGGGCAGTTAATATTATTCAACTAATAAAACACTAGGTGTTCCCCCACAGCAATAGAGGAAAAAAGTCCAAGGTGGAATCTGCCACTCACTATACGCATATACTATATTACACTCATATATATATATATATATATATATATATATATATATATATATATTACTGTAATATTATCAAGGTAACCATTTTCTCTCTGCAAAATCCAAACATTATATAACAACCACGATGAAAAATAGTCTAAGCTCTTGGCCCATTCTCCAAACTCCCCAGACTCAGTAACCAAATGCAAAAGGTCTCATTCCCAGTTGAAAACAGCAGAAAAGATCCATTCTGCTTTTGTGCACCACAGTGCATTACATTTTCAGGTTGTTTTTTAAAAGTTCCATTCTGACCACCTGCACTTTTTACCTGTCCACCACAGACCTCAAACGTGTACAAAGGGCAGGTTTAAATATAGAAATTTGTACACCAACCTTACTATGATACTATGATACAGTGTCATTGAGGATCATCAGTCACAGTGTAAATGAACTGACTCTTAAAAAACACTTTTGTACTCAAACACGTCCCATTCACTCGTTCACTTAAGCACTTTTCCATGTCTAAGCGCTTTCTATCTAACATTCATATTCCCACAAACACATCTGAAGCAACTCTGGGTTCAGTAGCCAAGGGTTGCTTTGGCATGCAGACTGAATCAGTCAGGGATAAAACCACCAGCCTTCTGATTAGTAGATGATCTGCTCAACCTCCTGAGCCACAGCCACCTCCGTGTCAGATAGATTTCCAGCTATGACTCTACGAGACAAAAACAACTGTTAATGGCCACATGCTTGCCTGTTGCCTCTTTTTCAACAGCAAGCAGGCTCTGCTTGCGGCAATCCTTCCCCTACTTACTCAATTTGTCTACCTGCACCTTCATTCTCTTCTCCAGAATGAAATTCAGGTTGATGGGTTACTGTTTCAATAGTTTTGAAACTGGAGCAAACCAGTTCAGTGGTCAGAATGGGACTTCCAGGTTGTGATCTAAAAATAGCAGTCACGCTGGGAGAGGTCTAGATGTAGAAGAGGCGGTGGCCTTGATGACCTTGAAGGGTAAACTGACCTGACGCAAATCAGGTACACTAAAAGTTGTGATTTCAGCTTTTACTGCAGAATTCATTACCTCACAACACAGACTCTTACATTAGTATTAACGATCCAAAAAAATTCATCTTCATCAGTTGCCATGGAAATTTGTGATCATTTTTATTAGGCACAATGGTTTAATATTGTGGTTGAAAGGTATGTTAAGCTGACAGTGTCTAATAGAGCAAAGTGCACGTTCCATCAGGTATTAATTGTTATGTCTAACTATTTACTTACTTTCCACTGCTTTTAAATTTTTACAAACCAGAAAAAAACTATATGATACACACGCACATAAACCAAGAAAGACATAAAGGAAAGGAAAAGGAACGGGAACGGAAGGAAATAGATTCTGCCAGGCATCCAGTGGCGCAGCACTTTCTATAATTGCAACCTGGTGAATTTGTTGTCATGGCTACACTGAGTAGTGGGTCTGCACACTGGGACCAGTTAAGATAATTTTAGTTTTGATGCATTAGTAGTTTCACAGGCTCGCAGACACACATATAAATGTGAGATGTTACCAGAATTTCTCTACTGCTCTACTAGATTATGTATCCAAAAATAATAATACTTTAAAATCAGCAACAGGGACAAATTGTAAATAATGAAGCTCTCAACATCCACCAGGGTTCAATATGACCAAGGTTACTGGACTGGAGGAGACGGGGGATCAATCCACTGACCTTTTGATTGGTAGATGACCCGGTCTATCACCTGAATATCAGTGCATATATAGTGTGCAATTTGGGATTACAGGTTAAATGCTGTAAGATTAATATTTGGGGATGATAAATGGATGGGTAAACCTAAACTAGTCCCACAAACAGGTCACTAGTGAACCTGTGAATATTCATAACCGAATTATATAACAGATTATGAAATCAATCTCATATCTGTATATTCAATATAAACCATTAGCTGGTTAACTTAACTTACCATAAAGAATGGAAACTAGTGAAAGCAGCTAGCCTGGTGGGGTCTAATGGTAAAATCTACCTAGAAAGGCCTCTGTGAGCTGTTAAGGAGCCAGGTTAGCTGTGTCCATCTGTAATTACTCTGTGGGATAAACAATAGACTGCATGAATTTTCAACAATCATTCAGGGCTTTGCATTTTGAAGCTGCTGCATTAGCATTTTGCCCGCTGCCCTTTAGTGTTTAACTTCTTGCGTGTCTGATCATGAGAGTAACAGTCAAAATCTTGAACTGTTCCCTTAAGTTATTTCACAGTACCATTGCACAGTCTATCGTGAAGTCATTGAATGTCCAGCACAGAAACCAAAAACTTGTTCATATCTCCCGGTTAGCATCACAGCCACAAAAACCAGGCCTCTCCTGTTGCAGGTAGTGTTTACAGTAAATGTCACGAGTAACTATCTCCACTCAGTGCTGACACCCAATCCTGTCACAGGAACCCACTGACATTTAGTCTTTGTGGTAAACAAGGACCATTATGCAAATAGATTAAGTTGTATTTGTTTTACTATGACTGACTCTTTGATTCCTGCTTTTGCTTTGTAGTTATTCTGTTTTGGGTAATATCCTGTTATTAGTAGTAGTACTTTTCAGCAGTACCTCTGTGATTCCCTGACTCTGTCTTGTACTTCTGTTAGTGTCTGTCCCCCTTCCTGTTATTGTGTCTGATGTAAATCTTCTTGTGTCTGTGTTTATTATTTATCTTTTAGTTACTTCCTGTTTGAGTTTGAAGGTTAGATTTTGTTTTCTTGTGTCTAGTTTCACTTTCTGTTTTTCCCTCTTGTGTGATTGTCATCCTGGCCTACCAGTCTTCACCTGTGTTACTTACTTTCAGATGTGCTTCGTTCTCCTGCTGTCTCCTGCTGTCTTCTCATTTGTTGTCGTCAGATTTTCTGTTATGCTCACATGAGTCCAGACGCCAAGTAAGGATTTTGTGTTATCCGGGTAAACTGTTAATTCTGGGTTTTCTGTACTACAAAGGGGCTTCCCTTTTTGTCCTCGTTGTCCTACCACCATGGTAACTTGTGCTGCAAACCTAACCTACTTCATAGCTGGTTAGGATCCAGATTAGAGATCAGCAGGTACAAAATTTACCACCTACTGACTAATTGATCCCCTGGAAAATAACGTAACCATCACTGGAAGTTCTCTCAGATGTGTATGTGTGGATAGGGGATATCATGTCTTTGTGTTTATAGTCTTAGATGTAACTTTGTTTTTTGTTTTTTTTTTCTGCAGGCTGCAAAGAATTTTTTTTAAGAATTTTATTATTCTCTAAGCCTCAACATATGAGCCTAAAATGATTCACCTATGCTTTACTTGCTTATGAAATTTGTAACAAATTTGCACGTAGACTAAGCCTGCATTTGAATTTCGTTTCTAAATTAGTCTTGCTCTCAGACCATTAGATGGCACCTGTGAGAGCTAAAACCTTAAACTGTCCTTTTAAAAAATTTGAATTTAATGAAACGCTTAATTATAATCCATCAGTATTGGCAGTGATCCTTTACTATCTGCTCACAGAGATTCTCGGGGATCTTCCAGGAAGGTGGTGCTATTTTCTTGGTCACGAGGCGTTGATTTCGTACCTGCCTGCTAGAGAGCAGGTTAACCCCCTTCATAATACTAAAAGCCCAGTTATAAACCTGAAGTTACCTGAATAAGACAAATCCTCTCATTAAAAAGCAAATCAAGACAATAAAAGCCCCACCCATGTAAGTAATCACCATTCACTGCTAAATGGTATGTGTCTGATGGCTGCTGACTCTCTTTAAGCAGCTCTTGATGCTGATTATCGTCTCTAATTACAGGTAAACCTGTTTTCACTGGAATATTAATTACAACAAGCTCTGGTTACCTTCTCGACTGGTACTTTTGTCTAATTAACATCACCCCAGCCTTCATAGACGATAAGCAAGAATCTTCTCGCTCTTGTTATGCACTACAGCACCAAATGGTCCATTTTCACAGTGGTAATGATTCAGCTGAAAAATTCTGTTCGTTTTCCATTCACCTGCCAACACTGCTGCCACTTTCATAGTGAGCAACGACCATAGCAACAAGAGACAGCTGGTGTCTCCAGCCTGCAAAAAAAAAAAAAAATTATAAGTATCGAGAACAAAGACAGATTTTGAGAACTTGTCATTTTCAGCTGGGTGTGATGTGTCTTCACTGAGAGGAGATGTGAGATGGCTGTGAGCCATGAGCCTTGCCAGTGTGCTGAATTTCAGCAAGCAGAAAAACGCCCACTGTCTAACAGGATTGTACATCTGAGGATCACAGACACCATACTTATTCCATTAGCAGGGCTCACCCATGCAGACTGTATTTTTTTCCCCATCCAGCTCGGAGGAAAGCTTCCCAAGCTTATTGTGGGTTACCACAGTAGGTTTATTTAAACAGGGACATGCTGTTTGAAAGCCCAGCCTGTCTCTGAGGTTCAGCAGAGAGTGCAGCCAGCATGCAGTTCATTAAAGGTTCGCAGTTCTTCAGACAAGTTTTCTCTTTTCTCTAAAGTCTTTGTGGTGACACCCGCCCACTGACTTGTCCATCAACACAATCCTGATGAAAATGGTAGAATTTATTACAAGAATTATGTGTAATTGCTGTATGTTATGAATGATTCTTACATGAGGTGGAGCAGTGTCACCTCACAGCAAAAGGATCCTGGGTTTGAATCCACTGATCGGTCTGTGTAGTTTGCATTGTGTCCCCGTGCCTGTGTGAGTTTCCTCTGAGTAATCACAGTTCAAAGTCATGCATGTTGTAGGCTGCGTTCCAGTTACAGCACAGAGTGACGCCACTCCCGAGTTAATGCGTTCCAGAAAAATTAGGAAAAACAGGATTTATTTCAGTTCTTTAGCTAAGTAGAGCCATTCATGTTCATCACTGACAATACAGCAAAATACTTGCCTTCTGACTTTACTTCTGACGGGAGCACAGCATTAGGTTAACGGGTGATTCTAAATTGGCCTTAGGAGTGAATGTGAGTGTGAATGGTTGTCTGACTCTCCCTGTTAGCTCTGCAATAGACAATAGTGTAACCTGACAACTGGGATAGGCTCCACCCCCCTCTGATCCTGAATTGCATAAGTGGTTAAAAAATGGGTGGAAAAATGATCTAGAACACTGTCCACACATTTTATAGCAACACTGCAAAAAAAAAGTCCAATTTTTTTTATGTCAAAAACCAATTTAAAAAAAATAAAGAAGAAAGTGTAAAACAGGATTTAGATATGAAACTTCTGAATGGACCACTCTACGTGAGATTAGTTCTTTAAAATCTCTAAAACAGTTTATAATAAACATCTGTTTTTTAGGCCACAGTGATAGAGATCCTTCAGTCTACACCATCTAGTGCAGGTGCTCCAGATATTTCAGACGCCTTCGGTTGGAGTACAGATGTTTTATCAAGGAGACGCTCACACGGTGACAGCAGCGCTGGTGCCTTTTGTGCTCGTCGTCCATAGGGAATAATCTCATTTCACTTTCTCACTTCTCCCATATTTTGTCTTCATTTTCACCGAGCCACCTCTGTTCTTTATGCCACCTCTCACCTTTTTTCTGCCATCCTCGAAAGGCAGACGTCTTTAGCCTCTGAGCACCTGATGATGAGCTCCTAATACGGTGAAACATCAGATGAAATGCACTGCAGACTGTTAAATATTAGCCCAGATCAGGTCACTTTCAGTTTTTTACAACCCATACTATAATTTCAGACATTTTGGGTGAAATGACTTTAATACTATATCTTAAATTATACTTTATCTTTTAAATCTGAACTGGATAACCACTAAAATACTGCAAAATATTGTGCATGTTAGACTTCTAGAGGTTCACAGAAAGTCAGACAAAAACCAGAAATCTGTGAGCGCACACTTAACGCACTTTGTCCTCAGCGTTTTAGCACCACCTTCACACCTTCAAAAGGACACATCCTGTGAGTAGCCGCGAGCTCAGTAATCTATCTCCCTGTCTTCTCAGTACATAGCACAGGATATACAAAGGCTCTCTATGGAGAGGCTCAAAGTTGGGACAGAAAAGGTTGCTAGGTAAGGTGAAAAGAAGCAGGGGGGTACGCCTGTGTGGGACACAGAAGGTCTTGTCAATTTCGATGCTCAAGTTAGACTAGAGTAAGTTTTTTGTTTAAAAGCTGGTTGTTGCTCTTCTGCATTATATTACTGTAGAAGCTACTTTCATCTGTCACCTCATTCACAAAGGGTCACAACAATGGGTAGCTCCGCATATTTGATTTGGCAGATGCCCTTCCTGTGTTGTAAGACTCTGTATGTTCCAAAAACACGTCAGGTTCCATTTACTTGATTTTGAGGGGGCGCTCTTGTGTGCTGTTCTGCTACTATTCAACTCACCAGTATCATCACGTACATTTTATTTAATATTCTAAGGTTTGGTTTGTGTTCCAGGTTTTGGTGGTTGTTGTTATATTTCTGCTCTGTTGTATTTTCTGGTCTTAGTTTTGACATCTAGTCTCTGTTTGTGTTAGTTCCTGTTTTACTTTGATAGTCTCCATCTCGTGTGTACTATGTTCAGTTTTGCTGCCCCTGTCAGCTGTCTTCCCATCCGTGTCCTGTTCCCTCGTTATCCTGTGTATATATTCTACGTGTTTCCCTCTGTTCTCTGTTGTGTTCTCCCTCATTGTAGTTGGTTGGTCTGTCTTTAAATCAATTTATGCAGTTACGACACATTTTATTATAACCTAATCCTTAAAAGGATTCAATGCCGTAGAGGCCCACAGACCGGATAAAGTCCAAAAGTCTTTTTGTAAGGTTTGTTCACAGTTGCAAAATATTAAAAAATGAAAACAAAGTTGTCCCAGAAACTATAAAAGCACTATATGGGAAATAAAAGGAAGGACAGCATGTTCAGGGGTTCATCATAATTATATTATGTAAGAGCAGCAGGTGAGAGCAGTTTTTATTGCACCGCAGTCCCTTTGTGGAACTTTCCAAGAAGGTGATTGTAACCCTGGGGAGTTATAGTGTTTATAGCTGCAACAGGCCTTTTCTCCACTAAGGAGAGGACTTTCCACTTTATTTATTAGCAATGTAATACCATCCATCTGTTCCCCTGTCTCTATTAAAAAACAAAAACACTCACCCAGTGTCCCGCAGAGGAAATAACTGCAGCACCACAGCAGCCCCTGTAGGAGGACGGGCCAGTCGTTTGCATAAAGGGCAGGAAAACATTTATTGGCCAGACACAGACAAGTACAACAATAAGAGGATTAGAGATGCCATCTTGCACTCAACATGCACACATAAAATAAAATGAAGTGAATCACTGCGTGACATAATCCCCCCTATTGATTCGTCTCTTGTTGCAAAAAGGGCAAATCCAGTTACAAAGAAGAAGTGAATCATCGGTTCACGCAGCGTGACGCAGTGGAAAATCCTAAACTCTAGTAAAAAAAGAGATGCTAGTTTCTTGAGACTACAGTATCAGGTTTGTTTGTTTTTTTATCAGTTTATATATATCTGTTCTCCGACCAAAATGTCAGTCAATTGTCTTGTGCTTTATTATCTCACACACCCACAGTTTATGACGTTCTTAATGTCAGATTTTACATCATGGGCTACATCCAGACCACTTTGATCCTATGTGTGTCAGACCAGTGAAAACTCTCTCTGTGCCAGTGTACATAGATGTGTATATTTGAAAAAAATTATGTGCTATTTCAACAGAAAGACATCTGTAAGCATGACTCTTTGAAGTAAGAAGTAAGTGTGTAAAATTACAGAAATCTATAAATAATTACGTTGGTGTAGCATGAATGGCCATGGGGGAGGTCTTTATCAGTAAAAAACAAAATACTATTAAAAGTCTAAAATTTCTTTTCTCCTTCACATTTTCCAAAGTCATCCAGTGGACCAGATTGGAGTCTTTACCGGCCAATTCTGGGCCCTGTACCTCATGTTCAAAACCCCTGCCTTACTACATGTATTTCTGTATTCATATCGTCCTCAGTTGTAATAACTCTGTGATGATTACTTTTTAAGTAACAGCTCTTGAAGCCAAAATGTAAATGTGGTCAAATGTTAGTTTCTGATTAAATGCCCCTAAAACTGATAATACTCCCATAATGCTGACTTGTGCTTTGTGCTAAGTGCCAATTGGCAAATCTTAGCATGCTTAGGCTACACGTTGCTCTGAGAACATAAATATGATCTCAGAGATGCCAAGAAGCTGATGGAAAGCTGATGGGTGAAATGCGCTGCAGAAGCATTTGAAAGCATTCATATTGTGATGCATTTCCTCCCCATGGAAACATCACTTCACTTTTGTAAGTAAGTGCTCTGCCTCCGTAATGCATAAGTTTTATAGCATCTGTCTTGATGGAACAAGCCACAAACTTGGGCAAAGTTTGACATTCATTTTGCCTGGAAAAAATGAATCATTGTTTTGGGGCTGGCAATTTTTTCCTAATCAGTCACTACAACAACTTTGGCCTTGTTGCTTGTCCAAGTTAATTATTAACCATATATCTGAACTCAACACCAGCGAGAAACAAAATAACATATGTCTGATAAAATATAGAGGTGAGGACACTCGTTAAAAATAATGAAATGCTTTGTTTTTTCCATCCTGGCAAATAAGCACGACTTGGTTACACAACTGTATCAGTGTCAAGGCCCCCTTCCCTCTGTCTTCCGGTCCTGACGGGACACTCCTTCCCTGTGGAAGCCTCCTGCCAGGTGTTAATAGACACCCTGCTTTCCTGTCCATTCCTCCCTCAATCAAGCGTGAAGTTGAACCAAACCCCGAGTGGTGAACGCAGTGTGAAAACTAGGCTACATCTCTGGTTCTGCAGTCCGCCATGGCCCACTGAGGATCCACTCATGCACACCTTTTCCAGGACAGCAAAGCTTGCACTTGAGGAGGATATTAAATATTCAGTCTCCTGCCTCTACAGGCCTGCAGGGAAAGGAGGCTTGGGGCTAATTACTGAGCTGGAGGGGGGAGTGTGTGTGTGTGTGTCTCTCTCTCAATATGTTTGTGCTTGTTAGGGGTGAGCGTGTGCCATGGTTGTGCAGAAGCAGCAACAGCCTTGATCAGATTTATCTTCCATTTATGCAAACAGGAAGTGGGACGGGCTGTCCTCATGACTCTAGTGCTTGTCATTAAGAGCTAATGAGGTAACACAGCACTGACCATAACCCTCTTTAGCAGCACATCTGCGTCTTAATGTCCCTGCTGTACTGTAATACATTTGCCCATACATATTTCAGCTTTCAGTTGTGCACTGTGTCAGCTACATAAAGACACTACTGATTCATTTTAACTTTAACTTTAGAACACAATCATATTGCACTCCATGTGTCCTTACCACAGGGAGCTCATTGGTTTCTGTTGCAAAGCACAGACTGGGTTAGCCTCATTTTCCCTTCGTCACGGATTTGTCACAGCGCTGAGTGTCCTCAGCAGACATCCTTCTCTGCCTGTGTCTATCTGTATCACTGTAGCGAGCTTGCGTTCCTATAATCTCCTCTCTGGCTGACCCTAGTTGGCTCACTACCAGGGTGGGAGGAGAAAAGGTGAGCAAGGGAGATAATTTGATGGGAACTGGAGCTCATCATCCTTCAGGTGCTCTCATTACACAACACAGCCAGGTTTCAGCGTGATACATTAAAGTGCACTCCAGCCTGCTAGAAAAGTTCTGATCTGTTGAGCGCTGTTTCCACTGAACACTTCAGGCTCGGTCTTGAGTCCCAATCTGATGCTAAATCCACTCCCTGCATGATTTGCTTTTCCCAAAACTCCCCTTTAGGGTTTCTGCTAAATTGTGTGACCTCCACATCCTCGCAAAACTACTGAAAACAATGCCGCAATCTTTTACCTTTTACAGTTAAGTGTAACGTTTGTGTTTTTTATAACTTTAGCTGACTTATTCTCTTGAGTGTGATTATTTAGTTACCTGAAATCTACCTCTAACAGGTCTTATTTCAGAGTTTAATCCATCATTTTGACTCTCTTGGGATCCAGACCTGGAGGCAGGCTATTTCAGGGAAAGCTCTGATAAACTTTACATTTCAGGGTGCCCTTTAATTCCCTCTTGCTTCTAAACTCCTGTCCTCTCTTGCCTCATCCGAACAAAAGTTTCACTGCTTTTAGCCCCTCTCTCTTTAAAGGCCAAGCTAGGTGTGCAAGCGCTCACCTGTCAAGATTAATTAAAGCTTATAGAGGTTGACTGGCACAAGGGAATAATCCCGCTCTCCAGTCGCCTGGGACATAGCCTCCACAGTGACCTTGTGCTGGATTTCACACTGACTCCAGGACAGGAATAATAGGTGTGGCACACCTACACAGCCACAACGGTGTAGGCTTCCTAATCCCCAGCACTATGACTAGACCCTGTTGTACTCAGCATATTATATCATTAGTAGGTAGCTCAGTGCTTTAAAAGGTCTCCAGTAGTCTTTCAGTGGGTCTCGCTTGCTACGCATGCTGTCTTTTGCAGCAAAGTTATTCCTCTGGGTTTTCTTGAAGCCCGGGGCATTGAAGGGTTGTAGCAGAATGAATAGAAATGGAGACAGAGGCAGTAAAGTGTCAAAGGGTTTGTTTGTTTGTTGGTTTTTTTTTTTTTTTCAGGAGTATCGGTACAATCAGAAACTCCCTCTCGCTCTCTCGCTTTCTTGTCTTTTGCTTACACTCTCTCCCAGTGTAACGCAAGACACTTACAAAAAGAAAAATGCCCCAGAGTTCACATTAGCTCCGACCCTTCTTTTGAAATGCTGACATGAAAGTAGAAAAGCTAAAGGGGCCGTGAACTAATATCATCAAAAGGATGAACCAGGGCGTTTTAGCTATTTCTGAAAAACGCAGTTAAATGCTACAAATGGAGCAACACCAGTTCTTCTCTTTGATACTGAGTTTCTCTCGGGAATGACCGTCCTTGCTGCCATACAAGACTCAAACTCATATTAGTTTTGATTCAGTCAAGCATCTTACCTGATCCCAGCCCTGAAGACCAGCTGTACTGTGCCAGTGCAGAGTTGGAGTGGCAGTGTTTTTCCCATTCATCAGCAGACACCCAGTCATAGACCTGACTGTCAGTTTCCATTAGCCGGCGATGCTTGAAGAAAAGCCAGAAGGTCAGTTGAAGACACTGAGTGTTGTTCTGAAAGAAGCTTTTCAAACCATCTGGTCTAAAAAAAATATCCCATCAAGGCTGTCATCATATCACATTTTCTCTACATGATTAACTCAGCCAAAAGATGGTTTTAGTATCTGCACTGATATTCACTGTGAATTGCAATAAAGCAAAATGACTCCCCTGAATGTACAGCAATGTTTGATGTATCTGTGATACTTTTCCTCTTTGTTGCGAATAATAACTTTGATGAATCTGGTTTTGAAAATAAAAACTGTGGTGCGAGCTCCATATTCAGGGTAATGAGAAGGAGCCTTCCATGAATACAGAACAGATGGCTGCAGACTTGTTGCATACTCTGTGCAGTCTTTTAATCTCTAAGTGTTCATTTCTGTCTAGACGGCCATCGGTTAAGAGATATTCTGATGATCAAGCATTTGCTTCTTGTTTGTGTAAGATTAACAAAATGGATTGGGCAATTACTCTAAACTATCCACATTTGGCATGCATGCGCTGATCAATATCACACTTTTTGATTTGTTGAGCTCAGCTTCTGTAGTCTAAAATGTGAGGAATTTTACAAATAGCTGAATTTTAGCTAAATAAAGTAATTGACACTGCTAACATGCTAATGCTCCGTGTTGCCCCTTCAGGTTTACCGCAGCGATGGACTATGGAGTGCTGTTAAACTATTTCAGTGTGAACCAAAGGGGAGAACTGACTGTTCTGGGGAAATAGCGATAGATGAGTACAGAGCATTGGAAGTTTATACCTCAGACATTTTTTTTAAACATTTATTTCTCTCTGTGTTTTCCAGATCCTGGCAATCATCTCCATCCTCTTCATTGTGTTGTCCACCATTGCCTTGTCTCTGAACACACTTCCAGAGCTGCAGGACACAGATGAGTTTGATCAACCCACCGACAATCCACAACTGGCCCATGTGGAAGCCGTGTGTATCGCGTGGTTTACTATGGAGTACCTCCTTCGCTTTCTCTCTTCCCCCAGCAAATGGAAGTTCTTTAAAGGTCCTTTGAATATTATTGACCTGTTAGCCATCTTGCCCTACTATGTCACCATCTTCCTGACAGAATCCAACAAGAGCGTGCTGCAGTTTCAAAATGTCCGCCGTGTGGTTCAGATTTTTCGGATCATGAGGATCTTGCGTATTCTGAAGCTAGCCCGTCACTCCACAGGTCTTCAGTCCTTGGGCTTTACTCTCAGAAGGAGTTATAATGAGCTGGGTCTCCTTATCCTCTTCTTGGCCATGGGAATTATGATATTCTCCAGTCTGGTGTTCTTCGCTGAGAAAGATGAAGAAGACACTAAGTTTAAGAGCATCCCAGCTTCCTTCTGGTGGGCTACCATTACTATGACCACAGTGGGTTACGGAGATATTTACCCAAAAACTTTGCTGGGAAAGATAGTCGGCGGGTTGTGCTGCATTGCGGGGGTTCTGGTGATCGCCCTGCCTATCCCCATCATTGTAAATAACTTCTCTGAATTCTACAAAGAGCAAAAGAGGCAAGAGAAAGCCATCAAAAGAAGGGAGGCTCTGGAGAGAGCTAGGAGAAATGGTAGCATTGTCTCTATGAACATTAAAGACGCATTTGGCCGCAGTGTGGAGCTCATGGACGTAATGGTGGAGAAATCTGATGAAAAGAAGGAGAAACTCCAGGATAACCATGTGTCTCCTAATATCCACAAAGGGACTCCAAAGCAAAAGTCAAAGACCAACCCAGGCAGCCCCACCAAGACCCTTGAATCAAACTATGTAGAGCAGGCCAAGCCTTCCAGCAGCCCCCAGCACCTCAGTGCACAGAAACTGGAGGAGCTGTACAACAAGATGACCAAGACCCAAACGCAACCCAGCCTCACCGGCAAGGAAAAGGGGCGGCCGTCCAAATGTAGACAAAGAGCTGAGCTTGAGATGGGAAGCATCCCCAATGAAGCTATCCCAAGCACACTGGAGGTTGCGACAGACATGAAGAGCATGTCCAGTATCGACAGCTTTATCAGCTGTGCCACTGACTTACCTGAGAGCTCTCGCTTTTCCCAAAGCCCCATCAGCAACATCCCGGGCAAGGTCAGTACAAACCCGAGCCTGGAGACCACCCTGGAAAATGAGCATGAAGGTGCCACAACACCCTTGATAGGCAAAGGTACAAACTCCAGAGGCACACACATCAACAACCCACTCAAAAGTCGTTCTCATAAAGTCAACTTCAGAGGCGGTGAGGATTCGGGGACGGGAGTCCTGTCTGACAGCTCGTCCGTGCAGAGCCCCGAGGCGTCCATCTACACGACCGCCAGCAGCAGAACACCCAGCAAGAGCCCAGAAAACTTACGGCCTAGCATGTTCACGTTCCACGATGCCTCCGTCAGTAAGTTCATTGATGCTGACACAGATGAGGAGGAGCACCCGCATGATGGTTCAGTCGCCAGCCCAGCCCAAAGACTCCTGGAGAAACCCAGCCCCAAGTTTGGCCATCGCTCCACTTTCCAGCAGGCTCCCAACCACATGGAGGGCCTCCAAAGGAAGCTGGGAAACAGCACACTGCCGTTAGAGGGGCAGGAGAACCACGTGGCTCAGGAACTTCAGCCACTTCAGGGAGAGAAGAGTCACTCTAACTCTTAAAGAACCAAAAGAAAAGAGACAACAGACAGAACGTGAATAGAAAGCAAAGGAGGTGACAAGCAAATAAGAAGCGCCGGGAACATCCCGGCGTTATGAAAGGCACGGAAAACATTTGCAGGAACATTTAAAGACTTACAAAAATACTTCTATCCCGTGAAGAAACTAACTGTGCACACTGGGAAAGAACTTTGTGTCCTCTCAAGCTTCTTTCTACTAATAACTCGTAAATAAATCCTTTTAGCAGAGAACTCTTAAGAGATTTTAAAAAAAGAAGCAAGGAATACATTCTGAAGAGTTTTACAATTTATACATTTCTTTTAGCCTGTCTAGTTGACTACAGTTATTCTTTTTCACAAGGCAAAAACCTACTTTCCCGGCATCCCTTGATAGCACTTTGACACCACAATAGCAAAGGCTGTCAAATCAGTAGCAAACCAAAAGGGCATTGAAACATGGCATATTGAGATGTAAGGGGAATACACATTTTCCTTTACTTTCTACACAGTTTATAACCTATATTCAGCGTATATGATGAAGTGGTGGGAAAATGCATAGTTTGTTTCCTTTAACTTCCTTCCTCGAAATTGGCCTTAGTACACGTCGTCTCCTGTGTTTTATGTTTGTACGGCAGAGCGAAAGCCAGAAATTAACAGGCAGTCAGGCAGCATACACGTGTGCTTAATCATTACCTTTCATATCTATTATATTTATTCCTATGTAACGTTTGTGGTCTTGAGTGTGATCTCGAGTAAGACTCAAGTGTTTCAGTCTGTTGTCGTCAAAAAAAGTTCAGTGTCATACTTGTTGATCTCTTTTCTTCTTTTCTTTTTTACTGCACAGGTCACATTAAACGACACAGAGACACACTGTGAGGTTATATCCGTGAATGTCCTTCCTGTTCTCGTTGTGCCAGGCTGCTGGCAAGAAAGAGAGAGAGAGAGCACTTTTTTATTATTAACACAGAAGAAAAATGCATTATCCGCGCTTGTGTACCTATTTTCTTTGTTTCTAAATGTCTTTTGCATGTCTCTTAGACTTCATGTCCAATGTGGAGGAAACTTAAACGGAAAAAAACAGTCTGACACTGATGAAAAGTTTCTTGAAGGAGCTGAGGGGGAGTCGCCATTCCTGGTGTAGCTGATAAACTTTGCATTAAATGACACTGCTTATGAGCATCAAAACAGCTGGAAAGACAGCAGTGAAAATCCCAGAGATTTTTGGATGTTGAGCTTCCGAGTGTGAATATTGTACATTTCTAATTACGCGAGTAGAATCTGTTACAACGATACACATTTATTGTACAAGGTAAAGAATCAAAATAATTTATATTTTTAAGCTATTTTCTAAAAGAATGGATTCTTAGATAAATATATTGTGCATAATCTCATAGTTTTGCATTTCAAGTACTGCATTATTTCAATGGAGCTGCATTTATTAGACAATATTCTGCAGTGCATACATTTGTATTGTTTGCTACTGTCTCCCAGTAAATGTCTGTCCTTCTGTTCTTTGTGTGATGTGAAGAACCAAAGAATTGTTCTGTCTGATAACTCATGCAGATGATTTATCTCAAAGAATATTAGAAATTGAACCATTCCTTTTCTAAACAGCAGAACGTGACATATATCATATATACTCGCTCATTGGGGACAAACATGTGAGCCAGAGAGAGCGTGCTGGCCCCTGAAGAAGACGACTGCTGATGGAGGATGAAATAAGGAAATGAAAAAGGAAGGCGGGAACAAAGCACTTTATTTCAGATCCATTTAGAAAGCTAATTTGATTATTTACACTCTCTGGATCCTGGCAAGTGGTTCGCTTCCAGAAATCCAAAACATTATGCTCACTTGAGTCCACATGACATCTCTTATAAACTTAAAGACACCTCGCAGCTATGTGCAGCTTGCCACTCTGATACACAAACAGCAAGGAGGTACATTAGGCCACTTTAGTTCAACCAAAGGGATCCGTCATCCCGCTTTTCTGAATGCACATGATCACCGGACACATGAGCGATCCGGGCGTTGATCATCCGGTGCTCTCATGCTCTTTCTTACAGAAACCAAGCAAGTATCAGTTTTATATTATTGTAACTTACAACATATCATGCAAGCCAGCTACGAGCAGTCGTTTTCAGTAGTGGACCTTAAGCTTAAAAGAAATATTCACTGCTGTGCAATGTCTGCAGTCATTAGACGTAATATGAGTTAGATATTTTGGTGCCTTTGCTTATAAGAACGCCTACTCTGCACACTGAATCTGTCGCTGTTCCCTGTCTAATGGAGCCTGAATGACAATAAAACAAACAGCGAATAAACACATAGAGAACTGGGTCATCATGCTGTCAGACTGATATATTGGATATCTACAGCCCTTTCTCTCATGTCTTTCCTGTGCACTTTCACTCAAAAAGCACCAAACGGGTGCACGGAAAAGGCCCGGTCCACACAAACAAACAGGTGGGGACTCGCTCGGTAGAGTGAACAACCACTGTTTCCATGGTGATGGCTGAGATGACTGAATGGCTCAGATTTGATGCAAGCAAGTAGTCGAATTTGTAGAGATGGAGTCCTTAAAGACTCAAATAGCATATTGAGAGTGCAGACAGCATTCACATTCTGTTCATTCCTCTCAGTTTGTTCCCTGCTCGCTTGTCACTCAAGTGTGGTGAAGGCTTCAAAACAAATGTGTAAACAGAAAACTGGATTATGGGCCTCTTAAAAACAGTCACATATTCCCTTTTTTTTTTCATAGAAACATAGACACATTCCCGCAAATTACAAGACAGCAGACAGACAGAGTATGAACTAAGGTGATGCAGTTAATAAAGACTTCAGCTTCCTAGCTGTGCAGTAGAACTGTTACCCTGATTATAACTGACGTTCCTCTGCTCTTTCACCTCATAACCAACAAAGACCGAAGCTAATCGTTCAGAGGAGAGCATGGAAGTATTAACAAAGAAATTTCCTTTTTTCTTTTCTCTCATTTTTGGGAAGAGTAAAGCGTCTCTCGGGCAAAAGAACTGCCTTGACATTCTGTCAGTAAGAAGCCGAGTTATGCAGTCAGATTATATCACTCGTATGCATTTTCCATTACAAGGCCCAGCCTTCTGCTCGAGTCTTCTGTGAAGAATGACAGTGCAAAGCAGGCAGATGAGGCAACCTTTTGAGGATGTGTTCAATTCAGTGAGTCTATAAATACAATCCCGGGCATGCACCGGAAAGGTCTGAGCCTGCAGGAAAGGCTCAGTTACAGCAGTGTGTTTGGTCAGATGGTGTCATGCAGTTTTTGAAGAACAAACTTTGCCTGCAAGTCTGGCAAAAGGGGTGGCTTGGAGGAAGCTACACAGCTACACCACTGACTGTGTAGTTACTTTGCTTTTTTTTTTTCCTTGCAGCCCAGCCCAATGCTGCATTGTAATAGAATAAAAATGTCAAACTGACAAATGGTCATATAACTTTGGCTGCTGAAGGTGCTAGGGACATAAGAACAGAACAAGGAAAGGGGGGAGCATGTGTCACACGGTGAAGAATGAAGGCTCATTAGCATTCAACAGTCAGACATGCAGTAAATAATATTTTGGAAAATGAGCCTCTAATCTAGTTGACTTTCTAAACAAGCCATAGTCTATTTGAATATTTTTTTTCTGTGTTGGATGAATGTTAACAATGTCCTTGTTGCTTTTTATATAATTTCTTCTTGTTTTCTGAACTGCACTTTATTTATTTTGCCTAAATTAAGCCCTCTGCTTCTTAACAAGAATAGGAATAACAACACAAACAAAGAAAAAACTGAAAAAATACAAAATTTCACATTGTTTCAAATACAACTCCAGAAAGCACAAGTTTGATCACTGAGTAAGCATTTCAAGCCAAATACAGACACTTCATTTGATTTTAATCCTTTTCTTCCCCCTCCTTCAGGGAAATAATCATTCTGTTCAACTCACACAGGTCTGTACGTCGCCCCATCTGTGTCTGGGAAAATGTCTCTTTTGTAAAGTTTAGTACTTTGTACCAGTTGACTTTGTAGAATATTTGTGATTTCCCATTGTTCAGTGCATGTAGCGCTATGAAACTTTGACACACAGAACTTGTAAATATTATCTAAAAAAAGAAAAGAAAAGAGAATAAAAAGCTTTAGGAAAATGTCTATAATGAGCAGTTTTGAAGCAGATTTCTCATTTTACTGACTGATGCTTAATAAAGACAATAATCCAGTGTTGGTCCCGCGAGTCTCACTCTTCTTGTAAGACAGTTCATTATTTAAGCACAGAATTCTTTATTTCGATGCGCGTGGCTCTTGTGGTCCTCCATACATAACAACGTGTGACAGCAAACTGCAGTGATTGTACAAGCCTGAGCTAAAGGGTCGAGGACAAACACTGCTTGTTTTATACAATAGCTCCCTCTAGTGGTATGTTTTCGTATCCATTAAGATGTGTACGGATCTCAGACTAAACTTTCAGGAGTGGGAGGTTAAGTTCCCCATGACGCCACATGAGAAACTGGGACTGTTGTGGAGGTTTTCACCAGCAAGTTCATATAGAGAAATACTGAGCAGATTTGGTGCAACTCTCCACAGCAGTTCCAGTATGCCATTAATTTACATGGAAGAACAAACTGTATTTCCTGCATCAAAGACAGTACATCTAGTTTTAATGATGAGTGACCAGTGAAGTTTCTATTCTGTGCCAACAATGACCACCAATACCAACATCAACACTTAATTACTTGTTGATTATTTTTACAGTTATTGTTATTTTTATTGCATTTTTCAATAGCTTAAGGTGACGTGGATATTAAGGTAAACATATGCATCCAACTGTCCATTTTCTTCCATAAGAAGCAAAAGTGGAGCAAACACAATTAGAACACAGGGACCAGAACAATATTTTTGCTTGACTAATGAGCCCACACTTTGGTGAGATACTCAACCCCAAGTTTGGTCTAATGGATCCATTGTAGTGTAAGTGTGAATGTATGAAAGCAGTATATGAACAATATGGGAAAGAGCAGAGACACAATTTAATTTAATGACATACAGTAGTGGGGTTACAAACACACTGGGTGTGCAAAGACAGGAATGGAGAAGAAGTGCATCATGGGAAGTCCCACATTCTACTTTTAGGATCTCTCTGAACCACCAGGAAGTGTGCAGTCTGAGAACGAAGTGCTCTGATTGGACAATATGGTATTATCGGGCCTTTAAGTTATGATGTGGTCTGATTATTCAAGAGTTTTATGAGAGGAGACAGGTTTTATATTCACTTCTGGATTTAACAGGGAGCCAATAAAGAGAAGTTGATATAGGAGAAATATGATCTCATTTTCTAATCCCTTTTAATATTGTCACTGTAGAGATTTCTATGGAAGGTTCACTCTAAAAAATTATATAGTTTAACCATTTTAAAAAGAAGGTTTACAAGATCATAGTGAGCCTTGGTATGATGTATGTTTGGAGGCGGTGGGACTGAAAAAAGGACAGATGGAGGTGGCAGAGTTAAGGATGCTAAGGTTTTCATTGGGAGCAAGCAGAATGGACAGGATTAGAAATAAGTGTATCAGAGGGACAGCTCAGGTTGAGTGGTATGGAGTAAAGTTATAGAAGCAAGGCTGAGATGGATTGGCCATGTGCAGACGAGAGATAGTGGACAAAATGGATAAAGGATGCTGAATATGGAGCTGCCAGGCAGGAGGAAAAGAAGACGACCGCAGAGGAGGTTCAGGGATCTAGTGAAGGAGGACGTGCAGAGGGCTGGAGTGACAGAGGAAGATGCTAGTGATAGGGTGAGATGGAAGCAGATGATCCCCTAAAGGGAACACCCAAAAGAAGAAATTGTTAAAGACTATAACCAAACAACAAAAACTATTTTTCAGTGACTGTAAAAGTTATGTTACATCATTCTACACCATGACCAAGGTTGTGAAAAGGATTAAGCTACAGTAAACGCCAGCGACAACCTTAACTGAAGTAGTCACGTCTGTTACACGAGCACTGCAATAACACAAAAACAGCAGATCACGAGAAAATATTCCAAGAATATGAGTTTATGAAAAACGCTACTTATTAGAGATTTGTGCACACATGATGAACAGTTTATCAGCTTAACATTTTGTACAGAGTTGGATAATCCACCTCACATCATGGATCAGGAATAACTTCTATACTAAGATAAAAGGAGAGGAATGTATATCATAAAGTCGTTTACTGTAGTAACTGTGACACGTTTAAACTAAAGGTTATAAGTCGCACTTTGAAATAAGACCCTGTTTGTTTATTATAAGGAGGACAGATTTTTTTTTTACCTCAAAATGTATAATTAGAAAATAGTCATAATAATTAATACTTTTAAAATATTTTAATAACTTAGTTTCAATATAAAATAAAAATATATAAGAAAGTTAAACTCTTAAGATATTTCATTTAAATTAAATACAAAAATAAAATAAAATCTACACTTGAGATAATAAACATTTTTGTGAACTTACAAAACTGCACAGCCTGCTTGATGAGGCTCGTGCACGTTTGTTGATTTGTTACGTCATGACGAGGTCAGCTGTCTTCTTCGCGAAGTGTTTGCATTGTAACACCTATTCCGATGGTCATAAATGCCGACAGAAACCGTATTGTATTAAAATGACCGAAAGCAACAGTGAGACTACTAAAGCGTTTATATGTTCGAATAAAATTCTCAACCGAGCAGATTCCCCCCAAAAACTTTTTGATTCTAAACTACGATGAAAACATGAACCCAAAACTAAAATAACAGCTCATTAGAAAGTAAAAGACTGCAATAACTCTGGGTCCACTGAGTGTTATCGTAATCCCTGCCTCAATCCCACAGCCGCTCTTTATGAGTGTGTTCGAGTGAGTCACTCAGCTCCTCATTTATCAAACAAAAAGCTGCTCTATTGGCGGCCGCCATCAGCCGGCTGTCCTATAATCCGGCACAGTTACATAAAACAAGCCCCCAACCCCAACGTCACACGGAGAGGTAACTACACTCCAAAGCTTGGCGTTCTTTTTTGTGTGACTCTTTGGCTTCTCCTGGACGCAGACGGAGCAGGTGTGTCTAAGCGTCATGATTGTGTTAGTAGACTTGTTGCTGATGCTAATCGACCTAACCGGCTCTATCCTGAGCGCCATCCTGCAGACTTTCCTTCGGCCGAGGCTTAAGTGCATCGATGGGGAGCTGTGTCTGATCACGGGAGCCGGAGGCGCGCTGGGCCGGCTGTTCGCCCTGGAGTTTGCCAAAGAGGGGGCGCACCTGGTGCTGTGGGACTGCAACGCGGCTGCCAACGAGCAGACTGCCAGGCTGGTGCGAGAACTGGGCGTCCGGGTGCACACCTACACGGTGGACCTGTCCAAGCGTCGGAACATTTACGAGACAGCGAACCGGGTGAGAGCGGAGGTCGGGCATGTCTCCATAATGGTCAACAACGCAGGCGTAGTGGCTGGACGGAGGCTGCTGGACTGTCCGGATGAGCTTCTGGAGAGGACTCTGCTGGTGAACTGCCACGCGCTTTTCTGGGTGAGATCTGATGCTTTTTTTTACGCACACATTCGTGAACTACCACTTTAAAGAAAAAAATTAATGGGCGAAATACCGGTCTCACAGGGGTTATGTAACACCCATTTAGTGTCCTCCTCGCTGGTTCCGGTTGGACTTGTGCACTGATGTGTCATAATGATGATCATAACATAACGTACCATGTGTACATGAGTTATGCCTTATATGCCTATGCCTTATAAATAAAAACACGCTACCAGCCAGCATCAAGTTAGGTATGTGATCCTGCTTTTGATCCTCCTAAAGCCTCAATCTCCTGCTCACAAAATAAGTGGCAATAAGCGGATTTGCGTAAAATCAACGAGAGACAAACGGTGGGCGGCTTTTCTCTTTATTGTTATCAAATAAGCTACACCTGATCCGTCAAATGAGACTTGTTTCTCTCCTGTTTAACCACGTGTTAGCTTTTATTCCAAGTTTCACTGTTTGAATACATATTCATAGCACAAATACAGTATCAGTTAAAGTCATAAAGCTGTGAAACATCGACAATATCCCATTTTCAGTTTTCAAAACCAAGATCCTCCAAACAATAAAGCCAACCTTCATGTGCATATTCCCATATCTTCATAGGTTTTGGGGGGTTGGTATGTATTTACACAAGCTATTTTACACTAAAGCCTACCTGGAGTCAACTATTTTTCTCTGCATGTCTAATCAAGAGTTCATTTGCCATTAATAGCATTTCTTTGGGAATGTCCTCACTTGACTTTTTGCCCCATTAAATGGCCCTTAAAGCATTCTTAAATTACATTTAAAAGGAGCTTCTGTGCAAGTTTGCAGCTCCATATTTTTATTGTTGGACTTTGTAATTGTCTTACAAACTTGGCCTGATGCAGCCTGACGGTTCCTCGTCTGTCTTAAACAAGCCCTTTTAGCTCCTATATTTTTAAGTCTTTTAGCATACTTTGCTCCAGAGCTGTGTGCAGGTGCTGATGTCTCTTTCTCTATGATGTCACACAGAGCCAAATGCCAAAAAAAACAGTGTGAGAAAGGCCATTTCTAACCGTCTGGAGTCTGAGTACTTGCTTGCATACTTTTAAATATCATCACTGCACGAGATCAAAATAAGGAAAAGCACAATAATTCCACTTTAATTTCTGAAAAGTTGTAGACACATAAAGTATGCAAATCCGATTTTGAGCTTTAAGCAAAGATTTATGGTTCCTGGCCCCCAGGATAAGCTTTACTGCTTCACTTACTGCTACAACCTTCCTAATTTCACCCAACAGATGACGAAAGCGTTCCTGCCACGGATGAAAGAACAAAATCACGGCCACATCGTGACCGTCGCCAGTGCACTTGGACTGTTCAGCACTGCCTGTGTTGAGGTACCCTGCAAAGGACTGTTCAGCAGAAACATAATTTCTAAAGCGTATGTTAACTGACTCGACAACTCATTTAAAGGCTCCTCTCTCTGGTCTTTCTACTTCCCCCTACAGGATTACTGTGCTAGTAAATTTGGAGCTGTTGGATTCCACGAGTCACTGACACATGAGTTGATAGCAGAAGACCTGAATGGCATCAAAACCACTTTAGTATGTCCTTATATTGTAGACACAGGGATGTTCGCAGGCTGTGAAATCAGGTGAGATGCCATTATTCACAACTGGAGCTTGCTGGGTGGTAAAAATGAAGTAAAGCTGCATTTCAGTATGTCCTTTAATGCCTCTGTATTGCATTTACCAGGAAAGAGCTTCGCAGCATAATTCCACCCCTTGAGCCTCTCTACACTGTGCAGCAGTCTATGAAAGCCATCCTAGCAGAACAGCAGATGATCTGCATTCCTCGTCTTATGTACATCCCCTTTCTTGCAAGAGCGTAAGTACTAAGTGGATTATATGACATGATCAGCTGCTTTTATCAAGGCTTAAATTAATATGGGGCTTTTGTTTTCCATTTCTTGATGGATGTACAATAGAGCATGTTAGCTCATATAAGTACTTGGGCATCTATATTGACACAATGTTAAATTTTTTTTTTTGTTTGTTTTTTTTAATGTGAAAAATTGCCTCATAGGCGCAGATTGTTTGGCGTGAGCTCTAAAGTTTACTTACAGTAAAGTCAAAATCAACAATTGAGAAACAGGTAAAAATTGCCATGAAAATCACAGGAAACAAAGAACACCGGTCTCTCAAACCAAAATATGAGAAAGCTGTTGTTCATCAGGTTCAGAAAATTGTTGATGATCCATCCCATATCCCTTTTCAAGAGTTATTATTCTCATGGAGACCGTATAGAGCACTGATGTCAAACATATTTTGAATGAGATGATGATCTAAATAGGGCGGGGCCAGTGAGGCTATCCTGTCTGCTACTGAAAACGGTAAAACTACACATTTAATCCCTGAGACGTCTAAACAATATTCCTCAGCTTTTCTACATGATAAAGAAATGCTTCTGTAGTAAATGAAAGGAATCAGTCAGCATAACTCTTTGGGGTTAAACTGTCAGAGAAAAATGTGTAAAAAAATAAATAAATAAATAAAAAATCAAACAGCTGTAGTAGCTCATTGCACACACTGTGCTATAATTTAAAAAAGGAAGTTTCTGTTACTTTACGGGAAATATCCTACTGTGGACACATTGTAAAAATTTGGCTGTTTTTTAATTGCTTATTTTTTACTTCATTATTTTATCAGCATGAAAAAGCTGTTAAACCTATTCAAATGCATTTTAAAGGTCTGAAACTCATGCCCTTCTTCACATTTTCCAAAGCTGTCAATAGTGGATCAGATTGGAGCCTTTGCTGGGCTGATTAAGCCCCCTGGGCCTTATGCTTGACTCCTGGTATAAAGCAACCAACTATAAAGCAAACGCTATAAGCACTTAGTCCTTTCGAAATCTATTGTACTTCTAAATAAAGGCTTGGAACAGTTAAGAAAGTCTGGAATTTATCACAGCGTACCTGAATGTTTGCTGGAGTTGCATTACAGGAAAGAGGTTTAATTTTTGTTGAGTTTTATTATGTGAATGCAGCTATTTAGCACTGCATACCCAATAGGGAAAAAAACCCCAGTTTTAAAACAAAGTTCATTCTTTTTTTCCTTCTAGCTTACTACCTTGGGAGGCAAATGTTGCAACGTATCGCTTCATGGGAGGCGACAAGTGCATGCTACCATTCATCAAGAACATTGAAATGAAGACCTCCAACGGCCATACCAAATTGTGCTAATGTTTCTGATGGTGTCTTTATAATATTCTGAAGATCTGCTTACCTTTGTTTTTTCCAGGACTTCCCAAAGGCAAAATTGTATGAAGCAATTTGTTGTGAATGCTGAGCTGCTTAAGTATCCACTGCTGATGCTAAAGGGCCTCGCAAATGAAATAAAAACAATTCACAACAGTGTGGATAGACTAGCGACTGCAGTGATAACAGATCCATACAAGTGCCTCTTTTTATTCACATTAACAAACAGTGCAGAAACAACAAAATGGACATTAACAAATGAAGGGAAACATGCAACAGAAAAATATTAAGCTTTATGTTTGAGCCACAGACTACAGCCTCATAACCGTAAAAAGGAAGTCAAACATACAAAAGAAATGATTTAAACCCTCCTGTTTGAAATACATGTTCAGCGTCCCACACGTTCAATTTCTTTTATTTATTTTTACATCTGCTGCTGTTGCTGATGTTTTTGAAATAAACTGGTAAGTGCTTCACAACCTGACATTCAAATCCTTGTTAGCCTTTATCACATGAAAAGAAAAAGGCCCCGATATCTTAAAGTAATTCAGTTTTGGTCGTTTCTTTTTTCCTTTTCTTAAAAGAAAAACCTTAAAATGACTTCCATTGGAGTACACACCCTAAATTCAGGCAAAATTTACTTCTCTGGTAAATCCATTTAACTTTCAGGTCTCGAGTTCAACTGAAGCAGGTCTGTCATATGACCGGGGGGGGTCATTGTGGCTATTCCTGCAGGGTACTGAGATTTTGCTTTGGTTTTAAACCAGCTGCACAGTAGCCGCCTGTAAGTAGCCCTGCAGGAACTGGAGAGCTTCTGCATTCAGACTCGTGCTCAGCATTGAAGGAACCTGCACAGAGGGGGGGAAAAAAGTACAATGTTTATCAATATGGTTTCCAAAGTGATAATTCTTGGATTCCAAACACAATGAATCAAACCAGAAGAAGAACAAAACTACCTGCATTTGTGAACTTACCCTTCCAGGACAGGCAGTAGAAAGCTTGTGCAGTGACTGGGCCAGCAGGATTTTTGGATTGCCAACAGCATCTCCAATTGGGTCGTGCTCCTTCTTCCCGGCAAAGGCCAGCTGTGAGAAGGCAGTCTGATAGCCCGGTGTGTCTTCGATGTCAATGAAGTGCTCATCGTCTGGGATGCTGTCATCTTCAGGAAGCTCAAAGAAACCGATGAGGGCCTGGAGCAGTGGGGTCCTGAAGAGATACAATAACTCGTCTTTGTTTTACTCAGGACAACAAATAAACATTGGTATCTACTAATATGTAACTTTCCCAGCAGCCATCTCCCCAAGAAGGAACAGGAGGAGTGCTGTGAGTTACATGTGCATGTTTGTGGTCCCAAATCCTTTAGTGGGACCTTTGCTTACATCCCAGCATCATCTGGCATTTTGAACACCTGAAGTGCAAGGAGCCCATTATTTCCCATAGCATCTTCAGACTCATGTACTCAGTGTGACCTACGGCTGCCACAATTTGTCGACTAGTCACGATTACGTCGACGATCACGTCGACTATCAAAATCGTCGAAGATTAATTTAATAGTCATCTGAAGCTTTGTAAGATCCTGAAAGATGCAGCAATAAGTAGCAGGATTTAAGAGTGTAATAACGGACTGAAACAGAAGACGGCAGGATGCCAGCTGCCGTTAAACCCCGAAGAAGAAAAATGAGTCTCCGGTATCATAGCTGTGTCCAAATTCAGGGGCCGCATCTTTCGGAGGCCACATTTGTTGGCCGATTACGTTGCAGCGACGCAAGGAAGGCTGTCCAAATTCAAAGACTCCTCCAAATTCACCCTTCATTTCCCCAGATTTGAAAGATGGGTCGGGTGTATCCTTCGTTGCCCAACCCTATCCCAGAATTCATAGCGCGGCCCAGCCAATTCCAGTTTTCAACAATGGCGGCAGCTACTGAGTTTTAACATTACTCTTATTACTCTTTCTTGGTCACAAAATAAACTTTTAACATATTTTCAGGTGAGAATGTAGCTGTGTAAACTTTAAATATCTGCTTGGTTTATTAAGACATCAGATTTTTGCACAAGTGCGCCGATGTTTTCGGAGACACCTGTTACCCACTAGCTCGATAGCTAGCCGGGGGTTCAAGCCTCACTAGAGCCAGCGAGAACAAACTCCTGGCACATTGTTTTCAGATCCCCGTGGTCTTCTGCTACTCAGGTTAAACATGATGTATAAGTCACTTAGATAACTTGTGTCAGTATTTTACTGAGAAAACAGTTGGCTGAGATTAAAGTTATAATTTTCACACAGCTGAACAAACAGAAAACAGAGAAGGGATTAAACAGAAGTGTGAGATGGTAGAATATACTCCAGTGTCCTGTTATATTTTAGATAGCAAGGAGCAGACGGTGTTTATTAAACTCCACCGAGACAATCTGCAAATTTCATTAAAGGTTTAATAAACTATCATCTTTTTAGTCTTTTTAGTTAGCACATACCTTAAACCTTTTAAGCTGTAAGCTAATGATAGTTACATAAGAGCAGATGCATGCTGGTGCAATAAACTTTACGTTTTATGTCCAGTGGATGCATGATCCGATTAGTCGACTATCAAAATAATCGTTTGTGGCAGCGCTAGTGTGAACCTGCTCTCTTTGCAGATGAAGTGGATTCAGAGCGGTTTATAGTTCCTAACTGGACAAGCTGACATCCCTGAAGTTTAACTGATTTTGGGTTACTGTAATATAATGATCCACTGTCCACTTCAATTGTGGCATCCTTACATCTCAGGCAGCGTAAATGAAAAGTGTGCATTGCTGCTGTGTAAAGTTTTTAAATGTTCGAGCTTCATGTTTTCTTACCAGAGTTTCGTGTACTCCGTGTCCATCATTGCAGGACACTCAGTGAGGATCTTTGTAATGCCAACAGCACAGATCTTTTTCTCGACTGGTCCAGACACCTTCTGAACTTCTGGAATAACAATTTTCTCCAGCACCATACCAAACATTCTGCAACACAAAGTCAGTGAATTTAATACACTTTTAAATCGGTCTTTGGTTTGAAATTAAATTACAGCTACTGGTAACTACTGCACTCTATAATCTCACACACACACACACACACACACGCACGCACGCACGCACACACACATGTCATCACTTGATTCAACTATAGTTTTAATTTTTCATAAGCACCCAAGCTAGTGAAGAAACTAAAAGATGTGCATGATTAATTAAGTTTTGACACAACTGTCAAATAGATCAGAGAAAATTGTGCGTCTTTGCAGTAAGTTTGAAAGCCATTAAATTAAACAGGTCGGCAGCTTATCAACAGAACTTGTTGCTTCTTTTGTGCAACTGATGGATCAAACAACATTTTGTTTTGGGGTTTGGTTTTTTTGGAACACTTACTTTGGCTGGATGCTGTCAAAAATCTCCTGAAGTGCTATAGCTCCATATTTGACACAATACAAATTGACAAACACCAGGAAACCTATGAGAGGGGAGATCAAAAGGTTCAGTCACTGGCACTGCTGGAGTAGATTAAAGCTTGAATGTTGCTAATGGTAATGGTATACTAACTCTTGATGAACTTGGTGGTTTTGGAACTTTGTAGCCTCTGGAAGAGCAAAATGAAGATCTGTTTCCTGTACTGAATGAGTGATTCTCTGGCAAAAGAAAGGGGAAACATTAACAACAGCAAAAAACAAAAACCTAAACATTTTTTGCCAAAGACAACACTTTATAAATGAACCACTGAGGAGAAGATTTATCAGCTTACGGGGGCATGTGCTCTATGATGCTGTTGAGAAGGTAAAATCCTTGATGATCATTGGCCTTGGATGCTATAAGCTTTTGGAAAACTCCAAGCAAGCCAGGCTGAGGAAAAAAGTCAACAAACAATAAGAAAAACATGCCATCTTTTTTGCAGAGTAAGAAAACGAGAATCAGAAGAAAACTTGTATAGTTATTTTACTGATTAGCAATTAAAGTACCGTAATTGTCGGGCTATAAGCCGCTACTTTTTGCACAAGCTTTGAACCCTGCGGCTTTTAGTCAGGTGCGGCTTTTCTAAGGATATGCATGATTTTTGTGATATCGTAAGAGGATTTGTTTTGTTTGTTCCGCTGTTCTCCGGCACTACGTTGCTTGGCGGAAGGATCGGAGTTCAAGAGTGGTATGTTGGTCACATGTCCGTCCGCCAGGCAACGTAGTGCTGTACGAAGTAGCGCGAAAAACAAACTTCAAAGTAGCGCTACGCGTTCAGCGGGAGGCGTGGATGATGAGCGGCGATAAACTTGCGAAAAGTTATGCCCAACTCCATCAGTGGATTCTGACAGCGTGGAAAAGTGTGAAAACATCCACGATCACCAACGGATTTTGAAGGGCTGGACTGCTGCATGATGGAGAGCAGGACACCGCCAAGGCCCTTCAGAGGGTGTTTGACTCTGACACTGACAACGAGGATTTGTTTGGTTTTGAAAGTGACAACAAAGGAGAGAAGCAGAGAGTGGATGACGTAGCCATCCTGAGCCTGTTCGTATCCGACACTGGAGAAGAGGACTTTGGTGGTTTTAGTGCGCAGGAAGATGGTGGTGAATGACTAACTTTTCTTCTTGTTAAAGCCGTGTCACTGCACCTGAGCCTAAAAGGTAGGCCGAATCTATTTTTCTGTTGTGCTGTAGGTTATTGTTATGTACTACATTTGTTACTCGTTTATGAAGCACAGTACATGTTTCGTACTTGTATTTACCGGTACTTGTACATATACCCTAAAAAGTTATGCAAATATGTACCCATAACTTGTTTTTCAAAATATTAATAAAAGGGATGTGTCTCCAAACAGCCATCTCTTTCCAGACAATTCCCTTTGTGCATATTCTCTTACATATGATAAGTCAACATTGAAACACCTGCGGCTTTTAGTCAGGTGCGGCTAATGTATGTACAAAACAGGATTTTCCCCTGATTTTAGCTTGTGCGGCTAATATTCAGGTGCGCTTTGTAGTCCGGGAAATACGGTACTCGGTTGAGCTAGATTTTAAATTAGTCATCTTCTGGCCAAAAATAAATAAATAAAAATTTAAAAATAACAACTTGTAAATATCAAATTTAAAACTATTTGTTCACGAAATTTCAGTGGAGGAGGAGGTTGTGCCATACTCACTATTTTATCAGCAGCAGACCTAGCAATAGTTTCACCTCCCTTCTCCAGGTAAGCCTGAAGGAGGCGCACCAGAGGGGGGATGTTCCCTGTTCGTTCCCAAAGTACAGGCTGCAGCAAATGAGGGAATAAGGCCATATAGGAGGCGGGAATAGAGTTGGAGTGGATCTCTAGGAGGAGAGACATCACCTGGAACACATATGGAAGAAACTCTGCAAAAGAAGACGGATAAAGATGTTGAGTTGTCCCTAAAGAGGCACCAACTGTGTTTTAACACAATCTACACTTAAATAACTGATGTACCCTGAACATCGTTCTGGAGGATCTCTGTGAAAACGGGGAAGAGTGCTTCCTCAAAACTGCTGACAGTAGCGGGATTCGCCTTGCAGGTGATGCGGACAGACAGGCACAGGGACTCAAACAGGTAGTGGTTAAAGTGAGGTTTGCTGGGATTCTGAAAGCAGATGAAACATTTTTCAATACTTGATGCGTTTCCCCTCAAAACAAATCTATCTGTATCTATAAGTACTAACAAACATTGTGTTACCTTGCTGACTTGGAGGAGCTTATGAGTGAGCTGACCAATCAGCGTTGGGATGTAGGGAACAATGGACTCCTGCAGCAGGGAGAAGCTGCGCATGATGGCTTTGAAAATGAAACGAAAAAAATTAACATGCATAATTAGGCTATGTTATTAACTTTGGACTTCGTGTGACAGTGAGTGAGGAGCATTTAGATAACAGGCAAGTCAGGCTCACCTTTCATAATGTATTCATTTTCTGCAGAACCAGGAAAAGCCAGTGCCTTGAACAAGTTGTTGAGCAGCTGTTCAGTAAACGGTGCCATCTCTGCAGCAGTGATACTGATAACACACAAAGAAGAAGACTGACTGCACTTTGGAATCATTTCATCTTACAGTTTAATACTAAATGGATGGAGAAAAGGATACTAACAGGCAATATAGCCACTACTAGGCATGAGTGCTCACAACATTACAGGATTAATACACAGTTTTCCCCTTTAATGATTGAGACAACATTCTAATGAGAATTAATGCTCTTTATTGCAAATGAAAAAATTAAGTTAATATTAAATTTTACTTCACTAACAGGGTTTGACATACATTTGCGGTTATAGGCATGTATACATGTACTCTTCCTCATCACATCCGTTTTTGATACCAAGATGGTGATGGCAGAAACTCTTATTAAGGCTTCAGTACAGACTTCAGAAAACAGTGAGTATTGTCTTAAAAGCTACATCCACCTTTTATACTGTCTATGCTACACGACTGTAGCTGATAACTAGTCGCTGTAAGCTTTACCTCAGCAAACAATGATCAAAACAGTCCCTAGGTTTGACGTTAGTTACCTTTAACTATCACCAAACATGATGCAACACATTAAAATCTGTTCTTTCCTGGCATTGTGCAAACTTACATCAACACCATAGGCCATGAAAACTGATTAATCTCCCCACAGAATTAGGGTTGACATTTCCAGGATTTTCCCCAAAATGCTCCACCCTAAATGTCCATGACTTTTGCAGGCTTTTTACAACTGTAGAAACTCTGGTATTATATTTGAGAAATGTAAACCTTCTTATATGCTGATTTTAACGTGCAGCTTTATTTCATAGTCAACTCTTTAACCACTAACCACTCTGTTCTCGGCGTTTTGAGCCTTGGGCCATGTCTGCTGGGGTGTCTTCTTTGGTAACGCCACTGCTTGAGTTTTAATCAACATTTTTTACTTTCGTTTTTTTTCTATTATCCCTCTCACCCTTTCAACATACTGGGGCGTACAGCTACAGTAACACGTCCTGCTGCCAGAGGCTTATCCTATGCTCTGTGCTGCATGCATCAATTTAACCCAACATGGCTCTATTCCAGCCACATGACTGGTTCAGCATTATTGTCACTATAATTGGACTTTTGTGTTGCCTATCAAAACATGGATGGAAAGAAGTTCCATTAACTTTGCCTTACATTTCTATCAAAGATATTTATGATAATTATTATTCTATGTGTTACAATATTATTTGATACTTACAGTGTTGTGTTGTTGGGTCCCCTCATAGTGAACAGTCTCTCCAAAGCATGTGCAGCATAAGTGTGCTCCACTGTGCTCTCTGCCTGCAGGTGAGTTATTAGTAAAGGGACTGCCTGCAGCAGCTGCTCTTTAGGAAGCTGAAGACAAAAAGAAAAAAAAAGATAGAAGCACTCTCAGTATTGGATTTTTTTCTGAAACTGAGCTAGTCATTGGGGAGGAAAAAAAGCAGGAAGTCATACCTGACTTCTGAAGATCATGACATATTTGATGGCATCAGCCTTCAGCACTGGGAACTCATTAACTACAATGAAAATGACATGAAGAAAATTCACATTTTTGTTTGTAAATGGCAGAACATTTACACAATATCTCAAAATCTTTAGGATCTCAAAATTAATAGTATCTCTATCATCCAGCTGGTTACAGAGGAATAAATGTGAAGAAACTGCTGTATCGCACAGGCATTGGCGCATTAAGATGTGAAGTATTAGCAGTTTTCTCACCATTGGGGGATTTTAAATCAGGGAGAATGTGGTTCACAAAGAACTCTGTAAGATTCACCAGCTCGTTGGCTTGTGTTATTCCATGCTGTTTGGATAAGATAAAACAAGTATAAAGGATTTCACATTTAACACAAATGTTTTAGCAGTTACATATGATTTACATCAAATTCAATAACTTTGGAGTGCGTATGTCAACCACACCTTTTGTGTCTGGGCTTTTGATGCCAGCGATGTGACCAAATAGATGGCAGCATCCTTGTGTTTCCAGTTCTCCCGAGGTGTCTTGGCGTATTCGGCCAGCATTGAGTTCACGTAGCCGGAGAAGATTGCTGTGACTGGTCCCTCAAAAAATTTACAAAGTCCTCTCACCAAATCACACGCTGCCCTACGGCGAGTGTCGATGTCTGAGAAAGGATGGCAAAATAGGACTATCATCAAGCATTCTGATAAAATGTTTTATAACAACTATATAACATCATTATACGTTTTTAAGATCATTTTAAATTAAGTAAAAAGCAAAACTTTTTTCATTCAAATTTAATTTAAGAGATGGTGATGCATTTTTACCAGATCCCTCCAGGTCTCTTCGGATGTACTCCTCTGAGTTATCTTCAAAGGCCTCCTCATCCGCACCTAATCCGACATTAAATGTCAATCTGGTCAGTGACACTCAGCACATAAGCATGCGTGTATCCAAGCAAGCAGCGCCCTGAATCTCTAAGCACTTCCAGGTGTAATTTGATGGCTTACTTCTGAACTCCATGTTGGGCACAATGACCTTCTCACAAATGCTTGTGAGTGTATTCTGGTCCTCAAACAGATGCTTATAGTGTGGCCTTTCACAGACCGATGCCAAAAACTGGATAGCATTGCTTACGAGCTGCAACAAAGACAAGGTGAACTGTAAGTATGGGCTAAGTGAACTTCAAAAATAACAGAAACACAGTCAGGTCTCACTGTTCTCACCAGGTCATATTTGACTTCCTGGCCAGTAGAAACTAGAAGGTTCCAGATTGCAGTAACAAAGCGTGGCAGGTATGGCTGAAATTCCTCATCGTACTTCTGAGCATAAAGAGCCGCATTGTCACAGATCTGAGACTTCAGCAGCTCCAGGAGACCTGCCTCCTCCTCATCCTGGGAGACACACACAAATGTCAAAAACACTTTTGCAATAAGTGATTAAACTATGTTGCAGTAAATGTAAAGGAGAAGATAACTCACATCTGTTTGTAAAAGTTTATTATCCAAAGTCAGTAGGCCATGGAAATTGGTCATCCAGGTTTCCATATGGTCTTCAAAAAACTCTGGAAGGTCCTGTGTGACACAGCAGAGTTTACTTACAGTGCACATGAATAAATTCCTAAACAGACTGAAGCTAACCAGATGTTACTGGCAACATAGTAGTGCTACCTTTTTTGTAACTATCCTGATTTATCAATAATTACTATACAACTACATTAACCTACATTAAATTCTTTTTTTTAATTATTTCATAGAACTGACCTGAAAGTTAAGACTGTAGAAAAGCTTGGCGATAAGTGTGAGTGATGAGAAGAGGACCTTCAAGGCATTGACATCTGTAGCATGAGTTTGACACAGCTCGATTGTGGCCTGCAACAAAGACAGATGTATTCCTAAACCTTGTTTAAAAGTTTTATTTTGTTAGGTGTTACATAACATCTGGTTTAATTGTGATAACAAACCTTGAATAGTTCAGTCAGAGGTAGAGCAAACGTGTCCAGAACCAGTTTTATCTCAGACCAAAGCTCGTTTGACTTGAACTCATGGCGATACCTTAAAAAGAAGAAAAGGTACAGAACACATTAATTTTTTTATGAAAACAGATTCATAAAAGATTTTAAAATCACTGAGAAGAGAGTTCTACCTCTTGAAGAGTGAATGTGCAGTGCGCAGCACACCGTTGATAATGTGGAAATCTCCACTTCTGAAGCGAGTCACCATCTCTGTTAGAAGGTCTGGCCATTTTTGTGGAAAGTCTTCACGTCCTATGATGCTGATGGCATCACTTAACTGTGAAGACAGATTGGACACATGAGTAGGAGTGAATTTATGGATATTCTTCCTTTGCTTTAAAGTACACCTTTTAGGGACAATGGCATGTTGGGACGCACCTGTTTCTGAATCTGTTCCGGGCTGCTCAGCATCAAATTTACAATGTTTGCTTTTATTGCCGTTCGGTCAGGATCAGAGATTTTGTTGGGTTCATCTTCAACCTGTGAGTAAACAAACCACAGAATTAGGCCAGCATAAACAAACCTGCTCACAGGTGTTAAATTGTATTACACACATACTTTTCGAGAACCTCAGCACATGACAAAATCAAAACAATTATTAATTGAATAAAGAGGAAAAAATCTTAATCTAGATCACTACAACCTATCAGCTTTATATTGTGCTGTTAAAGTGCTGAATACACTGCCTATGTAGTGCCGTTTCGGTGTAAATGAATGGCAATGCATTTTAAACTGCCCCCACCCCTGGACTGCGAAGCTGAAGGGCTTATGCCACACTAACACTGAGGTATTTTATGTGCATGGGAGAGACAAAGGAGACCGTTTCTTTCAGTTTAGCAAGCAGATAACAAAAGTGAACTCTAACAATTTCAAATGGACCCGAGTTCAATGATAACACAGTGTATTTCTATTCAAAGATATTAAACATGTGCAGAGAAAAACACTTTCAATCAGGCTGTTATTCAGCAAGACTCACAATTCTCCAGTTTCTTTTTATATAATTTTTGAATGTCACAGCAGCACAGACGCGGATCACGTTGTCCTGGGACTTCTCCAGCAACGTGAGAAGTAACAGTGGATAGTTCTGGTTTCCTTCTACAGATTCAAGAAACTTTTCAGCTGTAAGGGGGGGGGGGGGAATGTTGTAAAGGAAGTATTAGAGTAAATATTAGAGTAAATGAAGTAAATAAATAATTCATAGCTCAATGAATAAGTGAACAATAACATTCATTGTAAACTCCTTTTTGATATGCAAGCTGTCATTAGAGTGTATTACCAGGACGTCTGACTGATGGATCTGGGTCGAGGGTTTTTCTTAGGAACTCAGTCAGGGTCTGTAGGTTAGCATCATTCAGCTCCATGATCAAAACTATGAGGGAGTGGATAAAAGACTGAAAGAGTAAATTACTGAAAAACAAAAAGTGCGTTGCAAGACACTAAATGCAGTACCTCATATAGGTTGACAACATGTAACGATCTAACTAAATCTACAACATTTCTAGCAATGCCTTAAAACCTGTGCATTGTTTCCAGCAAAATAATATAAAAGTTCCCCTGTGCATACGTAATTTGACTTGGTTTGATTGAAAGTCGTTTCATTGCTCTAACAAGCCAACTTGACTTTTGACTCCTAAGTTTACAGTGTCTGCTAGGCTAAATCATTCATGCATTCATTTTAGCCTGGTAGCAGCTAAGCACTATAGACTGCCAATGCCAGATTGAGGTAATGTAGCCATAATTTGGCACCGCTGCTGACACCAGATTGGTTTATGCGGCGTAGCGTCTGAGCTAGCAGGCTAAAGGCTGACTAGTCTCCTGCGAGTTTTAATATAAGCACATGGCCGTCGCAGATTCGCGACAGTATGCAAGGTCTACGTTATATTAAACCATTTCATCGCTGTCCCGAGCAAAGCAAAAAGAAAAAAGAGCATATTCAAAGCAAGATGGAAAGCAGGATCTCGATTCCAGTGAATAGACTGATCCAGCAGCCGGTCCTGTCCAAGTCATCCAGCTACAGTTAGCACTAGCTTGCTAATGTGTTTGCTGCTAACCATAAAGTTAGCTAATTTCCGAACAATATGAATTTCCTCTTAAGTTATTGAACCGTAACAAATGTCAGACACCGAATTAACTGTCACTGAATACCACAACTGTTAAAGCAGTGGGACGCCTTACCGTGATAGTGAGTTTAATTTAAGATGGGATGGAGAGCCACCACAAGTCGTACAGACGTACCGCTTTCCGAGCCAGCTTTCAAATACCTTGAGTAAAAGGAACTGCGCGGTTAGAGTACTGCGCAAGCGCAGATGTCACGCCAACGTCGTAAGGCACGCCCCTTGTCTAGGTTTAAGTGTAGCAGCACTAAACGGTTATTTACAATGTTCCTGTTGAGGTGGAAGTCGGGGTGGGTTAAAAAAAAATCATTGTGGCTTGAATAACTCAACATAGATTCATTAAATCCTAAATCTATTTTTAAACATAAATGTATTATGCCAGAAATGCCTGAATTCCAACAACCACCAAACAGCTAAAACAACAAATGAGAGCAGGTAAACGGATTCCGCAGAAAGATATAAACACAAAGCGCGGACCCGACTCATCATTATTAGTGAGATGTAGGCTGTCACTCGATGGCACGTACTGACATGCCGTCGGGGTTGGAAGCCTCATTCTGATGCTCCAACAAAAGTTCACTGAATAAGCAGCAAAAGAAGATCAAAACTACGCTTCACAGTTGATAAATATCGTCATTAATCCCCTCTTACTTTTGCTATTTTGCTTCCACCACGATAAAATCACACTTCCTGCACATCTCTCTCTCTCTCTCAGTACACTTCAAGAATAGTTTCCCATCTCAAAGTGTCAGTACTGATAAATGAATCAGAATTATAGTATTTCTGACTGACTCAAAACTGAATCGAATCGAGTCGAATTTAGGATGGAATTGGACCTTGTGAATCGGAATCGAATCGATTATAGAAACCAGTGACAATACCCGGCACTAATTAAATGTATATGTTACATTTTTAAAATTTGAAAACAAATTTAAGGCCACAAACATAAGATGAAGTAGACTGAACACGATTTTTATCAATTTGTTTAAGTAAGTCACCACTACTCTTTATTCAGAAAGCTGATCAATTCAGTGTGAGTTGTCTTAAATTTGAAAAACTAAGTTGGAAATTTTGTTTCCCAGTGGGAAGGATAAATGGTTTGAAAATGCCATGTCACTGCTTTCCTCCTCCCCCGCACAGATCAGTCTGCATGTTCATGGCGCCCACATATTTTTCTGGAATGTGTTGTGCAAACCTGGGTTCAGCTGGAGAAGCTTCAGCTCAAGAGATTATTGTTGCCATTGCTGTGATTCTTTGCGTGATACACTGATTTGCTGAGTAAATGTTTACTCTTATTCAAACTGTTTTGTGCCTTCTCTCAGTTTAACACCAGGTTTATAACATATGAACTTTATATTCTTAACTCCTGCATTATTTTAATGCTTTGTGGGTGCTTTTGAACACCCTTTCTTTAGCAACAGAAGCATACTGCTTTTACATTTAACAAACATTTCTGTTTAATTACATTTTAACCAACAACAACAATAATAATAATAATAATAATAATAATAATAATAATAATAATAATAATAATAATAATAATAATAATATTTGTTTTGTTAAAAATGTGTTTCGATACAGGTTTTGTTGTGAAAGTCCAAAGCCATAAATCAGATCAGTGGCCTGTTAATTGGTTAAAGCCTAAATTGGCTTTATAGTTGAAAATAAAGAAATTTAGCTCATCCTTCCAAACTAATAATTGAATTCCACAGTTGAAACATTTTGCTGTTGCCTATGTTACATATAAACACTGCCATATGTTTGGTCATTGTGCTTATTAGAAACGTTATATATTAGAAGTTAGCTTTTGACAAGGATGTAATGATTATATTTAAATTAGGTGGTCTTTTTTTAAAACACATATCTCTTTAGGTCTAAACAGTGGCAATACCACACATTCAGACACAGTAGTAGATGGTGTTTTTAATATTATATGTGATTGTCTAATTTGGATGTATGAGGTCTGCATTGACCTTCTGTGTTGTAAATTATAACGGCTGCACAGCCATTAAGGATTAAATCAGCTTCTAAATAATTTTATGGTTTTTCTCCCTCTGCTTGCTTCTTACTGTCTTGGAGGGTCGGGACCAGCACTCCCCACATTACATGAAACTCTTACAAGTCTAGAAAAGGAGCTGTTGAACAGAAAGACATCAACTGAGTGGTAAAAATGTTGGTTTTCCAAAATATTAGTAATTGTCAGTGACATTTATATTTTTCAGGCTGAACTTTAATCATACTTTAGATCAGTGGTTCTCAAACTTTTTACATCATTCCCCACATGGCAGGAAGAAATGTTTTCACGCCCCATGTAAACAAACAAATGACAGAAAATCCTAGCTGCATCTTTATTTAGATAGCAAACTCATTCACAATGAATTATTCAGTAATTTTTGTTTTAAATGAACAACTTTCATTTCAAACAACTATTTGTGACTTTTGTCACTAGACTGCTTCATTAGTCTGCACCACTTCTACAAAAAAGGAGCAAGTTAAACAGAATGTGAACTTTGCCAGGAACGCAAAAATAAAGTTCAGTTTTAATCTTATTAAAAAAAGAAATCCAGAAACCTGTGAACAGAGATGAAAAAAATATAATTTAGTAAGAGCTTAATACTTTTCACTCTTAGTAGCTGCAGTGTGCCTGTTTTTCACTGCAGAGTTTTTCAAAACGTGGTTGCAGGCTTGATACTGCCACTCTCGAATCATGTTTAATGTTCAGCTTAGATCTATGCTTTGTTTTCAGTGAGACAACAGCAGAAAACCCCATCTCACAGAGATAGGACGTGGCAAAAGCAGAATGTCCACAGCTCTGTCCTATGAGTGGATGCTCCCTCTCCACACCAGCCAGAATTTACTCAGTGTCTGAGCTGCAAACCTCAACCTGAGTGTGGAGTCAGAGGTGATCTTGATGAGCTGGTCTTCTTCAGCAGAAGTAAAATCATCAGGTAAAGATGCATTAAATGGATCTCTCCCCCAGACATACTGAGCACTGTTGTTTGGGAAGAATTTCTGAAAAAATGCTCTCAGGGAAGAGATGTGTTCTTTAAAACACAAGATCACTGTGCTAGCTCCCAGCTCACTGGGTTCGGCAAAGTTGATCAGATTCTCAAAGGAATCAACATTTTGTTCATCAAGTCATCTGCTGTACATCTCAAGTTTTTAAGTGAATGCACTGATTTTGTTTGGCTGGATGTTTGCCTCTACCTTGAAGCTGCCTTGAAGCTGAAGATTTAAATCATTAAGCTTTTTAAATATATCGATGAGATAGGCTAGCTTCATCAGAAAGACTTCATCATTAAACTGGCTTGCAACTTCATGCATGCCTTCCTCCTATAAAATCATGAGAATTTCCTCTCTGAGCTTAAAGACTCGTGTCAACACTTTACCTCACTAAAGCCACCTTGCCTCACTGTGAAACAAAACAGCTACATGCTCAGCTCCAATGTCTTCACAAAGTGCGGTAAACAGTTGTGCGCTGAGGGGTCTTGTTTTCATGAAATTCACCACGGCAACAACGTTGCTTAAAACAGTCTTGAGTTTGGGGTTAATCTGCCTCGATGCGAGGGGTTCTCTGTGTACAAGGCAGTGTGTCCATTGCGCATTTGGTGAGACTTTCTTGATAAGTGCGTGCAACCCCTTCTTTTTCCCTGCCATAATTTGTGCACCATCCATGCACACAGTTGTCCGATTGAAGGTCATGTTCTGTAAGATAACAGTCAAGAAGCTTGAAGAGCTCATCAGCTGTCACTCTACTTGAGACATACTTGCAAAAAAGCAAATCCTCACACAGAGACTCTGACATGACAAAGCGCACAAAAGCAATTAACAGACAGTCTCTGTTGCTGTCTGTAGCCTACTTGTAATGCAAAAAGTCTGTCCTTCAGCGCATCAATGAGTTGTTCTTCAGTGTCACATGAAATATCACATATGCGCCTTGCAACTGTGTCATTGGAGAGAGGGACAGCCTTTAATATTTGTAGCATTCATCTCATCGAGCATACTTGACACCATATTTAAAGCTCCAGGGAGTATGAGCTCCTGGCTCAGTGCCTCTCTGGGTTATTTTTTGGCTAGTTATTGGCACCTGCCTCATTTGTGTCAGATGCAACACATGTTTTTCTTTTCATAACTGTCAAATATCTCTCCATTTTGACTACCATTCAAACCTGGGACAGCAGTAGATATGCATATTATTAACGTAACTGTGGCAAATTTCTTTGTTCTACCGTAAAAGTGATTCCGATGTTAAATATTAGGTCCACATTACTTTTCTGCCAGGTAAATTGCGCCACACCGGTCATAACCCTATGCCACACAAATAAGATATGCAAAAATATGCTGACTTCATGTATGTTATTTGAAACGATGACACATCAATTTCCATTTTTTAAATTTATTTTTTCACAATTGTCCAAATTAGTCTGTGATTGACCTTAGTGTCCCAGAAATCATATTTAGATACAACTAAACATGACTTACAAATGTGTTTTAAATGGATGATTCCTCACTTGATGACAAATCATCCATTTACATATTTGCTGAGTTCTAAATTTGATGCCAGTGAACTTATCAGTCGTTGCTTTAAAAAAAAAAAAATCCCCAATGAGCCGCATCTGCTGACAAAAAACATATAGATAGATAGATAGATAGATAGATAGATAGATAGAAAGATAATTTAAAAAAAAAAAACTTTTAAACTCTCAGAAGGAGAGAGGCACTAAGGCATCATCCCCCAACGCCCGCGCTGTGCCCCCTCCTTCTGACAGTAACTGCTTACAGAGCAGGTATGAATGATGCCTGAGTGGCATCATTCAAGAGATTCTCACTCATAATGATTTCGTTCATAATATGAGCTAGGACATGTAGAAAAACTTTCATATTTAGTAAAAGATATTTATTAACACTAATTACCAGCATATTTTTCTGAGTGTTACTCAATGTCTGTAGGCACTGGGATCTTGGTGGTTGCCTAGGGTACAAAATGTCATCTATGTTTTTTTTGTTGTTTTTTTTAAATTCAGTTTCATTTCATTTCACAGATGTTAATAGAGGTTTTCTAACTCTATGATATCCAAATTGAAAAATCTGTATGGATTTAGCATAATATATTAATCATTCATTGGAATCCAAGTATGCAAACTAAATATCACATATTTGTTTGTAAGGAGCCCTTGGATGTTTTCAAAGGTGCCTACTAAAAATTAAATGTAGGGGTGGGTTTAAAAAAAATGATTTTCCGACTCAAATCGATTTTAGCTTGAATAACACAATATCGATTCATTAAATCCTGAATTGATTTTTAAATATAAATGTATTTTGCCAGAAATGGCAGAATCTCAGGTTAAAGCTCACAAAACTTTTTCAACAACCACCAAACAACTAAAACAGCAAATGAGAGCAGGCAAATGGACTGCGCACAAAGATGTAAACACAAAGCGCGGACCCGACGTCTCACGAGTCTCACAAGTGTCAGTACTGCTAAATGATCAGAATTATACTATTTCTGACTGTCTAAGTCAAAGTGTGCATCACTTTAGTTCAAAGAACCAGCCAGATTTACTGTGAAGACTGGGTGGGGGGAGGGTAACTGAGTTTATTTGGGTACCAGCACACTGGTAATGAGGTGGAATGACACACATGGGGCTAAACAGGTACTACAACAGTGCGTGGAGGTGACACTTGGTAAAATAGGAAGAAAAAAACCTCCTAATCATGTTGAAAATGAAAAAGAAGTGGCCGCACAGTAGAACAGGGAAGATAAAGTATACAAGAGAGTAGGGCCAAGCAAGGCAACTGGAAGAAATAGAAAAAAGGAAGTCAGTTTCTCTAGGCTAATAATAGGTCTGGAATAAGTTCAGCCACACGACCATTAGGAAAACATGATTCAGAGCAATGTGTAAAATGCAGGAGTGCAGCATGTGTTACTGAAATGTAATGGATACAGACAGCTGCTGTAGACCTCTCAAGTCATGCTCCTCAGACATAAACAAATACCAAATCAGTCAAGGAATGCAGCCGTGCTGAACTCTTCACATTTTAATTGTGAACGCATGAAATCCTTCAGTACAGAATGACAGTCATTAACAATAATGCACTTTGAACAGCATATTTAAACTGTAAAACAGAAAACAGCATCAACACAGAAAGCAGCTTGTATGAATGCAAACATTTCTTTTTATTATGACAACACAAAGTAAAGACTTTTTAGTGAGCTTAACCCTCATCCTGTCTCACAGGTTTCGGAATAGAGGCTCGCAGTATGAGCATGCTACAGGTTGTGCATCTGACGGATGTTCAGGGTATCCCGCAGCATTAGGTCACGTAGTCGCCAAAGTGCATCTGCCATTGTCTTGTGGGCGCCCTTACTCTTCAGCCAGTGGGACGGCAGTCTGCTCTCTTGCTCTTTTGTTAAACGCACGTCTTGTTTTTGAACTGAAATTGCAAAGACATTAAATCAAAGATGAATATGAAAAAAGTACAATTAAACAAAATATTGGTATTCATGGATAAGAAATACGTGCAGTATGTGGAGATATTTCTACTACTGTAACTACCTTTCTATGTAGGCTGAATAACTAACTATTGAAGTATAAAATGAACCTGAGAGAGCTTGGTCCCACTTGCTAACAGTTGAGGATTCTGCTGTAAGGCCCTCGATGTATCTCAGGTAAGCCTCAGAGTGGAGCACCCGCTGATTTTTGGAAGGCGGGGACACAAACACCGGGGTGGATGGCTGCTGCAGTGCAGGTTGTCCCATCTGAGCCTGACCAGGGTACGGTGGTGGAGCCTGCTGTCCTGGGCCAACCAAACCCATCTAAACATAACAATGCAAGAACTCCATTATTTCTCTGATTCAAACTATAATTCAGCTCAATTCCACTCAATTTCTTTATACAGCCCAATATCACGTGTGGAGGTTGAAAGGGTTTTACAAGCAGGAAAAAAATATAAAAAGGACATTCACATTACATTTGATCATCATCAGTACTGACATGTATACAAAGCTATAAAATATTGGCAGCTGCCAGTGCTACCCCTCCTAGTAGATGCAAGTATGGTATAAATTTGATAAACCTAGGTGACTTCCTTCTTGAATTATTGTATTTACACGATTTTCAGAAAGGTTGTCCTCTGACCTTAAGATCAAGGTCACCAGAATTCGAACTTGTCCAAAATTATTAGTAGATATACCTGTGGTATCAATTTCAAACTCCTACGTCACCTCGTTCACGATTTAGCGGATCCACAAACTCTGAGGTGTAAAAATGCAAATGGTATAAAGGTACACTTTCTTGGAGGGACCTAAATAAAGTGCAAACATTAAAGAAGTTTTTCAGGTACTCTGTATTGAAGTTGTTTGATGTAAACTTTAAACCAATGACCTGATGATTTCCAGGCTTATATCCAAACACACATCTGCATCAAGGTTGCAAACTATACCTAGACACAAATCTTATATACAGTTTTAATGGATTTCTTTTTCAGAGCCCAACTGATTACCTGAGATCCATGAACATTTCCTGCTCCAGGTCCACCTACGCCATTGATACCTGTGAAGATATTAATCCATGACAAATTGGAGCCAGCCAAGTGCTACTGGTTTATATTCCAAATACTATGTTAAAAATACAATACTAGAAATTAACCAGTGTTTTTAGGAATTTCAGAAATGCCAATCGTTAAAAAGATGATCACATGTGGATTTATTAGCATCATAAGCAAGGTTATGTTAACACATTACCATCAGGTCTGTTGGTAATGAGCTGCATAAATACCCAAGTCCTTGTTGAGACTATGCACTCTCAGCTGTCTAGTCATCAACTTAAGGACCTCAGCCTATTGGTACAGGTAGCCCCTCCAGCAAGTCAGATTGGTAGACAGGAAGCAACTGCTTGACAGGTGGTGTGGCTATGACAGCACTCTTACCAAAGTATGGTATTCCAGGGAACCCAGGCATAACGCGCAGGAGATGTTGGGGAAAGACAGGCACCCCCATGTGATGTGGTGGTATGCCAGTCATACTAACCATGCCTTCAACATGTCCTTGCAGGGGCATCATAGCTGACCTATATGCACCCATCCTACCTTCTTAGGAAGGAACAGTAGTAACACAAAACAGCAACATGCATTAGTCAAACATGCATTCACTACCAGGCATGCAGTTATATGTTACTATATAGCTTAATCATAAATGAATGGAAAAGGTCACACAAATGGGAAATGTGCATGAAATCGTTTTAGTGTATGTGCAGCATGGCCAAGCATTCATTTTACCGTATAAACCCTTAAATGGTGTATACCACCCTTTCATGTGTAGGACACTCCATGATCCAATTGAAATGCAGATTCTACCATTTTTATTATGTGTCTGGGTGATGCATAATGGGTGTTATGCACAATTTAAGTTTATGAATTAGGTGAAATAATGTTAGAGGCAATATAAAAGGAAATCACAGCAAAATGAAAACACAAAAAATGAAATTGAAAATGTGAGTAATTCTAGCAGTTAAGCTTCTTATTCCAGCCTTGTAGTGTGCACTGGGGATCCATCTGCATCTATGAGGGGTTACCTGACACAGGCGTCATGCTGGGATTTAGCATCCCCATGGGGGTTGGGGGAGGCACCACCCCCATCAGTGCCCCTACTGGGGTACCTGCTCTAGGGGACGTCTGATGCTGGGCCCTCTCACGTTCCTGTTGCTCAGCCACTTTTGCTGCTCGCTCTGAAACACAAGAAATATAAGTATAAGGTGTTAACTTTATCATTCACAATTCGTGAGCCATAAATAAGTGGATCGATAGATTCAATCAATCGATCCATCAATCAATCTCTATGCTATTAACTGAATAGGAATATCAAATAAAAATACTCACCTTCATACTCTGCTTTCCTGGAACTGTCCAGGTTCCTCCACTCTGTGCCAACCAGGCGGCTCAACTCCCCAAAGGAAAAGTCTGGGTGCTGAGCTTTTATCACCGCTCGCATCTCACTGCTGAACAGGATGTAACCGCTCATGTTGATCTTCCTCTTTGAGCCTTCTTTCTTTGAAAGCCCTTTTATGGACTTTGGTGTGGACTGTAACCAATCAAAGGGGAATAATCCGTAAAAATACCGCACAATTATTATTGCTCAAAATTATTTAAAATAATTACTTTCATACTTACCTGCGGAGGAGTGTAAGGCATGATATCCATGTCACTAGACATGGAAGACTGCATCTGTGGAAGAGTCTGGTCCCCTAGCTCGCCATCATCATCCCCAAGATCCTCTAGCTCTTCATCAGTCATGTCAGCAAACTTAGCTTCCAGTTCCTCAATTTTCCTATCTAACAGTGGGGATGGCTCCTTCTGGGGTACTATAAGCTTCCTGTACAAGACATTCAGTGTAATTTATTCTTCTTTTTCAAATAAATTCAGTTAGGAAAGGCTTGCTAATTGATTTAAGTTCTCCTTTCAGTAACTCAAATACATACATGGATGGCAGTAGAAAATTAAAGCACACACAGAAATGAAAACCATCCAGTATGAAAAGATCAGCTGTCTCTATGCAAACTATGCCAGTCTTTAAAACAGTTTGGACCAATAAAACATTTATTACTTCGCTCTTTAACACTTAATAGCTGAGACGTCTTGATTTTTCACCAACCAACAATGATAGGCATACATAGCGTACAGACTGTTCACCTAAAATAGTAGATTTCATCTTCCAGCACCTTCCCAGAGAGTGAGAAGCGCTTCAGACCTTTGAATTTCTTCATCTGCTTCTCACTCTCAATGTAGCGGCTCTCACAGAGCAGAACGTTCTCTTCAGGCACTTCAGTCGGCCGACATGACAAATAGTCTTTGAAGGATGACACGACACACTTTCCTGTGAAATGAGAACAGATTTAATTAATGCTTTTAAGGATTCTTCTGATAATGTTATCATCATAAAGTAGTACACAAAACTGACGGTGTTCTGTTTAGGGTACCTATGATGCAGGTCATGGGACAAGTCTCCTCCAGGTTGCTGAGGAACACTTCCTTCTTATAGAACATCTTTGTGGGTTCGTGCTCCGTTTCTTCAGGATGAATAAAGATGGGACCAAAAAAGTAACCTGCTCCATCGCGCATCCACATTTTCTCAATCCTGTTCAATAAAAAATATAAAAGACGCTGTTTTTTAAGCATTTGATTAACTATTATCAGCATACAAACAATAGAGTTTCAATTATTAGACATATTCCAAATGGCAGTTTGGAAAAAGCAAAATTGAATTGTAAGCACATCTTTATAACTAAGCAAAAATATTAGTATTATAATATATTATAATACTAAGTTTTGTCTGTCATAACGCAACTTTCACAGGAGCAGCTACGCTACCTGCCAACTCGGTGGGGCACAAGTCCATGAGAAGCGATGTAAACGAAGTCTCCTACTTTAAGCCACAGGTTGTTGTAGCAGAGTTGCTCGTAGTACTGACACCCTGGCTCCCCATTGGTCACATCCAATGGCACATCTTCCCTTTCCTGCAGACACAAATCATTTT